>NW_022111324.1:34866303-34887714 GCF_000313985.2 Echinops telfairi | reverse complement strand
GCTATATCTTTTGATAGCCGGGCACCATCAGCTTTCTTCCCCACATTTGCTTATTCACCTGCTTTGTCTTCAGCGGTTGTGTTGGGAAGGTGAGCATCATAGAATGCCAATTTCATAGAAGAAAGTATTCTTGCGTTGAGGGAGTACTTGAGTGGAGCCTACATTTATAGGTTTAGTATTAAGGCAGCAGAAGGACATTGGGCCTCCACTCAGGTATTGTTAGTTTTTTATATACATATGTGTGTATGTTTTTCTATATATGAACTTGAGGATAGGTAACTGGATTAATGGTTTCTTGGGTTTATGTCAGGGAGTTCGGAGGGGAATGGGGAGCTTATATTGATGGGTACAAGAAAAAAGAAATGATTCTAAAATTGATTCTGATAATGGTGGTACAACTCTTCCTGATATGACTGAACTACTGAATTGTATAATAGGTGGATTATATACCCAAAAAATGCTTAAGAAAGAATCTTGAAACATTTTCTATGTTTGAATAACTTTAAAAAAGAATACCTTGTTGGTAAACAAGTGGTCATCTATCCCAGAAGCAACAAAGCCCACATGGAAGAAGCACACCAGCCTGTGTGATGAGAAGGGTTGAGGGGACCAGGTATCAAGCACCAAAGGGAAAAAAAATCATATCATCTTGAATGAGGGGAGTGCACGATGGGGACCCAATGCCCATCTGTAGACAACTGGACATCCCTTGCAGAGGGGTAGTGGGAAGGAGATGAGTCGCTCAGGGTGCAGTGTAGCACTGATGAAACTTACAACATTCTTCTAGTTCATAAAGGCTTCCTCCCCGCCCCTACCATGATCCCAATTCTACCAGAGGATGCACAGTGATGCAGAGAGGAACTTGAAACACAGGGAATCCAGGACAAATGAACCCCTCAGGACCAGTGGTGAGAGTGGTGATACCAGGAGGGAGGGGAGAAGGCGGGAGTAGAAAGGGGGAACCGGTGACAAAGATCTACATATAATCTCCTCCCTGGGGGATGGACATCAGAAAAGTGGTTGAAGGGAGACGTCGAGCAGTGTAAGATATGATAAAATAATAATTTATAAATTATCAAGGGTTCATGAGGGAGGGGGCAGTGGGGAGGGAGGTGGGGGGGTGAGGAACTCATTCCAGGAGCCCAAGCAGAAAGCAAGTGCTTTGAGAGTGATGAGGGCAACGAATATATAAGTGTGCTTTGCACAATTGATGTATGTGTGGATTGTGATAAGAGTTGTATGAGCCCCAGTAAAATGACTTCAAAAGATAAAAAGAATACCTTGTTGTTAGGCACAATGAAGTTGATTTCAATTCACAGTGGCCCATGTGATAGAGTAGAATTGCCCCACAGTTGTTCACAGTTGTAATCTTTGCAGGAACAGAGGGTCAGGCCTTTCTCCTCTGCAGCTGGTTGGTCACTTTTTGGCCAGTAACTTTTGCTTAACTATTGTGCAACCAGGTATCTTAAAAAGAATACATTGGTTCCTTGTTTTTCTAGGGAGAATATTTATTAGTGCCCCAAGCTTAGCCTTGAAAACCCAAAACCAAATCCACTGCCACTGAGTCAATTTAGAGTCATAGTGACCCTATCTCTTGGTGGAGAATGGCCCATGTGGGTGTCTGAGACTGTAACTCTTTTGGGGATAGAAAGCCTCATCTTTCTACCACAGAGTGGCTGGAGGTTTCAAACTGCTGACCTTGTGGTTAGTAGCCCAATGTGTCATACTACACCACCAGGGATGTGAAATCACAGAATGGAACATATGATCTAATTTCCTGTATAATATGGGCACTATTTGCAATGGACCCTGAGTCCTTGACCTATTAGGGTAGACACAGGTCTTGACCAACCTTACAGCACACACTACCTCATATGCTTGTTCACTTTAGAACCCCAACTTTTTGTTCAATTTCATTTTTCTCTTTAACATTTGCAAAATTGAGTAATTTATGTGCTCTTCTGAAATTCGAATGCTGATAACTGTGCTTTGTCTATAAAATGTTCCTCAAACTTAGCTACATAAGAGACACATGTGGACCACTTTTATAAACATGCTCACAATCGGGGCCTAATTCAGAATTCCAATTTATTGCTTTGAAGCCAGAGCTAAGAACTACTCTTCTGCAACTGACTTCTATGTTGTAGAAGTGAATAGGCAGTATTTCCAATACTCTTTATGAAAAAAATATTATTGTTAGCCTTGGTTCTCTAGAGGAGCAAAATCAGTGACACATACACTGAGAGATGTTTTTGTAATAAGAAAATGGCTCATGGAGCTGTACAAGAGGTTAAGTCTAGTCCAGTCTTAAGGTCAGATAGATGCTAAGCTAGAAGCTTCTCCTGACTAATGTAGGTTTGGGGGCAAATGAACCTGGGATTGGCAGAAACTCTACAGGCTACTGAGGAGAATTAATCCATTGATGGCTCCCAGAATTGGAAGGTAACATGAAAGGTAACGTGCTGCCTCAAGTCCAAAAAGCCAGAGGTCATTGAGCCAGTTAAAAGATCTAGACCCAGACAAAGCAAACAAGCTTTCCAATAGTGTCCTAATGTAGGGAGTAGGTCAAACTTGGAAAGAAATTTCCTTTCAGTTTCATCAGGATTGTGATCTAAGTAAGTAATGGGGGTATCACTTCCTTACAATCTTCTTACAATTGTTTGGCTGCTAATATTATGAAATGAATGACGTTGTACTTGTCCTGAACTGTCAAACCGTTGACAACACTGGCACAAATAAGTTGGCACAAACCTGTCACAGGCTCTAGAACTCACTGCCATGCTCTCTGTGCCAGCTCCTAGAGATCCCAGAGCACACAGGAGAACTGCCCCAGGAGGTTTCAGACTGTAACTCTTTCTAAGTGTAGAAAGCCCCATCTTTCTCCTGTGGGTTCCAACTGTGGACCTTGCAGTTAGTGGGACAAGGTTTAGCCCATTATATCACCAGGGCTCCTCACAATCTTCATAGCCAAATATTAGATTTCCTCTTGTGGAGAGTGATTTGTGTGTGTGTGTGTGTGTGTGTGTGCGCGCATGTGAATTACTAGACTTTATTTGGTATAAAGTTGATGTGTCCTTAAATTTCCATTTATTCAGCTATGCTGTTGAGCATTTTGTTTGGCTTTGTTTTCTTTTTGAAATCTCTACTAATTATTACTCCAATCTCCTAAGTATAAAATAATATTTTGATTGATTTAATAGAGAATTATTACAGAATAGTTAATTTTCTTTAGAAATATAAAGATATTTTCCAATTGTCCAAGTATGCTGAAGAGAAACACTTGTGTGATCTTGGACATGTATATAGAAATTTTTATTCTCTGAAATATTTAGAGGTCTGTACATCATTAAAAGAATCTCTGGTGGCACAGGTATTAAATCACTCAGCTGCTAACTAAAAGATGCTGTTGCGCAGAAAGATGTAACAGTTTGCTTCAATGAGAATTTCAGCCTGTAGGGCAGTTCTACTCTGTCCTCTGGGTCATTATGAGTTAGAATCTTCTCACAGACAGCACTTATATTATTCTCATTCACTGCCATTGAACTCTTCTGGCGCATGGCAACTCTGCGGGGCAGAGGAGAAATGTCCCTGTGGGTCTCTGAGAAGAAACGGTCCCTCACTAGAAACTTCATCTTTTCACTGCGGAGTGCCTGGTGGGCTCCCCCTGCTGACCAGGTCAACGAATAACTCACTACACCAGCACCCCAATATGTATGCGTTTTAAAAATGGTCTTTGGCCTTTGTCCTTTGACAATCTTTAAACATTTAAGACTGTTGCAGCTTGAAAATACTTTGTACTATACTTTTTTCGATACTTGGCATAATACATTTCTCTGTCTTGCTTTCCAAACTCACTTCTAAGGATCATTCTGGTTTTACGTCTTTCAAGTCAGATCTGTTTGATCTTCTGGCAATAGATTGTACTTTCAATTAAAAAAACAATATTTATTTATTTTTAATAGTTTTATTACGGGCTCATACAACTCTTATCACAACCCATACATACAATATTTTTTGCTGAACACAATAAATCATTGCATCATTATTCTTTGGTCTTCCTTATTCATTGTTCAAGTTGCAGATGGCTATCAGAATTGAAAGTAATATGGCTTTTACTATGGGTTAGGTCGGGTTCAGCTTAGTTTTCAAATGAACACCCCTGCTCTTCAACACTTTACAAAGGTCTTGTGCAGCATTTCCCCAATATAATATGTTGTTTGATTCCTTCCCTGCTATTTCCATGAGCAGTAACCGAGGTGATAATGTGACACAGCAGAATGGTCATGGAATATGGACTGAGAAACCACCATAGCAATGTTTAACGGGCTACACATATAGACTTAAGAATTTGTGTAAATTAATGACATTCTCTAAGGCACATATTAATAGTGTATAAAATAGGGCTTAGAATATTTCTGTGGTGAATCTTTTATAAAACATCTAGAAACTGTGAAATTTAGGGAACATATATTCAACTTGAAATTGTAAAGTGAATATTGCTTAGATTTTTAAAGTGATCATTCCGGCATTCATTGTGGTTCATAAGCGTAATCATTAAATCTTGGGGCATGCTTTTGACAAACTTTTCTTTTACTAGAAATCGCTTATTTAAATGTGAAGGTGCTTCCTAGAAGAGTGCTCAAGTAATTTAAAATATTTTCTTCCCATATACAGTGACAGGTCTGTAAATTGTTGCATTGATCTGCAGGAGCTTTGTGTATTCTATAAGCTATTAGCTCAGACAATGAATAAACATAAATCTTGAGGAGATTTTTAATGAAAACAAAAAAAATTCCTTATGTGTTTACTACTTTCATCAGAGCTATTTAGTTGATTCATTGGGTCTTTAGTATATGGGTTTATTGTATTTATGTGCTTCACTTTTGAAATAGTATGTGTGGAAAGGTTTTTTTCTTATGTAGATCAAATCATGGGCATAAAACAATGATGCAGAGAGGAAGAACAACAATATTTCAACTGGATGGTTTTCAATTAATCAGCCCAGGAGGAGATATGAGTTGGAAATTTATAGGTTCAAAGAATATCTGATGAATTTTGACAAAATACCTATTATTTACTAAATATTTCTAGTACCTGACTAAGATACTGTGAAATAAAATACCTATTTGCTAAATCAGATAGCACCGTTTTTATTATCAATAAAGTAATTTTTGCAATACTGTAGTATTTCAGCATTTGTTGCTACAGTTTATTATAAAAATAACAGCAGAGCTTCCATGTGTTTATATGCTATTTATATAAAACTCTATAGTTCAATAACATAATTAGTGTCATAATAAATTTAGTTGTTCCATATTTTATTAAATGTATTGTCATATGTATAAAATAATTTTTATTGAACTTTTGGAAGAGGTCATAAAGAGTGCAAACATTTGATTTGACCCAACTAATGAAACAAAAACAGAGTAACACATTTTTGTAACACAGGATAAGCTGACTTTCAAGAATATAGTAATATTTCCAAAAACTGTACCATAATATTAGAAATAGGAGATTGAAATAATTTTTCCATTTCCCAAATGAATAATGACACTTGATGAATACAAAAAAAAGTCAGAAACTGTATGAAAATATATGCACCATTCCAAATAATGTTCTTTCTTTTAGTGGTCCCTGGGATAGATAGGTTTATTGTGCCAACCTAGCCAATAGGAACATGTGGTATTTATAGGGTCACAGTTTGATTGGAGGGCAAAGAGATAAATGGCTCTGCAAGCCCCACCTGTCTCTCTCTTGCTCTCTGGTGATCTGACCAGTGTGCGGCTGCCTTAGCGAGTTTTCTGCCTCAACTTGAGAGCTACACTACCTGTGGGACACCTAACCTGCGGACTGTGTTGCTAGAGCTTGTGGTTCCTTCGAGACCTGCTTAACCACACTGCTGCGGTGTACATCGCTTGAACTTGAGACTGTTAGATTCTGTCATCCAGTTGACAGTTGGTGACCAGCCCTACTGTTGTTTGCCTCTGGCCTGATGCCAGCATTGCACTATGGTAGACTCAGCTGTCTGCTTTCTTGACCTTGGACCTAGCACCCATCATGAGTTAAAGACTTTCAGTAATTAACCGTTCCAAGGAAGTGAGCTGAACTGAGCCCTTTGTACTACTGTGTGGACTAATTAGCTATTATATTCCTTCATGCTGTATATATCTATCCTCTTCTGTACATATATAAAATCATAAGTGTCCTGGTTTTGTTTCTCTAGATAACCTTGTCCAACACAGTCCAAATAAATATTTACTTAAGATTATTTTATATGATTTTATGGTTCCTAATAAACACACATTACGTTAAACTATCTTACTTTTATTTTATTACTCCTAAAGGATTTGTTATATACAGCCGATCAAAGATCATCTGTTAATGAGTCTGAGAAGCCTTAATTTTATAGCCTTAGTATCTGAGATAGTTTATTGTGCCAGCCTGGCTGATAAACGCAGGTGGGATTGACTGAGGCGCGGAGAGATGGATAGCTTGGTGAGCCTTGCCTTTCTTGTCTCTCGCTCTGTGATCATCGGACCAGTGTGCAGCTTCCTTGCTTGTTCTGTGCTTCAATTTAAAGGCTACACAGCCTGTGGGACACCTAGCCTGTGGACTGTGTTGCTGTAAGTTGAGGTCCCTTTAAGACTTCTCTGGAGCTGGGGACTGGTGATTGGTGACCTGCCTTGTGATTGGCTGCTGTGCTGACATAACCTAGCTCTCTCTACAAATAGAGGAAGACCTGGCATCAGCTAGAGACTTGAAGAACTGCTAGTCTCTCAACTTTCTCTCACAGACGTGAGTTGCGCTAAGCCATTTATAGTGCTTCTAATTTAACTGTTTATTTCTTGTATTGTATATTTATCTGTATATGATTTAACATTTCATTTCTCGTTATATATCTAATTATCTTTATGCTTTAACATTTCATTTCTCGTTATATATATAATTATCTTTATAAATAAATATATTATATTATCAGGAATTTGGTTTTATCTCTCTAGAGAACCCTGTCTAACACAGTATCTGTGGATGTCATAAGATACCATCACCCCTTCTTTCTTCTAAATATTTCCACTACACAGAAAGAAAAGTAGCAATTATCCTGACTTTTCATGAGCTAACTGGGTATACTTGTGCTTCCTATTAATCGGCAACAGATATGTCCAAGTATTTCAAGGGTGATTTAACTCCCAAGCAATAAAACATATTCTCATTCTAATTCAAATAGAATATAATACCCAAATGCTGTACATTTAGATTTTAACTAATTGAACTAATAATTTGATAGCTGTTTTAAGGAGTCTGACTCTAAAGATTATGTTATATAAATCATCTGGAAATTCCATCAGTTAAGGGAAATATTAGGATACAGTAGCATAAAAACATGTTGCAAATAGTGTTTTAAATTGTATACCAATGACTGAATTAATGACACTGTCAACAGAATTACCTTATACTCTAGGGGGATGATAAATAATGTTCTCAATCATAAATCACAATGATTTGTCTAAAGTAAATCAGACACACACATACACCATAGGTGCATAAATTAGTACATAGTTCTAGCCTTCTAGCCCCAATCTAAGAATAATTAGTTCTTATGAAATGGCCCTGCTTAATGCTCACCCTCATGAAGAGATCATAGAAGATACTGGTGCTATAGCAAAGTATGGTGAAGAAACCGGATGGTGCCCAGCTATCAGAAAAAAAACAGTGTCTGTCTCTTAAAGGCTTGTCTTAAAACTAGCAACCATCTAAGTAGCATCAACTAAGTCCACATGGAAGAAGTACAGCAGTCCATGTGATTCAAAGATTTCAAATAATAAAATCCAAATCCCAGGGAGGTTATTATATCAGAGAATACATTTTGAGCACCAGGTTGGCAGAAGGCGATGGACAATAGGTGAAGCTCCAAATCCATGTGCAGTGTCCCCATGTGGATAAAACCTTCAGTGAATACCCTCAGAAAATAGTCTAGGGAAGTGAATATCCTTGCTGTCTTAAACAGAGAAGTTTAGAGTCAATTATGGCAGATGTAGTTAGGTTAAAATATAATACCTTATCATTTAATTTCATTTTGATCCATTTAATAATTGCTTATTTTTAATATTTTCTGCTTTCTTTTGGTTGAAGTTTTTCTGTTTTGTTTAGTCATTGCTAATGGGTTCATTGTTTGCTTGTTTTTGTTCATTTGCTCCATGTTTGTGTTTTGGATGATTTTCTCTATGTGAAATCCAGGATAGGCAGATCTATGGAGACATTAACTGGACTGATAATTGCCTAGAGGCATGGAAGGGGAAGTTAAGGGAAAATGGAACCCATGCAACTTGAGTATGAGAATAAAATGATCTGAAATTGATTGCAGTGATTATGGCACACATCTTCTTAATTTGATTGAGTGATTAAATTGTGTGATGTGTTCAGTATATGCCAATAAAACTGTTTTGAAAATTGTTTTAAAATGACAGTTGTAAAGATGAATAAACTCTGCATTTACAATGGTTCTTTTAAAAAAGATGATTTTAGACCTTATTCAAACATTGCTTCCACAAATCACCTTTCAATCGTGTTCACTTCTGGTTATTCTGTAGTCAAGAGGGAACTCAGGGAAATTTCGTGAGACATCTGCAGAAAATAGTGTATCTCTAGTCAGTCTGGAGCCTGGGGTGGTTGCCTGGAAGAGAACACCTCACTATTTGGTTCACCCACCCAATAGCCTCTAGAAGAGTGAGGAATTAACCAGGATTTTAAAAAGTACTGTGGCTTAGTTCATTCATTAAACCTCTATCCCAGTTAACAAAACAGTAATAAAAGAGAGGGGGAAAATAGGCATGCATAAAAAATAAGATGGATTGCAAAACAAAATTTTCCAAGAAAGTGTTTCAGGGGGAAAATTGGGATTATAAATTGATAGTTCCCTTACCTAGTTTTGTTTTCACTTGTTTTCACAGTCCTTTTCTACAGATAATGGGTTTGCCTCATCTGATGGAGCCTTTCCCTGGTTTCATTGCTGAAGAAAAGCCATGAGGAGTTAATAGCTTGCTTTTCCATTTTGTTTTGGTCCTCAGAGGACAAAACCACATCCCTGGGCTCCTCCTGTTTCTGCAGAAGATGATGGGCCTCCATCTGTCATCGCACCAAGGCCAGAACATACAGAATCAGTAACTCAAGAGTGACTACTTCCTGATGAGGCTGAACATGCCCAGCAGCTAGTAACTAGTGAGCCTAGGCTGTGGTCTCAGTTGCTATTTTGAGGATATGAGATTGGCACAGGAAATAATCAGCCTCAGGAGCCTGCCAGGCACCCTGAGAATCCATGATTCAGTGTCCCAGTGTTCTAGAGCCACTGGCCTGGATTTCTGGGATATCTCCAGACACCTCAGGTCAATTCTACCAACTCGCAGAATGAAACTGAACACTCTTCCCGCCTAAAGCCCCCAAGAGCATCCTTCGCTTCTCCTCCCCAATATCTGGTACCTCCTTTACCCTCAATAGACAGGACTTGACTGTCCCCTCTCCCCTCTCCTGCACTGTCTCTCCTATAAGTAAGTCTCATCCCTTTAACAGGACCGCCTCCCTCTCTGGGGAACCTCAACCTAGATCCATAAGGCAACCACTTGACATCTCTCCCCACTAGCTGAACCATTTGATCCTAGGTGACCAGAGTCGCCCTCCAGGCAAGTGACCTCCACTATACTTGCTTAGAGTGGACGCTGTGTGGTTCATTGGCACCAGTCAGGCTCCCTACCAGGCTGCTCCCACAGCTCGAACACTGCGTACCTTAAAAGCCTGAGTTTTTGCCCATTCTGCTGTTTGTTGTCCTCATACAGTATTTGCCCTTTTGTGCTTGACTACCTTCATTTAGCATACATAATGCCTTCCAGATCCCTCCATGTCTCGAGGTGTTTCATGTTTTCATCACTGTTTTTTAGGGATGTGTTGTATTCGATTGTGTACATACCAGAGTTTTTAAAATCCAATCTTCTACTGATGGGAATTTAGGCTTTTTCCAGCTGCTTGTTATTGTGAACTGTGCTGCAATGAACAGGAGTAGCAAATGTCTACTCCTGATCTGTTTCTTATTTGTTTTGTGTATATGCCCAGTAATGGTATTGTATCATATGGTATTTCAATTACCATCTGTTTTGATATTGCCATATCACCTTCCACAGTGAGTGGGATTTTCAGTGTTTGTAACTAGCAACATAATTGAAATATATCCTTTTATTTTTCAATCTTCCTCATTCAGTGACCAGCTTTCACATGCATATAAGGCAAATGACAATATCATGGCTTGGGGCAGACACACCTTAGTCCTCAAAGTAGCATCATTTCCTTTCAATGCAACAGATATTTTTCCAATGATATACGCCATCAGATCCCTTGACCACTGCATCCATGTGAATTGATTATATTTGCAAACAAGATGAAATCTTTGAAAATGTCAACCCTTTCTCTGTTTCTAATGAAGCTACATGTTGCTCCTGTTGTGAGGACTTTGGTTTTCTTTACAAAGATTTTAAATCCATACTGAAGGCTGTAATCCTGGGTTTTCATCAACAAGGACTACAAGTCCTTCTCACTTTCAGTAAGCAAGCTGCATTATCTGCATATGGTAGGTGGTAAATAAGCCGCCCTTGAATCATGATGCCACAACTCCTTCAAATAAGACAGATTCTTTGATTACTTGCACAGTGGGCAGACTGAATAAATATGGTGGGAGGATACAACACTAAAAGACACCATTCCTGATTTAAAACCAGGCAGTATTCCCTTATTCTTTCTGCACAGCTGCCTCTTGATCCATGTAGTTTCCGCATGGGAACAAGGAAGTGCTCCGGAAGTCACATTCTTCTCAAGGCTGTCCGCAACTGAATGCGTTTGCGTAGTCACTAGAACACGAATAAACAGATTTCTGGTATGGCATTTTCTTGTCTTCAGCCAAGATTTATATGACACCAGAAATGATATTCCATGTTCCATGTCCTCTCCTAAATCCATGAAATGTTATCACCATTGTTGGATGGTTTTCGGTAAAATTTTTCTTTCATGTGATATCAATAATATCATTTTATTTGTTGTGTATTCTATTGGGTCACATATTTTTGGTAATGTCACAAATAAGGATCTCATCCAGTCATTTGACCAAATAGGTAGGTGTCTTTCCAATTTCTTGGCTTACACAAGTGAGCACTCCCAGGGCTTCAGCAGCTATGGACACTTTTAAATTTGTGTTTCATCAATTCCTTGAGCCTTGTTTTTGGCTAATTCTTTGAGAGCAACTTCAACTTCCTCCTTCAGTACCATTGATTCTTGATCCTTTGCTGCCTCTTGAAATGTTGATGTGGAATAATTCTTTTTGATGCAGTGACTCACTGTGATTTTTATTTTCTTCTTTTGATATTTCCTGAATCATTCAATATTTTGCCTCAATAATTTTTCAATATTGCAACTCAAGACATGACTTTTATCAAGAGTTCTTTCATTTTAAGATATGCTGTGTGTTCTTTTTGGGGTGGGGGATTCTAACACTATGTTGTTCACATTTCATTATAATATTTGACTTTGTCTTCTCAAGTTGCCCTTTGAAATTTCTGTTCAGCAATTTGATTTCATAATTTCTTCAATATACCTCAGCTACTCTGTAATTAAGAGCAAGTTTCAGAATCTCTCCTGACATCCACTTGGATCTTTCTTGTCTTTTTAATTGTTTTGTTTCCTTCATGCATGATGTTCTGGATGTCGCCTTGTGCTCATCAAGGCTTCTGTTAGTAGTGTTCAGTGCATCAAATTCACTCTTGAGATGTTCAACTAGGAGAGACTCCAGGTCATATTTTAGCTCTCGTGAATTTTCTTCAGTTTTAACCTGAACTTACATATGATAAATTGATAGTCTATTTCTGTCAGCCACTGACCTAGTTTTACTTGCTGATATTAAACTCCTCCACTGTCTCTTCCCACAGATGTAGTGAAGACTATTTCTGCGTGTTCCATCGGTAGGAGTCACCATTTGTGTTGTTTCAAAAAGGTATTTATTTTGAAGTAGTCCTTGGTCTTGCAAATTTCTATCATGTACTATCCAGCTTTGTTTCTAAAACCAAGCCATATTTTCTTTCTTTATTTTAAAAGTCATTTTATTGGGGGCTCGTACAACTCTTATCACAATCCATACATGCATCCATTGTGTCAAGCACTTTTGTACATTTGTTTCCCTCATCATTCTCAAAGCATTTGCTTTCCACTTGAGCCCTGGGTATCAAGTCCTCATTTTTCCCCTCTTTCCCTACTTCCCCCTCACCAATGAACCCTTGATAATTTATAAATTATTATTATTTTGTCATATCTTACACCGTCTGATGTCTTCCTTCACCAACTTCTCCACTATCCATCCCCCAGGGAGGAAGTTATATGTAGATCCTTGTAATCTGTTCCCCCTTTCTCCCTTACCTTCTCTTGATACCTTCTCGGTATCATCACTTTCACGACTGGTGCTGCGGGCTACATCTGTCCTGGATTCCGTGTTTCCAGTTCATATCTGTACCAGTGTACATCCTCCAGTCCAGTCGGATTTGTAAGGTCGAATTGGGATCATGATAGTTGCAGGGGGTAGGAAACATTTAAGAACTAGAGGAAAATTGTATGTTTCAGCATTGCTACACTGCACCCTGACTGGCTCATCTCCTCCCCACGGTCCTTCTGCAAGGGGATGTCCAATTGCCCACAGATTGACCCTGGGTCCCCACTCCACACTCCCCCTCATTCACAATGTTATGGTATGTTTTTGGTCTTTGATGCCTGAGACCTGATCTCTCTGATGCCTTGTGATCTCACAGGCTGGCATGCTTCTTCCATGTGGGCTTTGTTTTTTCTTGGTTAGATGGCCACCTGTTTATCTTCAAGCATTTAAGACCCCATACTCTACATCTTTTAGTAGCTGGGCCCCATCAGCTCTCTTCACCACATTTGCTTATGCACCCTCCCTGTCTTCAGTGATTGTGCCGGGAGAGGCTGGTATGCTTCTTCCATGTGGGCTTTGTTGTTTCTCAGTTAGATTGCCTCTTGTTTATCCTCAGGCCTTTAAGACTCCAGGTGCTATATCTTTTGATAGCCAGGCACCATCAGCTTTCATCACCTGCTTGTGCACCCGTTGTCTTCAGTGATTGTGCCAGGAAGGTGAGCATCTCAGACTGCCAAATTTTTAGAACAAAGTTTTCTTGTGTTGAGGGATTACTTGAGTAGGGACCCATTGTCCATCTGTTTCCTTAATACTAAACCTATAAATATATGTACATAGATCTATTTCCCCCTCGTGGTATATAAATATATTTACATCTGTATATGCCTGTATTTAGATCTCTATAAAACAAGGCCACATTTTCAAACTATTCTTCTTTCCCTTTCTTTCCAAATTTTGCATCTTATTGCCAGTATTCAATGCATTTTGATTGTATATTTGCTCAATTTCAGACTTAAGATTTTGGTGGAAAATGTCAATACCTTTATCACTAGATGTAATGGTTGTAGAGCCCTGGTGGCATAGTGGTAGCACTGTGCTGCTAACTACAAGATCATGGTTAAAAACCATCAAGCACTGGACCTCTCTGGAAGGAAGATGATGTTTTCTATTCCCTTAACGATGAACAGTCTCAGAAACCCACCAGTGCAGTTCTTACTGTCCTATTGGGTTTCTGTAAGATGGACTTAAATAGATGATACTGAGTTTGCTTGTTTTTCTAATAATGATTGGTACATAAATTAGAATGATAATTATACTGACTGGGTTTCTTTGTATGCAGACAGGTTGCATCCTATCATAGGCAGCATTGTACTTCAAGATAAATCTTGAATTGTCCTTTCTAATGATGAATGAAGTGCCATTCCTCTTGTATCTCTCATTCCCTGCATAGTGTAGCATGATTTTCTGATTAAAATGGTCAATAACAACCCATGTCAACTCACTAATGCCTAGAATATTGATATTTTTCCATTACATTTCAGTTTTGACAACTTCTGATTTTCCTAGATTTATATTTCACACATTCTATGTTTAATTTCTTAATAAATGTTTGTGGCTGTTCCTTCTCATTTTGATTCTTGCCTCATCATCCAATAAAAGTCCTGAAGCTTTTATACCCACAGGGTTGACTCCATTCCTATCATTAAGTCAAGTCTACTTAGAGAAGCAGCTTTCTCTCAGTCATATTTTGAGGGTTTTCTGACCTGGAGTCCATCTTCTGGCACTATTTGACGATATTCTGCTTCTATTATTAGATTTTCAGTATCTGACAATGTTTCAGTGCTATACATGAGACTTTCCAGTGCAAGTTCTTCTGATGTTGACAGTCTGTATCTTCTTAAGTCTATTCTTAGTCTGCAGCTATGCTGAAACATGTTCATTTTGAGTGACTGATGGAATTCAAACACACAAGCCACCACAGTACATACAATAAACTGACAGGCAAGTGGTGGGATTCTAGCTTAATTCTTGGGTGAGAGTAGGGGTAAATCTCAATCTGTTAATCAGGTTGCCTAATGACACCTCCCTTTGGAGTGTGAGTTTTTGTATAAGAGAGAGTGAGCAGAGTTGAATTTCCTTGGCTTTGTGTCTTTGGCTGAAGAACGACCCTGTATTTGTTTCATTGACCTGTCTTTGTGTTCCCTGCCAATCCCAGGAGCCATCATCAGACTGCTGACCATGGATTTAATTGGATATTATAGGATTCATTTACCAGCTTCTGTATACCCTTTCTCTCCACCCCACCCCCCACTTGTTTTGTCATCCTATTTCTTGTATGTCAGATTGCACAGGATAATGATGATGATATCTGCTCATGGAAAGATTTATAGCCTTGCTATTATTCACAGTTACCCCATCAGGGGAATCCTTAACTTGAACCTGAACTGGACTGAACTTAACTATTGCTATAAATCTGTAAGCTATTTCTTGATATAAATCACTTTCAATCTACAAATACATACAAACATCACTGTTTTGCTTCTCTGGAGAATCTATCCTATTACACTGGTTACTGGGTGTGGTTCTAGAGAAACAAAATTGTAAAAATGTGTCTTCAAAATTGATTCTCAAAAAAAAAAAAATTGATTCTCACATCTTATTATATCTAAAAGCACTGAGAAAGACACCTCATTCTCTGTGAGAATAAATAAGTATGTCACTAATAGTAAAGAGGGCTCTGCTAATCTGTGGTCTAAAGTGGTCAATTAAGACCCCAAATAGCACCAATAGATGAACTGTTGGTGAAAAGTGAGGCTCGGGGTGATCATGTGCTTGATATTTAAAAAATTGTGTTAGCATTTCTCAGAGAAGTTTAGGGAAGCTGATTGGTTGCTGCTTCCTACAATAGACAAACTGGTAAAGGAAACAAATGAACTCCGAGCTTCAGAAGCCTGGGTCAATCACCACATAATGGCCATTAAGCTGCTTCATGTGTCATGATAGAAAGCTTTCTCATCTCTAGTTGCAGAACTAATCTTGCTGAAAAGGAAACCTAGAGTCTTATCATAAAAATTTCTCAAAAAAACCCAACAAAAATGAAAGAAAAAAATAGTTGCTCAATTATAACACCAGCTTAAGTCTCAGACTAGAAATGTGTCTGATATTATAATGACAGCACTTATTGGAAAGAAATGTACCTTGAAACTTGGGATGGCAATTATTTAAAAGATGGAGACATTGAGCTTTAGGATTCCATTGAGCCACTCTAGCTACAGGCATCAACCTGTCCATCTGAAGAGATTTACCCACTGTCAATAAAGACATTATTCCTCTCCCCTTCACCTGAGGAGATTGGCACAACAATGCACACCATGATGCCACCTGGGGAATGAATCAGGAGCATGTCCCAAGGCAGATGCCTAACAAGATATTACTGAAATAGGCTACAACTTGTAAACTTACAGAATGGCTCATAGACCAGCATGGTATCCCACATAGCATTGCCTCATATCAAATGATTCAATTCACAGCAAATTAAGTGTGGCAATAGAATTATGCTCATTGAGTCCATTGGTCTTACTAAAATTCCCCATCCTCCCAAAACAGCTGGTTTGATGGAAAAATAGAATGGACTTCTAAAGACACAATTACAGTGTCAGCTTAGTGGCAACACCTTACAGGATTGAGGCAATATTATCCACGAGACTGTAGATGGTCTTCCAATTTTCATCAGAATTCATCTCTAGAATCTTTTTTCAAATTTCAAGTAATGGTCATTGGACACAATCTAGCTCTTGTTTCATGGCAAAAGAGACAATCTACTATACATTAATTATCCTTCTTTGATTTCCTACTCTCCTTCTACTTATGGTACTCCACTAAAATAGGCCAGTTGTCTTGTCTTGCGTGACTGCATCCAAGCTTTTTTCATTCCAGTCACTATGCAACAAACCAGGAGGTACAATCCAAATGCAGTCAAACCCAGTGCCATCAACCTGGTTCCAATTTTAGCAGCCCTATGTGGAGTCTCCAAGGATGTAAATCTTCCCATGAGCAGATAGTATAATCATTATTCTGCAAAGAATAGAAGCATTAAATGTGTTATCAGACTTAAGGTGACTCCAGGAGCAACATAATGATGCCTTATACACACTCCAGATAAATGAGCCCCCTACCCACCCTCATGGAAAAAGTTCTGCCAGGCAGATCCTTTATAGTATACATTTGTTTTGCTCGGAAAACACTGAGCAACTTGCTCTGGGTTAGTGAACCCAATGGTGTCACCTGGGAAGGTTCTCTCTGGTCACAGTGAGTTTTTTCATAAAGGCTGTTTTGTTCAAGCCTTGTTTTTTGTGATGGCCGATTTAAGAGAACAGTGTGCATATGTGAGATTTTGTTTACAGCTCAGGAAAAATGCCACAGAAGCTGTTGTGATGCTGAACACAGCTTACAAGGACAGTGCTATGGGAAAAACTCAAGTGCATGAGTGGTTTTTTCATTCACAATGGGTGAAATGTGGATTGATGACAAACATCATTCTGGATGTCCATCAACTTCCCAAACTGAAGAAAATGTCAACAAAATTTACGTAATTGTGCTCCAAGACCAACGACGGACAATTGAAGAAATGGGGAAATTATCTGAACTATCTTGGAGCTCAGTTCAACAAATTTTAACAGAAGATTATGGAATGAGAAGAGTCTCTGGGAAATTTGTACCTCAGTTCTGACTGACCAGCAAAAAGAATGTCAACCGGAAACATTCCATGCTCTGAAAGAACAGCTCCAAATTGAACAGACTTTTAAGGTCATTACCGGTGAAGAGGCATGGTGCTATTCTTACGACCCAAAAGCAAACATCAATTAAGCTGGTGGAAGATGCCATCATCACCTTGCCCATAATCGACACATAACCATACACCACTCTCCAGGGGAAGAACAGCAGACAGCACAGGAGAAGGGAGACAGTCAGTGTATATATGGAAAGAATAATAATTTATAATCTATCAAGGGGGTATAAGGGGTGGAGGGAGGGAAAAACATGAGGAGCTGATACCAAGGGCTCAATAGAAAGTAAATTTCTAGAAATGAATGAAGGCAATATATGTACAAACATGTCTGATGCAATCAATGTATGGATTGAAACAAGAATTGTTAGAGTCTCCAATAAAGTGATCTTTTCATAAAATTTTTAAAGCTTGTCAAGTGAAATTGAAGATGATGCTCATTTGTTTTTTTGATTTGAGGGATATAGTGCATTTGGACTTCATTCCACCAGGTCAGACTACTAATCACACTTTCTATTTAGAGGTTCTGAAAAGATTGAATAACAGTGTGTGACAAAGAGACCTGATTTGTGGCAGAGAGGGGACTGGTTTTGTCACCACGACCATGCAACTGCTCACGTACCCATCTCAGTGAGTCCATTTTTGGCAAAAAGAAAAAAAAAATGGCATGCCTCTCTAGCTCCAAGCACCTCACTCAACTGACCTTGAGCTATGGGACTTCTCTTTGTTTCAGTGAATAAAGAGAGACCTGAAAGACAGATATCTGAGGACAGATAGAAGAGGTGAAGAAAAAAACAAGAGAGATGCTGTCAGACATCCAAACAGATGAATTTGAAAAATGTTTCCAAGAATGGAATCACAGATTTGACAAATGTATTAAGTGTAATGCAGAGTACTTTGAAGGTGATGTTTGTTTGTAAATACCTTTTGTACCCCTTTGTATGTTGTTTAAAAGCATTGCAATGTCCTCTATGAGCTGAGAGAACTACAGAAAGCAGGCATAAGACGCATGCACAGTGGACAGGTTACAGCAGGGTTTTAGGACTATGGCAGTCTAGGATAAAAAAGGCTGGATAATCTACTTCTAAAATTTATCCCGTGAAAGCCCTGTGGTTCACAAATAAGTAATTTCTTATTTAGTACTGGAGTAACTGAAAATACATGGGCTATAATTCAGTTGGGGAAAAAAATGATTCTAAAGATGGCAAAAAAGAAAAGGGTGGGGGATGGGCTTGTTTCACTGTGTTGTGCTTGAGGTGGTCAGGTTTCAGAGTCCACTATGTGGCAACTTGTGACAACAATGATTAGCTTTAATATGTATCCCAATAGCTGGCTGAACAACGATAATAAGACAGGTTTTTGTTTCTGGCTTATTAGTAACCCAAATAAAACAATCATTGTGATAGAACATTTTTCTCCTCTAGCTGACCCCTCTAGAGAGCAATTTAGTCAAAACTAAGTAACAGTAACATTATATGGCATTATCATCTCCTGGGAGTGCTTTTCTTAGATGTCATTTTTTCTTTTGGTCTTTGGTCTTATTACTATTAAAAACCAAATAATTTTGTATTGTTTTTCTTAAATTCTCAGACCACTTCTATAATCCTTACAGAACATTTCCATGTTTAAAATCTACATGCATTGTTTATACACTGAGCAATTATGCAAGCATCTTTTCCTAAGGCAGTAGGATGCTTGGGCAAGGCTGAACATTCATGTTCTTCTTCTGTGGTTTTGCAATTCTAAGAGCCCTATCCGTGAATTATTTCTTTTTCCTGGGCAGACAACCATATGTGAACAAACTGAGATTCTAGAAACGATCTCAACTCCCTGCCATAGATTAGATTCTGATTCGTAAGGACAGAGTCAACGTCCCCCTGCGTGAGTCTAGGGCTGTTCATCTTATAGGAGTAAAAAGTCTTATCTTCTTTTCTAAAAAGAGCTGGTGATTTTAAAGTATTGACCTTGTGATTGGCAGCCCAATGTGATATCAGAGTTCCTTAGTAAACATGGTCAAAATATCATAAATTGAGATAGAAGTTATTTCCACAGGATTTTGGGCATGCCAATAAAAACGATTGTCCTGGTTAGTCTGACTTTTCCCCAGAAAAAATAATGTCTTTTAAGGTGACCAGATGTCCCGCTTTTGGCCGGACAGTCCTGATTTTTGATGTTTTAAAAAAGTCCCAATTTTTGGAAAGAATGCACGACAAGCTAGGGAACGGTCTGTTTGGTCCATATAGACCAAATTTTTAATCAAGAACCCCCACCACCCAAACCCCGTCAATGGTGTCCCACTTTAAATCTGGTCACCTTAGTTTCTGCCCTTCATAAGCTGAGTAAAGAGTCAGTAAAGCTAATTCTTCTCTTGAAGTTAAAACGGTGACCACTTTTCTAGGTCAACTCAGGAAACAGGTATACTACTTCCTTCTTTCTATCAGTGGGAGGAAAAGTTGATTACTGGTTTCCTACTGCTATAAGATCAACAATGGCAGTGGTTCTTTCTATTTCATATGATCACTTAATATAGCTCTAGAATTTGAATGTACGAGGAAAATAAATCAAAATTCATTGAGCAAGGTCCAAAAATCAAAATAACATCCAGAGGCATTGCCAGGAACACTCTAGCGGGTGGTGCGTGAGGCGCTCTTTTCTGCTTCCTGGTCAGGTGGGCTTGGTCCCTGAGGGCAGACATCAAGATCATGAGGCAGAAATAGGCGGAGAAGCATCTCTGCTTCTTCCGCAACATCGGAGTTTGTGAGTTCTACCAGCACCTTCTGTCAGGGGGTGCTGTGGGGCCGCCTCCAGCTGCGGGAGCAGCTTCCCGGCTACCTCCTGGCAGAGCGGCAGCTGTGTACCACCAGGTGTGTGCTAGAGTTAGAAACGCTAGGAAAAGAATTATATGGAGCAAAATTGATTGCACAGACATGCCAAGTTCGACATTGTCCCCATTTCGAGTATGCAGTGAGTGGATATGAATGCCTGTTTTCCGTAGTCGGATCAGAATTTGTCAGTGAAAATGAAGAAAAGACCCGGAATTCCTCTCCTGTTTATGATCCAGAACACAAAGTTCTGGCCAAACCTTCTCTAAAACCATTGCCTTTGTTAAAGCAGTTGACACAGGTCAGCTTGTTTCTGGGCATGAGATACAAAGCATCCAGCAACTCAAAGAAGAGCAGGGGCTAGCTAAAAAGTCTGAGCAAAGGAGGAAAAAGCGCAAAATGTCAGTGGCCCCAATCCTCTTAGCTGTCTGAAGAAAAAGAAACACAAGATACAAAACCTTCTGCTTCAGAAAAGAAAAGAAAAAGTATCTGGAACAGGAACACCTCAGGTAACAACTCCTGTGGATTTTTAAAAAAACTTTGAAATGCAAAAAAATAATAATTTAAAGTTGTGGAAGTGTACTTGCCATAAAAGACAAACCTTATTTTTATAAAGGAGCATGGGCCCATAAGCCTCTGCCTACAATTATTTGTAAAATAAAGAGTGAATGCCTTCAGGTGGGACATTATTCACTTTTCTTACGGAGTGATTTTGGGAGTTGGTTTTGAATCCAAAAGTATTATCTGTACCGCGCCCTCCCCATTATTATACAAATAAAACATTCTTTTAATAACATCTAGAGTAGTAGAATCTGTTGAAATAGAAATGCACAAGGAAGCTGTAAATAACATATAATATAAATTAAGATGATTTATCCTGGTGGTGTAATGCGTTATTATTTGGACTGATAACACCAAGGTCCGAAGTTAAAATCCACTAACTTTGTTTGCAGGAGCAAAATGAAACTTTCTGGTACTGTAAAGATTTTGAGCTTTGAAAACTCAGGACAGTTCTAATCTGTCCCATATAGTCACTGTGATTTGGAATCAACTTGATGGCAGTGAGTTTGGTTTTTGGTTTTTGAAGATGATTTGTTAGATCACATTTTCAATATTTTGGCAATGAATTACTATGTTGTCCATGATTAAATGAGTCTTGAAAGCACATATAAATTGCCATAGCTTACTGAAACCAAGACAACTTCATATCCTTTGATGAATAAAACCTATTTAAAACCTAACCATATACAGATAGGAACTGGAAATCCAGGGAATCCAGGGTGGATGATCCCTACAGGACCAGTGGTGTGAGTGGTGAAACAGGGAGGGTAGAGGGAGAGTGGGTA
>NW_022111324.1:34758498-34866113 GCF_000313985.2 Echinops telfairi | reverse complement strand
AACGAATGTACAGATGCGCTTTACACAATTGATGTATGTATGGATTGTGATAAGAGTTGTATGAGCCCCTAATAAAATGATTTTTTTAAAAAGAAAAGAAAAACAAAACAAAAAACTAACCATAAAGAAGCCAGATACTGGCATTCCACCTGGCATTCTTAGCAATGAAAGAAAAAAAAACATTCATATTTTCCAAGATTAAAAGGAAGTTATTGTAGATGTCAAAAGATTTAAGGACTAAATTACTGACATACTCCATTTTAGGGAGGGGGGATTAAATAGAACATGACAATGAATTTAAAGGAATTCTTGGCTGATCAAGGAAAAATATATGACCAGGAGGTAGTTGTTTTTGCTACTGTTGGGTATCATTGGGTCCCCTCCGTCTCATAGCAACTCCATGTAAAACAGAGGGAAGCCCTGCCTACTCCTGCAGCATCATCTTAGTTTTCAGTACGTTTGAGCCCATTGCTGCAGCCACTGAGTCAATCCATCTTGTCAGGGGCCTTATTCTTCTCTGTCTCTCTACTTTACTCTCTAGGGCCTGGTCTCTCCTGAAAACTTGCCCAAAGGACACGGGAGGAAGCCTTGCCATCCTTGCCTCCAGGGATCATTCTGGTTGTATTTCTTCTGACACAGATTTGTCTGCTCTTTCGGCTGTCTGTGATATTTTCAACAGTTTTTGATAGCATCATAATTCAAACACACCGATTCTTCTTTGGTTTTCCTTATTCAATGTGCAACTTTCACATGTATTTGAGGCAATTGAAAATGTCATGGTTTGGTTCAGGTGCACTTTAGTCCACAAAGTAACCTCCCTGCTTTTCAACATTTAGAAAGATTATGAGCATATTTATTCAGTGCAATGTGTCGTTTTGTTAGGATTTTGAATGGCTTTCCTTGGTTCTTGCTTCTCTACATAGTAAAAATGCACATGTTTCTCAAGGGACTGAGTTTGACGCAGGCAGTGATACATGTGAGACAGGTATGAATTGCTGATGATCTATATTCTGTTACACAAACGTTAGTTAACACAGCAAATAACAATATAGTAAGAAAAAAGGGGAGCACTTGCCTGGAGCAACAGCAGAGAGCTTTGACCACAGGGAATGCTGTTCTTGTCGCGTTGCTCTAGGTGTTTTACAGTTCTTAGTGGGAGTTGTTAATCCATATGATTCTTAGCTAAATCCTTGTCTCTGTTGGCCCATAGTGATGGTATATTTAGTCAGTCTGTTTTCCAGAGAAGTCCATGGCCGTAATGGTGCTGTGTTATCTTAGTTTCACTTCATATATGTATAAATCATTTTACTGGGGGCTCTTACAACTCTTGTTACCATCCATGCATCAAGTGTATCTGACATATTAGTACATATATTCCATCATTTTTTTCTAGACATTTACTTTCCACTGAGCCCTTGGGATCAGCTCCTCTCCCCTTGCCCCCCAACCCTCATGGCCCCTTGAAAGATTGTAGATTGTTAATTATTTTCAAATCTCACACTGACCACTGTCTCCCTTCCCCTCTGGTTTCTGCTGTTCTTCCCTCTGGATGGGGGTGTGGTTATGTGCCATTCATTGTGATCGGTGCCTCCCTCCCTCTCCCCCCTCCCCCTACCCTTTTGTTGTCTCTAGTCCCATTCCTGTTCCTGGACTCCATGTGCTGTGAGCTTTATCTCTTGCCTGTACCTATGTGTATGTTCCCATCTAGTGAAGATTGGGAAGTGGCACTGGGGTCATGATAGTGAGGGGTTGACGAGGCCTCAAGAGATCAGAGGTACATTGTGTTACCCATTAGTGCTCTGCTGTACCCCGATGGACTCATCCCCTCCCTGTGACCCCTCTGTGGGGGATGTTCCACTGTCCATAGATGTGCTGTGGGGCCTCCGCTCAAATCCCCCTCCAATCTCATCAATGCATTTTTGTTTATTTGCTGACTGTTCATTGTGAATCTTCTGATGCCTGTTGCCCAGTCTCGACGGGCTTGTTGCTCCACTGTTGGATGGCCACTTGTTTAACGTCAAGCCTTTAAGACCCAGACACTGTATCTTGTAATAGCCAGGCACCATCCTCTGTCTTCACCACATCTGCTTGTGCACTATTTTGTTTTCAGCAATCATGTAGGGGTGTGTGTGTGTGGGGGGGTGTTTGAGCATCACAGAATGCCAATTTTTTAGAACAAAGTGTTCTTGTATTGAGGGAGGAAGGTATGAGCCGAGGACCAAGGCCCATCTGCAGTGTCAGTGTATTGCCTTATAACTATATGTACATAGGTCAATACCTCTATTGTTATGGATTAATGTATTTGCATAAGTGCTCACCTCGGTTAATCTCCCTATCTGTGCCTTTGCTTCCTAGAGTTTGCCTCTGTTTCCTTTTGCCTCCTCCTGCTCCGCCACACTTTCCCCCCTTCTTCCACCTAGTTTCACTTCTTTTGAGGCAACTTGGAGTCATGTCTTGAATGCTGAACAATATTAAGTCCATATTTTAGACTTTATGGTCTCTATACATCTGGCAGAAGCTGGATTGCAAGTCAAAGTAAGTTTTTATGAGTGAAAATGAAGCTTTTGATAGTACATTCTCTTGGACCAAAATGGACTATCTCCAGAAATCATGGAGTGCCACATGAAGTGTTAAATGGAGAGATACATGGGTAGACTAGAAACCGAGAGCAGGACCCAACAAAGAGACTTGAGGAGGTGCCTTCTGGTTGATGCACTCTCTCCCAGTCTGGTTTCCTCCCACGTCCACTTGGAGGGTGTGCTTGTGCATATTGGCGGATTCTTAGTGGATGTTCTCAGCTGAGTATCATAAGCACTGCTGCCTCTTACTGTACATGCCCAAGCTTTGAGCAGACGTGCATAAGGGTGTGTGAGGTAAGTGGTTCTTACTGGGCATGCTCAAGTTTTGGGTCTTTACTGGGCATGCCCAAGTGTGGAGTCTCTTACTACATATGTCTCCTCCCATAGCCCTCCAATGTGTGGCCTCCATAGGCACCGGTAGCCATTTTCAGCAGATTGGGCGTTTAGGGAACAACTCCCTTTGTCCTAAGCTTCCTGCACATCAGTTTGGTGTTTTGGCTGCTGTTTCCATGAGCATTAATTGTGGTTCCAAGCTAGAAGAAACCCTTGACAACGTCTGTCTTTTCTCCATTTATCATGATATTACTTATTGGGTCACTTGTGAGAGTTTTAGACTTCTTTACTTTGAGTTCTAAACTGCACTGAATGTTTCAATTCCTGATCTTCATCAGCAAGCGCTTCCAGTCCTCCTCACTTTCAGCAAGCCGGGTTGTGTCGTCTGCATAGCAAGAGAGCACTACTGCGCAGTCAACATTTTATTAATAGTCACTTGCAGAACTTGGTCTCTCACAGCAGAAGGTGTGCTAGGGACAAGCAGTGCAGCCAACAGAGGAAGACTAAGTCCCCAAACAAGCCCACTGTCACCATGTGGATTCCCACTTGTAAAAGGTTTCTGTGGTTGAAAATCTTTTTTTTTAATTAGTGATTTTATTGGGGGCTCTTACAAATCTTATGACAATCCATCATTCAGTCATATTAAGCACACTTGTTCATAAGTTGCCATCAACATTTTCAAAACATTTTATTTCTACATGAGCCCTTGGTATCAGCTCCTCTCTCTCTTTAAAAAAAAAAAAAAAGCATTTTATTGGGGGCTCATTCAACACTTATCACAATCCATACATCCACCCGTTTTGTCAAGCACATTTGTACATTTGTTGCCCTCATCATTCTCAAAACATTTGCTTTCTACTTGAGCCCTTGATATCAGCTCCTCAGTTTTCCTCCTCCCTCTCTGCCCCCACCCCTCATGAACACTTGATAATTTATAAATTATTATTATTTTGTCATGTCTTACACTGTCCAATGTCTCCCTTCACCCACTTTTCTGTTGTCCGTCCCCCAGGGAGGGGGTTATATGTAGATCATTGTGATCATTCTACCCCACCTTCCCTCCACCCTCCCGGTATCATGACTCCCATTACTGGTCCTGAAGGGATCTGTCCTGGATTTCCTGTGTTTCTGCTGTTAACTGGCTGCCTGTATCATATTCTCTTTTCCACTTAAGTACCACTGAACACCAGAGTTCATGCCGTGTCCTTCTCACCAAACATTGGAAACTGAGGGTCAGTTCAGCCATTGTGTGCATATCCTGTCTTTACTTACCCACATTCTTTTACATTCTCTATCTCTTCCACTGATAAGAAAATGTACCTTATCTCCGGTCACCTTCTTTATGATGGGGAGAAGCAGGCACATATGCTTCCAGCTCCATTCTGTGTAGGATTCCTTCCATTGTCACTCTGCCCCAGTTCTGTCTGGCTCACAGTTAGCAATCTATGTTGCCCAACTGTGCAAAGCAATTGCCACTAAACTTATTCTAACTTATGGCGTTTCATGTGTGTCAGTGTAGCACTTTGTTCCATATGGTTTTCAGTGGCCAGTTTTCAAAGATCTCCAAGTCTTTCATCCTGCAGGCCTCCGTGTGGACCAGACCTCAACCCTCTGACTTGGCAGTTGAGGGTATGAACCAATAGTGCCACATAGGGAATCTAATAGCACTTAGCTGATGTGGTGTGCATTTTAACTGATTCCGATTCACAGCAACCCTGTACTGCATAGTAGAACTACCCCATAAGGTTTCCTAGGCTCAAAAGTTGACGGAAGGATACAGCTAAGATTTTTCTCACATGGATTGGCTAATGGATTGGAACCACAGGCCTTTAGATTAGCAACAAACCCTTAAACATTGGGCCACCAGAGTTCCTCCAAGAAGCACCCTAAGTCTTCTTATAGAGTTGTGTATTAGCTATGGCTAGCAGGTATCAGATGTGATTTTGGGAAATAGACAGAACCGGCAGGCTCTGAGTGACTAAAATGTACTTACTTGTTGACTTATAAAGCCATAGAATGTTTGGAAAATTGAGCTGGGGATCATTAGGCTACTTGCTCTATGCATCTCAGTATGTTATTAAGAAGTAAACAAAGTGGGGATAATATCAAAAGGCCATCTTTGACTCATTTATATGCTACCATGTTTTTGAAAACATATAGACCAAGCCATGGAATAAAGGCAATACATTCAAGAAAACGAGCCAAAACAAGTAAAAACAAAAAAAACAAACCAAGAACCTGAATCTACTCTGCTAGATTCAATTGCCTCATTTGCATGTGAGAGCTGAGCACTAAGTCAGGAAGCCTGAAGATTTTAAAAATTTAAATTATTTTTCCTAATACTTATTATTATTATTTTGATGGATTTATTATTGTAAATTAGGCTTGGATCTATCTTTTAGACTCTCAAGTGATTTCAACAGTTCAACTAATCATTAACTCCTCTCCCTATTCTACCTCAGCCCCCTCACTCGATTTCTCTCTGACTCTTAGAGACCTCTGGTCTCTGAATTCAAGTCAATAGCTGTCAACTTTCTAGTCCTTTACTTCATCTTCTGTTCTTGTCCTTCCTGCCTGGGGAATTTCAAAAGCCTGTTCCCTTTGATGAGCAAATCTGTGTCTTAGTTTTTATCCTGATAGTAGAGGTCGCATACAATAGTTTTCCTTTTGTTGTTCATTAAAGAGTAAAGAAAAATTAATGCATTTGAATTATGGTGTTGGTAAAGAATATTAAATATATCCTTAACTGTCAGAATAACAAATCTGTCTTGGATACAATGCAAAAAGGAGGATAATTAGACTTCTTGTAATTTATGTTGGATACATTTCAAAAGAAACCATTCTCTGGTTAAGGATGTGCTTGGTGAAATAGAGAGTGGATGTATAGTAAAACCCTTGGTGGAAAATGCTGACACAGCAGCTGCAGAACGGGCTCATGTATAGCAATGATGGTGAGGCTGGAGTCAAAGCCTCACCATCTATTGTCTACAGGGTTTCTATTCTATTGTCTACAGGGTTTCTACGAGTCAGAACCCTCTGGACCGTTTCTAGCAGAAACAACAGCGCTGACAGAATTAATACAGTCCTACTTAAATAACCCAGGATTTTCTTCTTCAACATAAGTAGTAATAAAAAGTGTGGGTATCAAATGTAATGATAAAGTCATCCAGACCCCAGCAAAAAGGAATGAATAACATACTCAAATTGAAACTCACTGCCACTGAATCATAGGACAGGGTAGAGTGCTCTTCTGAGATTTTGAAGCTGTCAACCTTCACTGGAGCAGAAAGCCTCATCTTTCTCCCATGATTCCCCAGGTGGAGTCCAACTGCTCACCACAAGCCATTTCGTTAAAAGTTTAACATGAACAACAGGAACATGAGTGAAGGGAAACAGCTGATGGTGTGAGATATGAAAAAAATAATAATTTGTAATGTATCTAGGGTTCATGAGGTTGGGTAGGTGGGGGAGGGAGGGAAAAAAAGGGGAAGATACCAAGGGCTCAAGTAGGAAGAAAATGTTTTGAAAACCATGATGGTAACATATGTACACATGTGCTTGATACCAGAGATTGTTACAAGAGCTGTAGGAGCCCCCAATAAAATGACTTATTAAAATTTTTTTAAAAGTCCAATACGAAATCCACTAGGCCACCTTGAAGATAAAAAATATGTATCATTAGACTTTTAAGAAGCAATATAGAAAGTAAGTCAACAATGTAGTCATATGTTTAAAATCTCAAAGGAAAAACAAAACAAAAACCAAGTGCATAAAGGATTTTATATCCTGCAAACATCAAGGTCACCAGGCTGTGATTGGGTTGACTTGCTCAATTCCACCCCTAAACTTTCATAAAATTTCAAGTTGATATAACATCATCTAACTGCCACACCATGTCAAGCACTTTTTCTTCATTTACAATGTCTCCAGAACTAATACTGAGATGAGATATAATAAATTTATAAGTATAATTTAAAAAGTTGCTATTAGAGTTTCTGTTCTTACATGCATGGGTTTATTCTAAAGAAAACATGTTTAAGCATATAGCCTCAATTCATAAACAACTTCTCTTAGTTCAACTGTGATAAACTTCGTTTTTAGTTGTACTAGTAGACTATCTTCAGGAAAAGAGCCCATTCAGACAAGGGAGGAGAAATCCCCCTTGGGGGGTTGTCTGGGTTTATTCTTGATGCAGACCACTGTCCTGGGTGACACATAGTCATGAGTTCTAGCCCTAGTGTCTGGAGAAGGCTCCAGGACTAATCTTGTAAGTTCCTCTGTCTACGACAACCTTCATGTCCCAATCAGGCCTCTGCCCTATTCCAAAAGTCCTGTCCTTAACGATGATGTATTGATCTGCTAACTCCATTTGCGACAGTTTTCCTTAACTCTTTTGTCCTTTTAACAACTCTGAATATCAGCCAGTCCACAAGAGCCAAAATACAACCTTGAGTGTATCCCACCCAAAGTTTGAGAACATTTCAAGAATAGACTTGATGCATTGAACACTAATGACTGAAGTCCTGATGAACTTTGGGAGGACATCAAGAAAATGATACAAGAAGAAAGCCATGGGCCATTAAAAAACATGAAGAAAAAAAAAGATCAAAGTGGATGTCGGGAGAGACTCTATATCTTACTCCTAATCAGAGAGTACGTAAGACAGCTGGAAGAGATTATAATGTCAAAGAGCTGAACATAAAATTTTGAAGGGCATCTCGAGGAGACAAAGTAGATCTTATAATGATATATACAAAGAACTAGAGTTAGAAAACTAAACAGAAAGAAGCCAGTCAGCAAATCTGAAACTGAAAGAAATGAAGAAAAAGTCAAGCCCCTTGAGTCCAATATTGAAATGTCCTGTGGGCAAAATTGCGAACAATGTAAGAAGCATCACAAGAAGATGGATAATGTCATTAATATTCCCTATCATAAAATGATAATTCTCTAAAATGAACCGGACACATGTATATATTTGGGGCTCACACTTATTTTTAATCCCAATATAAGACCAATTAATTCTTAATACATGGCCCTGATCACTATAGTTTAAATCCAACAGCACAGAACTATTTAGGAAAGGACTAAAATGATAGAAATCCACATTCAGAACTGCATAGATCTAGATGAAGTGTATGTTCACAACCAAAATCCCCGCATTTTGATAATTTTGCTTAAATAAAAGGATTTATAATTTATCATCACTGATCTCACTTTGTGACTCAAATTTAATGCACAGTGGATTAAACTTCAACTCTAATTTTTTAATGCAATGTCAGTTAGATATATGTTTTTTTTCCTATGTTAAAATGTCACTAATCTATGAGGTTGGATTTAAAATTTTTATTGATTGCTCAGTTATAGCAACTGGAAGTTTTACCCATTAGAATTTTTATGGACTATTTTCATTTTTATTCTACAGGTTATTTTTGTGTGCATTTAATTGAAAAAAAATAAGCTTAACTGAAATTTTTCATATTTAACAGAACTATTTTCATATCTATTTTCTATTTGATTTTTTCTACATTTAAAAAAGTATCCTTAAATGCCTAACTATTGCTTGTTCTCTCTTGTTACATTGAATAATTATGCTTTTTAAAAATCTTCTTCCTAGCAACATTCCTATATATAGTCTCTTGAGCAGGGACTGAGGGGCTCTAGTGGTGTAGTGGGTTACACAGTGGGCCACTGACCACAAGGTTAGAAGTTGGAAACGACAAACTGCTCCATAAAAGAAAAACGAGGCCTTATATTGGGGTGATTCTATTGGAAAGAATCTCAGTCTCAGAAATCCACAGGGCCAGTTCTCCTCCACCCGGTCGGGTCACTGTGAATCAGACTGGACTCAATGGAAGTATGTTAATTCTTTTTGTTTAGGTAAGGCCTATAATTTTTCCCACACCAAATTAATTAAAACTTGTTAAATTTATTAAAAGTGTGTGAGGTTCATGTCCTCTTTCATACTTACCACTTCTTCAACAATACTCATTTCATTTTCCATGAAAAAATACATTTCTTAAAGCACGTGGCCTCATATTTGCTTTGGATACTTTATATGATTAGAGCCACGTTTGTTGCCTTTGGTATTATATTATCCAGATTTCAGCATTTGGCTCACTGTTCTCCTTCCCCTCAGCTACATTCACTGCTTAGCTGTTTGGTATTTAGACGTTCTCCCCGCTAAAGATCCATATGCTTCTCCTCTGTTAATCCACACAGTGCTCCAATCTACACTTCTGTGCTCGCTGGAAATACACTTTTTTTCAGATCTGTTTCAAGTACTCTCTGACCATGATCTTCCCTTTTCCTAGTTCACACATTTTAGCAAATCCCCTTCCCCAGCAAGACCTCCAATTTGCTGATCCTATACTGTTTTCATTTCTTATTGCCCAGTTAAAGTCGCAAAGTTGATCGTTATGTAATAACTCCCTTCCACTAAATATTCAGCTTTTTTGCCTTACTTGCTTTACGTTAGATTGGGAAAGTCTCAATTCTGGTTCATATCCAATAGTCCACAAATTTTGTAACTTCGTTCAAAATATGGCTGGAAAAAGACCCCAACAGGTTGTCAGAAGACACATACTTGAACTACATGACAGAAGATCAAAGAACAAGCTCACTGCCATGGACTCAGTTTTCCCTCCTCCTGACTCTATAGGAAGGGAAGAACCACGCCTGTGCATTTCTGAGACCGGGAATTTTTACAGTAAGAGAAGATGTCATCTTTTCCCCATGGGCTGGCTGGTGGTTTCAACTGCTGACCTCAAAGTTAGCAGTCCAAGGCATAACCCACTATGCCACCAGAACTCACATGACTCAAAGTACAAGTAATTCTGTGGAACTTATTATTGTCTATAGGGATGCGTTGCAGATTTATGGGTTAGATGGCGCTGATAACGGAATTGTTGGTTATTCAAACCCACTAATCTCTCCTTTGAGAAAAATTAGAGCCTTTGTTCCATTTAAGATTTACAGTCTCAGAAACCCTATAGAAGGTCACTGTGAATGGGAATATATTGGTGGCAGTGGGTTTTCCTATTATCTATATTTCCTTAGTTGAATGACTTTCTCAATTTCTCAGAATCCTAGGTGACTCATATCTTCTCCTTTCTTGGGAAAAAGAAACCTTTATTGTATCTCTGTCTTTTCAAAACACCACTAAATGATTTTGCTTTTCATTTCAGTTAGAGCAATCTCAAAGTTAATTCTGTTTGGCTGCCAAATATAACAACCTGTCAGAACTTTCAGCAATGTCGTTTTTCTTACTTTTTTTTTTTTTTTACAATGAATGACTAGTTCTTGCTCTTATTTAAAGACATTCCTATCTGGATGCATGATATCATACTACCTTAGACTTCCTCAAATAATTTGCTCCTACACTTACCAGGCTCCATGGGTCTGCACATATCTACCATCTCTCAGTTGAAACCAATATGGTAAGTTCTGTATCAGTGACCCTCTTGTAATTCCAGCATCATCCAAAGCAAACTGGTATCGTCAACAGAATATCTCATAGTCATATCAAATTAACATTAACTCTGGATTTTCTCCATGAAACCATTTCTTTCTTTATGATTACAAAATCAGTCAGTGGATTATTGCTGTTGATCCAATAGATAGCTACATACATATGTACATTAATTATCCAAGAGTTTACAGTGAATTCCACATTCAAAGACAATTGAAATTCTAATTTTATGCCTTGAAAATGGTCACCACATAAAATATTAGACTATATTTAGTTCATGGTTCTAAGATTACATATATATAACACCATTTGAGATTATATCGTAATTAAGAATGTGTAGTGAGCACTGTAAAACCAAGAGTGGCCCTATGACACTCAGAGGTATTTGTATACTAGTAAATTTTAAAAGTGTTTGCATTTGGTTATGAAGAAGGCATGAATTTTATCATCATTAAAGTTTTAAATACAATTTATTCTTAGCATCTCGAGAAAGCAGAATTTACTGATGAAAATAAAACTCACCAAAGAATTGTGGCCAACTTGAGAATACAAAGTATAAGCCATGGAGCCCGAGAAGCCTCAAATTATGAAGGTCACAGAAGGAATAAGAATATAGTAATGATTGTGAAAAATTAAGATAATGGAATATGTACCATAGAAAGAAGTACATGAAATGGAACCCTTATAAGGAAAAAGAAAATCATGATATGGAGAGATATATTAGTCTAGGTTGACTAGAGGAACAGATTCTAGACACTCATATGTGTATAAGAAGGAACTTTGTGTCAAAGAGTAATTGTATAATAAGAAAACATCCCAATCCAGTCCAGATCAATTCCATAAGTCTGCTATTAGCCCATATGTCTCATACCCGTCTACAAATTCCTCTTAAGACTCACACACCACATGCAATAACACCAAATGCAGGAAGATCACAGGCCAGTGGGTGGAAAGTCTTGTGAATTCAGTGGCAGTGGAAACATCTCAGCACTGGTGTGGGTCTCCACATGGCTCCTGCAGCTCCAGGGCTCTGGCTCCATCAGCATATCTCCTTGTGGCTTGTCAACAGGAATGTTTCACAGGGAGAGAGTGTGCCTGGCCCCTAGTGAGCTATTTATGTCTGTAGTTCCTCCAAATGAGATCATCAAGCTGCAACATAGTTGACAGGCTAAACTCCACCCCTTCACACTTAATAGTCTCTAGTTGACATCACATTCGGTAACTACCACAAGAGATGTAACACACTGGTATTCCGTGAGTTGAACACTGTTTATAGATGTGTGTTTTCTTGTTTCTCGATTGCTGCGTTCTTTTTCTTTGTTTGGGTTCTGCATGCATGAGTTTGTCTTATTTTTAAATATTTGAATCAATATTTAAAAGTTGAGTCAACATTGAAAAAACACACATCCTCATGCTCTTTAAGAACAAGACTTGTTTTAAACTTTTATGAACATCAGTTAATATTATTCAGGTACTTGATAGGCTTAATGCAGAGATTACTGAATTGCAGTGCTATAGAATGGACAAAACCATATTTCTTCAAATATCTTGGGAAGAACAACATAATTTTTAAAATCCCCATATAAATGTATGCATTTCTAAAAGTGCCTCTATTTGTTATCAAATCTCTTTCCAATATTAATATTTAATAGAATAGACTTGTTGTTTTCAGAGTTTTTTATTAGTTTTTTTTTAGGTATAATTAACATATCATACAATTCATTTGTTAAATCATATTAAGAAGGGTTGTGCAATTATCATACCAATGAATTTTAGGATATTTTCTTCCTTCTTGTACCCAAGACTCCCCATTTCCCTTACCCTTTCCCTCCATGTCCTCAGGTCATTATTGCTTTAGCTATTGTTTTCATAATTCCACTTATCCTTGCTTCCCTATATAGAAAAACATACAAAAAAAAAAACAAATAAAATAAGGGCCAAGCAACAAAGGTCACATAAAAAAAAGAAAGACTTCAATTTAAGAAAATGCAGAGGATGCTAACAATTGACAATATATTGAAAGTGGGTCTAAAGAGATATAATGACAAAGATTTACATTCTAATCTAGTACAGCTGCTATGAACAACTCTACATTGTTCTTGTGGGCTCTTAGATCTGTTCATATTTCTAGTCTATAGGCAGTTGGGATTCACCAGGAAATCAATCCTTGTAGGGATCATGCAAATAGATTTTTGACTTCCACTATCAATTATAGCATTCCACAAAGCTGGCGTTTCGAATTTAGGCACTAATACCATTCCCATTCTCGGTTTGGATCTCATTGTTTACAATCTTTGGAACACATAGAGTGGTTTTTTTCTTCAGTGTGGATTTAGCCGATTCTTCAGTTAGATGGCTGCTTGTTTGAGACAAGACTTTAAGATCATAGACATTGCCTTTCCTAATAGATGGACACGATATCTGATTTCTTCACCCCACTTTGCTATGGCATTCTTATCTTCAGTGGTCTCCTTGTGAGGGGGAGTACCAGGCAGGGGTATGTCAGATGACCTAATCATTCTAATATTAGGACTACAATCAAATGAGAGTTCATATAACTATGGTTTCTATATATCCCTCTGTCTACTTTTAGAGTTAACTTTATCATTTCATTGTAGTACACCATAGATTATCCCTATGAGACCTAAGGTAATTTATGTATAGAAATCTTATTATAATTGATGCTAAGACACTTGCACAAAGGATTTTATGCATGTTAAGGATGCCTTATTACACTACAATACTTGAATTGTGAACTTGTACACCTTCGTGAGTTGGGTAATTGGAAACTAGTTACATAAGCAGAGAAAGTTGGAGGTATGGCAAGACCTTCAGTTACATCTTCAATTACTTTTGAAAACAGAGTCAGACCTGGTAGATGAACATATTTCACAAAAAGGCAAAGAGATCATGAAAACAGAAAATATATATCAGACTTGGATCATCATTCATTGAGCACCCCCAAAGAAATAGGTCTGAATTCACCTGAAGTCCAAAGTCCACCAATTCCCTAACCTTAATATAACTATTGTCTGCTTTTTCTTCCACCAGGGCATTCAAGGGAGTATTTTAGTTCCTTAGTTTTACTACAAGTGAATTCAAGCCAAAGTCTAGTTTTCCAGTGGAATTTTCAATTTATGTCCTTCTGATATAGTCTATGTAAGTGCTGTATATCTCAAAAGGAAAGAGTTCAATGTCCAAGTTTTATATAGGATGCCTGTGTCAGCAAAGATTGGTTGAAAACTAGGTAAGAAATGTCCAGTTAGGAACATAATATTGGGGTCTATATAAGTAATGTTAAGCTTTTTGAGTCCAAGGTAGGGTTCCTCACCTGGCTTACCTACAATCGGAAGCATCATTGTATTCTCAAATACAGACATGTTCACCCACCCTCCCTATCCAATTTCTCAGTAAGCTTCACTAATTACTCTTATGGGTTGTCTGTTGATTTAGGATGACAGTAAAACACTTATATGTCAGGGATTAATTGATTTCCTCCATATCCCCACATGAGAAATTTACTCCTCTCAGGTGAGGCTATCTTTCATGGTAGTTTTTAAGAACTTCTAATAAGGGGATAATACATAATATATGGTAACTAGATAGGCACAGGATATCACCACATGGGACCAGCTTAGAAGATTATATGGCTGGAAATCTACTTTTTCTTGGTTTTTATCCTTATAATAGTGGGCTCACACAGTATTTGATGTTTTGTTATTGACTAACTTTACTCAGCATAATGGTTTTCTGGTTCCATCCATGTCATGATGGTGCTTTTTGGTTTCATCACAGATTTTTAGTAACTGAACAGTATCCCATTGTGTATATACCAGGTCCTTTACCCACTCTTCTACTTATGAGCATTTGGGTGGTTCCCAATTTCTTACTATTGTGTACTGTGCAGCAGCAGCAATGAACTTACAAGGGCTGTTCATCTTATGTCACTTGGGTATGCCCAGCAAAGACATTTCTGGGTTGTATGGTACTTCTATTCCAAGTTATTTCAGGAAACAGCATATCATTTTCCACGATGGCTGTAGTTACATACAGTATTTGAGAGTTCCAATCTCTGCACAGCCTCTCAGGAATATGTTGTTCTATGTTCTTTGTTTGATTTTTCATTCGGGGCATTATTGTGTGTGTAAGGTGATAGCTCACCCTGTTTTGATTTGTACCTCCCAGATGGCTAGTTATTGTGAGCCTTTCCTTGTGTGTTTGTTAGCCATTCCAGTATAATCCTTTGTCTTTTTATTATTAAAGTGCTACAGAATTTTATGGATTTTCATCATTAGTCCCCTGTCCGTTGTGTCATTGGTAAAGTATTTTCCCCCAATAGGTGACCCCTCATTTGACTTTTCTGATGTTTATGAGTGCTTTATTTCTAATCGCTCCCAATCATCTATTTTGTTTTCCATGGTGAGTGCTTCCTTATTATACTGAGTAGTTCATATTTGTCCTGCAATAGGGCCCTTATGTTGGTTACAATTTTCTCATTGATGATCGTGAAAGCTCTAGGGTTTACATTTAAGTTTGTAATCCATCTTGAGATAGTTAACGTTTATTGTGCCAACATGGCCAATGAACACATGTGGGATTAATTGAAGGATGGAGAGAAAAATGGCTCAGTGAACCTCGCCTTTCTTATCTCTTGCTCTTTGATCATCGGACCAGTGTGCGGCTGCCTTGCTTGTTTTCTGTGGCTGTCTTGCTTGTTGTCTGCTTCAATTTGCAAGCTAGACTACCTGTGGGACACCTAACCCATGGACTGTGTCTCTGTAATTTGAGGTTCCTTCAAGACCTGCTTTGCCACACTATTGGAATATACATCTCTTGTGGTGGGGACTGTCGGACCCTGTCATCTGGCTGACTGTTGGTGACCTGCCTTGCTGTTTGCTGCCTGTGCCTGGATAGTCTGAATTGCACTACAGAGGACTACCCGGTGCCCTCAAGACTTGAAGGACTGCCAGTGTCTCACAACTGTCTCACGGGAGTGAGTTGCACTGAGCCATTTGTACTGCTTTATAATTTAATTAACTGTTTATTTCTTATGATATTTATCTATCTAAATATGTACATAAAATTATTAGTGTTGTGGTTTTTTTTCTCTAGAGAACCATGTCTAACACATCTTGAATTCATTTTTGTCCATAGTGTAAACTGGGTCCTATTTCATTCTTCTGCAGGTGGAGACCCAATTTTTCCAGCACCATTTATTAAAGAGTGTCCTTTCCGATTTTGGGTTTATGCTCTTTGTCAAAAATCAGTTGCCTATGATTGGATGCTCTTGTTTCTGTTTGTTGTTGTTGTTGTTTTAATTCTGTTCCCTTGGTCTGTTTATCATACACCACTAATTGGCTGTTTTGCTGACTGTGGCTGTGTAATACGGTTTGAGATGGGGAGAACAAGGCCTATGACTTCGTTCTTTTTGTCAGCATCATTGGTGACAATTCTTCACTATAGAATTTTCCTGCGAAGCCGTCCAGGCCTGAGCTTCTCGGGATTGAGGTTTCATGACGATGTTCTCTTTCTTCGGTCTGGTGAGGTCTCCTGCATTCGTCGATGTCAATTTGAGTAAGTGGCATCTCCCTAGGTATATGCCTATTTCTTGCGGGTGTCAAACTTGTTGGAGTACACCCTTTCATAGCACTGTGTCAGTGTTTATATGGTTTGAGTCTGTGGTGGTTTTCCCCTTTTCATGTCAATTTTATTTATACTTTCAAATTGTTGATTTTTCTATTGTTTTCTTCTTTTCCATTTAATTTGCTTCTGCTTTAATTTTTGATTTGTTTTCTTCGGTTGCAGGGAGTTTTTTGCTTACTTGTGCCTTTGTTCTAGTTGTAGGTTGTGTTTTAAGGAATTGGCTCTTGTTTTCTCTTCTTTTTCATGTGTGCATTGGTTGCTATCAATTTCCCTCTGATAACTGCTTTTGCTGTGTCCCAAAGGTTTTGGTACATCGTATTATCACACTCATTTTGTTTTAAGGAATTTCTTAGTTCAATCCTTTATTTGGTGTATTACCCAGTCTTTTTAAAGTAATGTTTTAATCAGTCTCCATGTGTTTGGCTTTATGTTGTTGTTCTTTTGATTGTTGATATCCAAATTTACAGCATTTTGATCTAAGAAAATGGATTGTAGGATGTCAATGTATTTGACTTTATTAAGGTTTGCTTTGTAGCCTAGCATGTATGTGTTTTATTTCAGACAACTTGTTCATTGGAAAAAAATGTGTAATTTTTGTTGTCCTGTAGAGTGCTCTGTATATATCTAGAACAGTGGTTCTCAACCTTCCTAATACCTTGACCCTTTAATACAGTTCCTCATGGTTTTGGTGACCCCTAATCATAAAATTATTTTCATTGCTACTTCACAACTGTAAATTTTGCTACTGCTATGAATCGTAATGCAAATATCTGATATGCACGATGTAATTTCATTGTTACAAATTGAACATAATTAAAGCATAGTGATTAATCACAAATCAATATGTAATTATATATTGTGAAATATTTATTTCTAATTACAAATAAATGAAATTTTGTCTTGACGCATGGTGTAGCATGGATAACAGTCTTCATGCCGGGTACTCACATGTGGGTGTATCTGCATGTGGGCAGATCCGCCTGGAGACAGATAGAGAAGCCGTGTCTCAGTTCCTAAAATCATCAGAAGTATGTGTTTTCCAGTGGTCTTAGGTGACCTTGTGAAAAGGTCATTCAGCCACCAAAGGGATCGCGACCCACAGGTTGAAAACCGCTGACCTAGAAAATTAATCAGGTTGACTGTGTTATTGAGCTTTTCCATTTCTTTACTGATTTTCTTTCCTGATGACCTGTCTTTCCTTGAAAGCCGTGTCCTGATGTTTCCTTTCTCTTCAACTCTGTGAGGGTTTGATTGATGCCTTTTGAGGGTCTTTCATTGTGTGCACATATGTTAATTATAGTTGTATGTCTCTAGCCCGTGGTACCACTCATCATCATATAGTGTCCATTCTTGTCTTTTATTATATTATTTGCCTTGAAGTTTATTTTATCAGAGATTAACATTGCCATTTGTGACAGTTACATAATCTCCTGTCAACTTGAGTGAATGGGTAGAGTCTAGCCTGCCAATCAGGTCATAACCAATGATGCCTCTGAGTGGGCAAGGCCTTCTCCTGAGGATTCTGGGAACTCCAGTCTTCCTTCTTGGAGGCAGGACACACCCTTTCCCTGTGAAACATTTCTGTTGACAATCCACAAGGTGCTATCCAGAAGGAGCCAGAGCCCTGGGAACTGGAGGAGCCATGTGGACACCCATGCCAGTGCTGAGATGCTTCCACCACCACTGGATCAACAAGATTGTCTACCTACTGCCATGTGATCTTCCTGCATTTGGTGTCATTGCATGTGTGCATGCATCTGAAGAGGAATTTATAGAATGGTCTTGGACATGCGGCTAATATCAAACTGATGGACTTGATGTGGACTTGGCTGGGATGCTGTCTTAACTATACAATGACTCTTTGATATAAAGCTCTTTCTTATACACATATGAGTGTCTCTGAATTTGTTTTTCTAGTCGACCCAGACTAACACACCACTGCTGCCTTTTTATGGTTGATTTCAGTTTGTTAGATTTTTCACCATCCATTTAATCAGTTTTGGTTTTGAGTTTACGGTTATGTCTCTTGTAGATAGAATATCAATGGTTCTTCTTTTCTAATCCTGTATGCTAGTCTGTGTTTGCATGTGTGCATTTAGTATATTGACACGGAAGTTATTATTGATAAACATGGTTATGTTGCTGTCATTTTGCTCTATTTGTGCTTGATTCTTTTTTATTCTTTCTTTTTTTGTAAGTGTACAGGTGTCTCTATTCCTCCTTTAGTTCTTGCCCCTCTACTTTAATAAACATAATATCTCTCTCCAGGTCCTAGTACCTCCTGACAATATTTCCAAAGTATGAAATATGAATTTTCATCATCTGTGCCTCTGAGGAACACACTGGATGTACTTCCGCGGTCCATGGTACTTCCAATATTATTTGCTAGAATTCAAATGCAGTGGATTTTCTTTGGTCCTCCTGAGCCAATGTCCAGTTTGAGGAAAGTGAAAACACCATGGTTTAGGACAAGTCCAACTTTAATCCACAAATTAATATCCTTGCTTTTCAATGCTCTGAAGTGGTCTACGGAGCAGATTTACCTAGTGTGATTCATCTCAATTTCTTGACTACTTCCTCCATGAGCACAGGCAAATTATTTGTCAACTTTGACCTTTTCTCCATTTATCAAAATATGACCTATTGATCTAGATCTAGTGGTGAAGATTTGGGTCTTCTTCACATTGAGTTGTAATCCATACTGAAGGCTGCATTCTTGGATCTTCCTTAACAAGTGCTTCAAAGCCTCTTCACTTTCAGCAAGCAAGTGTGTGTCAACTGCTATTGCAGGCTGTTGATAAGCCTTCCTCCAATCTTGATTCCACAGTCTTCATATAAGCCGGCTTTTCTGAATATTTGCTCAGCATACTAATTGAATAAGTATGGTGAGGATACAAGCCTGTCATGCATTTTCCTGATTTTAAAACATGCAGTTTTCCTTGTTCTGTTCACACTACTACCTCTTGATGCATGTACAAGTTCTGCAGCAGCACAGTGGGGAGATATTGACTTGAAAGTAAGGAATTTGGGAGTGGTGGTGTGATTTGCCTGTGCCTGCCTGGGATGCCTGGTAGCCACAGGAAGAGACTTAAGAGTCCTAGACTTATATACAATAATATGAAAGTAGACTTATATACAACAATATGAAAGTACAAGGCAAAAGCTGAGTTGTAAAAATTAAATGTGCGGATTGGATTGGATGTTACTAAGGAGTTCTGTCACTAGAGGAGTGTGAGTCTGGGTGGCTCTGTGCCCACCAGCGTTTGACTTTGACTATATCTACCTGGGAAATGTGTCAGTCCAAAATCATGGGACTGAGAGAAGAGAATTGTGAGCAAAAAGCAATTTTCAATTAATTTACAATACAATAAATGACAAATGCAAAAGTTAAGAAGCAAAATGTAACCTGGTGGGGACTGTCACCTCCTTGGCTGTGATGTCACACTGGTTGGGTCAGGTATGGCCAGGAGGTACAGGAAGCGGGGCCCCAAGGGAAAAGAGATAAAGAGAAATTGGAAGAGTTTAAGAAAATGGCAAAATTTGATAACTTGAACTGTGAGAAAGTCTTCACTAGGTTGCCCATCCAATCAGCCTTCCCTGCAGGGGTCCTTGGGACCCTCATGGTAAGGAGATTGGATGAATGGCAGCAATTATATAATTCTGCTTGATGTGATTGAACTATGGAATGATATGATATATATATTAACTCCAAATTAATAATAAATTGTAAAAACAATAGTTGCTTCATTGACTTCCACATTGAGCATGTGTGTTCTAGCAGAAAGGCCTTCATGCCATTGGGAGCTCCCCGGGATTTCTGAAGGGCTTCTCCAATGGATACTATCTGGTAGCCACATTCCCTCCCTCTTCATGATGTTTCCAAAGTAGATTTTGTTCCATAAGTGCTTTGATCGTGACTTACAGTTACTTGGTAGGATTGTTTTATCCATAGTCTTCGTAAATGGTACAAGATCCCTGCAAGTAGTCTACAGAGATTGCTAAATCAGGGATTGGTCATTTTCACCATTTCACCGAGAATAAACGTGAACCATTTTAGAAGAAGAAACAAAGAATTCTACAAACATGAAGCAAGAAGATCCTTCAGTGGAGTGGGTGTCAGATTTCTCTGTGAAGTAGCAGTGGCAGCAGAGGCACCAGAAGCTCCAGCACTGGGACCAGAAGATGGATTGGAAGTCCCTGGCTTACAGAATAGTAAAGCTGAGAGTCTTCAGGAGGTTCGATGGCAAAGTGGTGAATCACCTGGGCCTTTATTAGTGTGAAAGGATTTTTGTAACCCTTGTCTGCACAGGAAAGGGTCCAAGAAGTCTTGGTCTGAAAAGCTGAGGACCAGACAGATACACATCTGCCATCATGCTTGAGAAGAGGTATGACAGACAATAGGAGTGCATCCTTCATGTGTTCATTTTTATGTTAACCCTGTTTCCTAGCCTGTTACCTTCTATAATATACCTCATAGTCAGGAGTAGAGTGCGTGAGGTTTGTGAGGTCCTTGTAAGGGATTATAGAGTCTAATAGAGAAGAAGAAGGTCATGGGAGACAGGGTTTCAGTAGGTACAGGAGAAAGTAGGGTGGAAGTGGAGGCATGTCTGACCTCTGCTTTGAGACTATCAACCTCGAGCTGGTGTGGAATGAATTCTCCTCCCATCTGAACCCGGACGAATTTAGTGGTTTGGCCTGTGACCCTTAAGAAGCAAATGACCAGGGAGTTCTTCCAAAGTGCCACTGGATGGGTTCAGACTGTCAATTAGCAGCTCAGGGTTTAATTCTTTGTACCATCCTTGGTCTCCAGATAGTAATTATTACTATGTCTATTACCAGACCTGGTACTGATATATTAATGGAAAGATACAAAATGAAGTGACATCTCTGTCAAAAATAAACATGCAATACATTACAAAACAAATTGATACTTTAATAGTTTCTTTTCAATATTTATGCTTCCTTTTTGAAGTAATGTTATATGTTGTATTGCTGATTAAAAATACTTTAGAAGAAAAGACAAAAAATCAATGCTACTACTGAGAAGTGCTATTTCTTTTTTTAATCATTTTATTAAGGGCTTATGCAACTGTTATCACAATCCATACATACATCAATTTTGTAAAGCATATTTGTACATTCACTGCCCTCATCATTCTCAAAACATTTGCTCTCCACTTAAGCCTTTGGCATCAGCTCCTCATATTTTCCCCTCCCTCCCTACTCCCCCCTCCTTCATGAACCCTTGATAATTTATAAATTATTATTTTGTCATATCTTGCCTGTCCGACGTCTCCCTTCACCCACTTTTCTGTTGTCCGTCCCCCAGGGAGCAGGTTATATGTAGATCCTTGTAATCGATTCCCCCTTTCCAACCCACCCTCCCGGCATCGCCATTCACACCACTGGTCCTGAAGGGATCATCCGTCCTGGATTCCTTGTGTTCCCAGTTCCTATCTGTACCAGTGTACATCCTCTGGTCTAGTCAGATTTGTAAGGTAGATTTGGGATCATGATAGTGGGATGTGGGTGGGCAGGAAGCATGTAGGCACTAGAGGAAAGTTGTGTGTTTTATCATTGCTACATCACACCCTGACTGGCTCGTCTCCTCCCTGAGACCCTTCTGTAAGGGGATGTCCAGTGGTCTATAAATGGGCTTTGGGTCTTCATTCCGCACTCCACCCCTCATTCACAATGATATGATTTTTTTGTTCTGATGATGCCTGATACCTGATCCTTTCAATACCTCGTGATCACACAGGGTGGTGTGCTTCTTACATGTGGGCTTTGTTGTTCTGAGCTAGATGGCCGTTTTTTTACCTTCAAGTCTTTAAGACCCCAGATGCTATATCTTTTGATAGCTGAGCACCATCAGCTTTATTTGCCACATTTGCTTATGCACCTATTTGTCTTCAGTGATCGTATCAGGGAGGTGAGCACACAATCATATGAATTTTTGGTCTTCGATAAGATTTTTTGGTTCTTTTTCAGCACCTCATGATCACGCAGGCTGATGTGCTTCTTCCATGTGGGCTTTGTTGCTTCTGAGCTAGATGGCCGCTTGTTTTCCTTCAAGCCTTTAAGACTCCATATGCTATATATTTTGATAGCTTGTCACCATCAGCTTTCTTCACCACATTTACTTATTCACCTGCTTTGTCTTCAGCGATTGTGCCGGGAAGGTGAGCATCATAGAATGCTGGTTTAATAGAACAAAGTGTTCTTGCACTGAGGGAGTACTTGAGTGGAGGCCCAATGTCCTTCTGCAACATTAATATTAAATGTATAAATATATGAACATAGATCTATTTCCCCATCCGCATATATCAATATATTTACATATGTACATGTCTTTATTTAGACCTTTATAAATGTCCTTTGCCTCCTAGCTCTTTCCTCTATTTGACTTTCCTCTTGTCCCACTATCATGCTCAGTCTTCATTTGGGTTTCAGTAATTCCTCTTGGTTACATTACCCTTGATCACGCCCTACTCAGCCCCCTATACCCTCCTCACCGCCAATTTGGATCACTTGTTGTTCCCTTGTCCCTGGGTTTGTTAACACCACTACCTTTCCCCCCACCTCCCCCTCTCCATTTGTCACCCTGGAACTGTAGATCCCATTGTTTTTTCCTCCAGATTGTTAATCCAGCCTATTGTATTTAGACAGAACTGTGGAGAGCATAACCGTGCAACAATATAAAACAAAACAACAAGAAGCCAATGACAAAAAACAAAACAAAATGCAACAAGAAAGAAAAGCTTGTGCTATTTCTTATATTCTGTGTTATGTAATCTCTTTGTTCTATTAGCATTTTTGTTTGTGACACTTGGCTACACTGTAACCACACATTATGAGTGAGTAGATAAAGGCTGGTCAGAACCTAAAAGAGTCAGTGAGAAAAATCACTATTCCCTGAGTCTCAGAAATTCGAAAGGCAAGAGCCAGTTTTGGACAGATATCTACTTTGTGCATACACTAGTAAGAGGAAAACTAAAGAAAAAGCAACATTTAGTGGTGAAAAAAGGTTTAGAAAATTTGCAGAGAACTTCATGTAAACTGAATTTTGGTTCCCAAGGGAACAGAAAAAGTAAACTCAAAAGGGTTTTACACATTTTAAACTCTACAGCAACTTCATGCTGCATAGCAACTTTATTAGTGTTAAATACAAACATTTTCAAAATGGGTTTTGTGAACATGCTTCAGAATATTGAAATCAGTTATAGATAGCTAGATGGTAGCTAGCTAGATAAATACTATATATAGACAGATAAAGCAAAGACAAATTAGGGTTAAAAATTTAATATATAATCTCCAATATATGATGATTAACCCAATATGCACAATATGATTAGCTATCTGAAAACAATTATAGATGAAATTTGAAAAAAATAATGTCAATATAGGACAAACACAAAAAAATTTAATTAGAAAAGGACAAAACAAAACAAACTCAATGTTTCAGTGCCATTTAAAACATGTACATCTTCAGGCATGCATTACAAGAATAATGTGTAGTCTTTATAGCAATTTAACCATTTCTTTTAAATATTGCTGAGGCAAATAATTCTGTAAAAGAGAGGGGAAAAAAACCCAAACAGCATGTTTTATCTGCCAACTTTAGAATTACATCAAATAAATATAAATTTGAAGACAAGATAAAAGCTTACTTTGCAGTGAAGCGTTCACTATGGAGGCCGGAGTTTGGCCCTATGTGAAAATGCATTGACCAAAGTTATACATTGAAAGAAATAATGGCTGAGGACGTGACATGCAGCATCTTGACCCCAACTTCAGCAACCCCGCAAACCCTCTGACTTCATGGGTCTTGTCTTGTAAAATCTACAGGACAAAATGTGTAACAGTTTATTTTGAACTGCACTGAAATCACTTTAAAAAGCAAAACTGTGGACGAGTTTCTGTTTTCTTAAAGATAAAATAGCGCTAAGCCCTGATGATCAGAAAGCAGGAAGACAAACCAACATGATTTGTGAATGGAGAGTATGTGGTAAAAGTCGAAGTGTCCTATGGCTATTATGGTCCAGGTGTTCTACGATACTTACTGCGTGCAGTATTCAGGGCGAGGATCAACAGCACGCATAGTGGGTGCAAGTGACTCAATGGCATAAACTAACGGGGAGCTCAGTAGCCCAGAGTAGCATGTAAGAAAGAGAAGTGGGTTTAGTGCAGTGGTAAAAATATTTTTGCAAAACTGCCCTCACCATCTCTCCTCCAGAATACCAGAATAAGGAAAAATAGAGGAATGAGATTTAGAGTGACCATATAATTTATTGCCTATCCCAGCACATTTTTGTAGTAAAAGAGGGCATCATTAATGACTCCTCTAGAAACTGGATCTATTCTGTGTCAACCTTAGTGTTTAGCTGCAGTAAAAGAGAAAGGAATGTCTATGGATACAGCTGACTTAATTCTAAGTGACTAGAGCGGCTGACTGGAAAATAAATATCCTTATAAATTGAAACTTTGGGGCACTTCAACAAAAGTGTGCAAGCGTAAGTCTTGTCTGGACATCTATTATATAGCAAGGTAATAAGAAACATAATACATTACATATGTATTTTTTAATCTAGGAGCTTAGAAGGCAAAACATTATTTCTGAAAAGTATTTGCTCTTGGAAGTTTTGAGGAATTTTCTGATTTTGGTTTTATTATTCTTTAAGGCAGTAAGTCTTACGTTGGGTACATTGTCCATGATGTGGAAAGGGGATGTTTAGGAAATCATTGAATGTTGTATAACCACCCACCTTTTCATTATCTCTCCAGCTGTCCATGTTTGCTCAATCTATATGTATGTAATTGGCATCATAGCCTTCCCGGTTATATTATGTATGGGAACAGAACTACTGCTTTAAAAGAAAATAAATAGAAGATCTGCACTTTTACCAACTAGAATAATATTGAATAGTTTTGTCATAAAATATATTCATTAATGAAAGTTAAATATCTTTCATTGATTTTAGGCGAAAATATAAAAAACGCTACCACATGAATTAAATTGTGCAGTTTATAATGTCTTTCAGAATTTTATTAGTTGTGACCATATTAATCAAAATTAGCATAGAATACTAAGGTTTTTCAACTATGAAGCTAACATATTGCCAGTGAAACTACATTTATCCATAATAAAAAATAAAATAACTTAGACCACTACTTGTGACTATCCAGAGAATTCTACAGCAAGTAAGTGGCTGTTCAGAGTGAAGATAATCATGATGTCAGTGTAGCATGTCGGGTTTAGAAAGTGAGTGCTGTATATCATCTTTAAACAAGACAACAACCTGTAAATGTAAAACAAGTATTGTAAATGCAATTTTCTGAACTTATGAATGTATTTTGATTCAAAACAAGATTTTTCTCTTAAAATTTATGAGTTATTTTACCCAATTAGCTTAGAACTTGATTGTCTCCTTTGAAATGAAAGGAAACACATTATCAATTATAGGTTAAGACCCTAACTGATGGGACATCAATACTATTACTGCAATTTTCTCAATAAATACCACATCATAAAAGCTTATATATGTATTCTGGAAGTGGGACAAGTTTTATGCCCATTAATATGGAGAGTACACATTGATTGCCTGCTATGACATTATTAAAATGAATTAATGAGCCAGATTCAGGAAGAACAATAAAAGCTCAAGTGAAGTGGGCATTCCGCTGCACCAGCATTAGTAATCCTTTCTAAAATTAGGATATACTTTAGGGCCGATGTTACTTACTTTTAAGCAATATATTGAGGTTGTAAAGCCCCATCAAACTTATACATTGGAAAATCAGCAATAATATTAATATCTCTCCTACCCTTTTTATTAACTGTAGATTGTTGCCAACAAAAACTGCATCTATTCATTTCGTTATCAAAGCATGTTTACTGAAAGCCTAATGAATGCCGTTTACTCAACTTGGTTCAGGGAGTTGAGGGCCCTGCTGATGTAGGGTGGGCTGTGCACTGAGACGCTCTAAGCACAACGTCCATGGTCAAAACTCACCAGCTGCTCCAGAGGAGAAAGGAAAAGCTATCCACTATCTCTAAAGATTTACCGTCTCTGAAACTCAAAGGGCAGTTCTGCTCTGTCGTCCTATAGAGTCACTGAGTCCAAATGGATTCAGTGGTAACAGGGTAATATTTTGTTGTGTTAAAGAAGAAAAAAGGAAAAATTATCTTACTGATTTTGACTGTGATATTATAGAATTTAATGCACACGTGCCAGTTTTAGTGGAGCAGGTAAGAAAAGATGCAATGTTGGAAAAGGAGACCGAGTCCACGGGCATACATAATGAAAGGTAAATATGGTGATGTGCTAGTGGCAGAATTTGAATGGCCTCATCTGAGTTTTTACTTTATGAAGTATGGAAATCACACACACAATTTGTTATTTTATCAGTTAGATAATCTTAAGGTTAAAAACAAACAAACAAAAAGCATTACCATCTCATACTGACTCGACAGAACAGGGCAGAAGTGCTTCCTAGGCTTCTGAGACAGCACGTCTTTACAGGAGCAGACAGCTGCATGTTACTCCTGTGAAATGACAGATGGTTTCAAATGTCCGAACTTGTAGTTAGCAGGTCAATATATAACCCATTACACTACCAGGGCACCTTAACCTTGACGTCAGTGTTCCTGATTTGTTTTAACCTCGGTCAGCGTAGATGGGTGCTGTTTTCCCACTCAATACAACGTGACTTTTGCAGGCCCAGAACCAACAAAAGCAAACTCACCTCCATCAGGGTGATGCTGCGTTACCGCCAAGCCTAACTGGATGGAGTAGGACTTCCCTTTTAGGTTTCATACACTGTAATTTGGGGGGAGCAGACAGACTCCTCTTTCTCTGATGGAGCACTTGGTGGTTTCAAATGGATGACCTTGGGGTTAGCATCCCGATTTGTAACCCACTACTCCTCCTTAAATAAAATAAAATAAAAGACTAGGGTCAAAACCAAACCTGTTCGTGTCAAGTTCAGTAGTTTCCAACTCATAGCAACTACATGTGTTCCGAAGTAAAAATGTACTCCAGAGGGTTTTCAATGGCTGATACATATTTTGGGCACAAAATGCCAACCATTGCTTCTAAGAGATCTCTGAGAGGACTTGAACTACCATCCTTTGGTTAATAACTTCAAGCTTACCACTTTGTGTTGCCCAAGGACTTGCTGAGCTATGAAGTAGGAAAGGTTAGAAGAGTTGATGGTATATGCAGCAGCAGTATTAGAATGGTGAAATAAGACTTTGCCACGGAAGGAATTACAGAGATGAGATTACAGAGCAATGGTGAATAGGTGGCAAAAATAGTGATTGATAGATTGATTTAGGTATACTTAGTTGGACCTAACTCATAATGATCCCATGAAAAACAGAATCAAACACTGATCTGTACTGAGCCATCGTCACGATTGGTACTGTCTTAGCCTAATGTGGTAGCCAGTTTATCAGCCATCAATCTCACGTGAGGGTCTTCCTCTTTTGACCGACTCTATTTTACTAAACTTCATATCCATCTTCAGGGATAAAGCATTCCTGATAACATGTTGAAAGTTACATAACACAAAATCTCACAATCCTGGCTTGGAAAGAGCATTCAGGTTAAACCATATTTTTCTGTGTTTCTGGTAGTCCATGGCATATTCAAATGCAGGAATTGAATTTGGTGATACATTTTGAACATGTACTTTGAACAGGCGTTAACATTGTGGTGCTGGAGCAGGGTATGTAAAGTACCATGGACTGCTCAAAGGATGCACAGATCTGCATGGGAAGCAGGGCCAGCGTATTCCTTCGGGGAAAGGATGGCAAGATTCTGTCTTATGTAATTTGGACCTACTGTCAGGAGAGACCAGTCCCTGGAGAAGGACATCCTGGTTGGTAAAATGGAAGGGCAGTGGAAAAAAGGAAGACCCTCAAGAAGATGGAGTGGCACAATGGCTGCAACAATGGCCTCAAGCACAGGGATCATTGAGAAGGTGGCGCGGGACCATGTGTTCTGTTCCGCTGTGAATAGAGCAGGTGTGGGTCAGAGCCAACTCGATGGCAACTAATGCAAAGACATTGATTCTTCTTTGGCCTATCTTTTTCAGTGTTTTGTTTCTGCATGCGTATGAGACAATTGAAAATGTCATGGTTTGAGCCAGAATCGCCTTTTAGAGAATTAGGTAAAATATTTGGTGGAGTGATGCCCATAAAGAGAGCTGGAGAGGGAAGAGCTAATTGCACAGTGAATCCTTTGAAATTGAGATCATAGAATATTTGCAAGTAATGGTGACAACATATTTAGGTATTCTGTTCAATTTAATGACCCATGCTAGCCTTTTAAAATGAAAAAGAATAAAATTAAATAGAAGGGGGAAATGCTTGGGTGTGAGTTTGTGCATGGATGGGCATCGTGGTCATGGAGTTTTCTTTTCCTGCAGTGTAGCAGCAAAAGTACAACCCCCTTCTGGATACAACAGTGAAGTAACGAAGGTAGGTATGGTAGAAGAATAAATCAAGAAAGAGAGAAACAACAAAAAGAGAAATATGACTGATCATTTTTATTTGGGCCTCTCTGTTATTCATAACAAATTACACTAGGTAATGCTTATTTATTATTAGTTAAGAAGAAAAGATTTAGCTATTTTATTCTTTTCATCATATCTTTCCTTACTATAATTTGACATCTGTACCTGAGAATTATATATATAAAAATACACATACATGTATATACTACTAAAATGATTTTATATTTCACCATATTCTCTATTAATCCCTCTCAGCTATAAATTCTAATGCAGAACACCATGTTGTTCATAGTATCTGTTAATATTTTTCACTTTTTCTTTCATGTGTGTCTCATCTCCCAACTATAACCTTAAAATATTTTATGATAGAAGATAAAAGTTTCCATATAATTCCATGTTTCAGTGTACAAGTCTGTGACATTAATTATATTCATCACCTGTGCAGTCATTACCACTATCTAGTTTCAAAAGTTTTTATTACATCACAGAGAGGCTCATAGAGTCCCTGTAGCAATTAATCCTATTTCCTGTTCACCCAGCCCATGCTTCCTCAAATAAACTATAGTCTACACAATTTGGCCTGCCCTAGAATTTCACATGAATGTGCTCATTCAGGATTTCTCCATTTTTAAAATTATTTTACTCAGCATAATATTTAAGTATTTCTTTATGTGATAGCTTGCATTATAATTTCATTTATCTTCAATTGAATAATATTATCTATTTCATTTATACATTAATCTCTTTAAGAACACTTGTATTATTTTATCTCTTAGTGGTTGTGGGTAATACTCCTATGAATAATCTGGGTGTAAGATTTTGTCATAGTAATGGGGTTTCAGGGCCAGGTAGTAAGTCTAGGTTTCGCTTATTTATTTTAGGAATGACCAAATTGTTTTCCACAGCAGTATTTTATCTTCTACATTTCTGGCAGCAAATCAATTGTGTTTCCATATTTCCACATCTTTGCTAACACTTCTTTTAGTTTTTCTGATTATAGTCACCTTTCAGAAAAAAGATGATTAATTCTCATATGGTCTAGCATCTTGGATTATTTGCTTTATTGAATAAAGATTCGGTAAGTCTGGTAAAATAATACAACTCTAAAACACACCTTTCTTGAATTTAAACCATACAATGTCCCCTTTTGCAATTGCTCGTGCACACAGTACTTTTGAAAACCTTCATCTCCAAATGAAAATATCTTTCTGCTTTCTCTGTTCAGCTTTGAGGCATCTATTAATTGTGTGCATGGCATTTTTTAGCCCTAGGTGGCTCCGTGTCATCACAGCCCTTGGTCTCTGTCCCCTACCACTCAGCTGTGTGTGCGATTGCCAGAGAGGCCAAACTGAGAGGGGTCCTTTGCTTAGGTTATGCAGGCAGTCCCAGACAAGCCAGAACACACACACACATGCACGCACACATGCATACACACACACACATGCACGCACGCACACACAAACACACCAATTTACTATTAAGCAGACCTCAATAGTGTTAATTGCTTTCCTATTTCTAGATCGACACCAGATCCCTCTAGGAGAGTGTTTGCTGGTGTTGCCTTAAACCTGTCACCCTCACCTTGAGAGAGAGTAGGGTGCACGTGAGCATGAAACCAAAGAAAACCTACTTCTTATAAGCTCTCTTTGGACTCTCTTTTTATTCAGCTGTTTTAAAGTTGCTGGAACCCTGTGACTAGTGTCTACAGATTTGACAGAATTTATTCTGTCACTTTCTGCCTGGGATTGCTTGTTTATCCTGCTGTCCCAAGGAACAAATTCTGCTTTTAACAGACGTTTACTGTGAAATGCTTCCTAACATCCATGTAACCTAGAGGTTTAAACCTGAATGCACCTTGTTTATTTACTTCCTGGCTGCAGCTAGTATTACCTCTTTGTCATTATCATTTTAATAATGTATTTGATTATTAACCTGAGGACAGGCAACATTATAAGTGTATAGGGATGGTAGAATTAAATGTCCCGTAAAGTCCCCATAAGTAGGTGATAAAAGATACATTTGGAGAATATACCTCAGGAGGGTCCATTGTTACGTCCTACACAAAATAATAGAAATAAATTGAAATTAAAATGCTTTTACCAGTGTGATCAATAATTGTTTTTAAAAATCTGTAAAATAAAATACATAAAAGACAGAATAATATTGAATAATAAAAAGAAAGTTGATATAGCCCTAAGCAACTTGACAAAATTCAATAAAACATCTATTGTTAAATCATGAACTGCTATATAAATGCAATTAAATTAAAAATCAAAACCAAACTCTGCTGATGACAAAGCTGATTTTTTTCATAAACTATTTACTTTTTATATTTATTACCTCATATTATAAGGAGTTTGGGAGTTCTCAATAAGTACCTTAAATAATTTAGTCTATTATTTAAGAAACAGAGAAGCACACTGCTGCTGAGCCATTACAACACCGTGGAACAAAGCGTAACTCTGCCCCACTCAGCTTTGAAGGCTGCACTGTTACAGAGATCATCTGCTGTGTCTTTTTCTGGACAGAAGCTGGTGAGTTCAAGCTGTTAGCTTTGGTTAACAGTCAAGTGCTGAGAATCTGCATGACCAGGACTATTTTTGTATGATTTATTATAAGTACTAAAATAATGCTCCTTCAACACTAACATTATACTGTATATTAATGGACAATTTATGACGATTCAGAATAAAATTCTGGACCTTTATGCATGTTAAATAAACATTACATATGATGTTGTTGCACTTGTAACAGCTATGTAACTTGTAACAACTTGTACAACTATGGGATTATAATACTCTATAAGCCGGAATCCACTGGAAGTCCATGAGTTAAATTGGATTAAAACACCAGTTGAAAACCAAACAATTAAAATATCATTTTGATGTATAGCTCTCACACTCATCAAATTAGTGCTGACTCATCAGTGCCCTGGTGTTGCAGTGGTTCCACACTGGGCTACTAACCTCAGGGTCAGTTGTTCATAGCTCCGAGCTGCTTCTTGGGAGAAAGCCAGCACCCTCTGCTGCAGGAAAGAGTTACAGTCTCAGAAAGCCACAGGGTAGTTCTACCCACTCTATAGGAGCACGAGTTGATGTATAGAGAGATTTTCAGTAAATCTTTAAACTTAACAAATACATGTGGCTGAAAATCTACTCTAGTCTAAGGACTCCTGATTGTGCCGTGGTTAAATCCCTTGGATTCCAATTCTGATTTCAACCCCCCCCCCAGCTGCTCCCCAAGAAGAAGATGTGTCAGTCTGCTTCCATACAGATTACTGCCCTGGAAACCCTGTGGAGCAGTTCTCCTACAGTCACTACGGAGAGGATTCAAACAAATGCCAATGAGTCCTAGCATCAGAGTATTTTGTAGTTTTGGCTTCTCCTAATTTACATTGGTGACAATTTTAATTTTAGCTACCTATCAGTTAATCTCTCCTAGGGCATGGGGAAGACTCCCACTGGTGGAGTGGGCTGCGAGCTGTCCTGCTACCGGAAAGGGCATCCGAGGGAAACTACCAGCCTTTCAGCTGGAGAAAAGGCGGCTTTCTTTTCCCTTAAAAAGTTAGAGTCCTAGACGCCCACAGCATAAGTTCTACTCTGCTCTATAGGGTTACTATGAGTCAGCAGTGACTCCGTGGAAGTGAATTCTGAGTGAATATATAGAGATTTAATTTATACTAATATTCTTGATTAACATTTTAAAATGCTAATGCATCTGTTGTACCCACGAGTCCATTTAAACAGCAATCCTAGTAAATTTTATCACATGTATATTCACTTTTAAACTTTGGAAAGGTAGGAGAGTTTTATGTAATAAAATATCCTTGATTAACATAAAATGTAAGTGCTAACGCAATGCATATTTTATATTGGTAATTATGAATATGCAGAATGTGGATTTTCTGTGCAAATATTTAACTTTGGTACATTGTCAGGAGAGACCAGTCCCTGAGGCAGGCCATCGTGCTTGGTAAAGTGGAGGGCAGCACAGAAGAGGAAGTACTGCCCCACAGCTGCGGCAATGGAGCCCAACATGAGATCAATTGTGAGTGTGGTGCAGGAGCAGGAGGGGTCTCTGCCTCTCCTCAAAAAGAAAATGGTGTTGATGTTTCAGCTCTCTTATTTTCTCTGTATTTTGTGATTCCTCTTCTGCGATGTGACTTTCATAAAATTAAGCTTTTATCACGTCACTTCGTGGCTTTCAGGACTGAGAGATCTCGTGGTAAGATGTTCTGGGAATAAGTAACCTATTCTTAGTTCCAGAGACTCAGTTACTCTGTCAAACCAAATAAATAAACATATATTTAAAAGTAAGAATACTAGATGCAAATTAGATCCACACCCTTATTCATGTTTCTGTGTGTCTCTATCCGTGTGTATCTCTTTTCAACAGATATTCTTTTGAAATTTAATAAAACATAAGAAAACAATTGCCAACTAAGTTTTGTATTTCTGTCTCTCCTTTTTCTTCCCATCTCCCTCCTTCCCCCTCCCACCCAAATACTCTGACTTCCCCATACCTATCAAAGTCTGCTTCTTTTGGTGTGGAAAATGTTTTTCTTAACTATTTCCCTTATAACAGTACTCTCATATAATATTTTTCTTAACAGGATGGACTAATTTTGTTGAGCATAATGTCTTCAAAAATTGTCCATGTCATGAAATGTTCGACAGTGTAGGCATTCATCGTTCTAGGGATGCATATGTATTATTATTTGTATGCATCAGAGTTTAAGTACGAATTAATCCACATACAGGCATTTGTATTGTTTACATAATTTTGCTAAGTAGACAGTACTGATGTAAACATCGCTGTGCATCTATAAATGAAAATTATTTTATAATATTCTGTGTTCTCTGTTGGCTTAAAACTCATGAATTCAATATTGATCTAGTACTGACAATTTCTTAGCACATGCATATGCCAGACATAGTACTAGATAATTATTTAATTTTAAATTATATGTTAGCAAATTTGTTCTAAGCTAAAAGGTAACAATTTAAATAATGCAGTAAATATACTCTGTTATATAATGTGTAAAAATGAAATTTGAAAATCATAAATATGCTTTCATGTGAAGCTATCTCTAAAATGTATTATTTTTACCTATTTATACCAACTTTTAAATATTCTACCTTCATTTAAGTAACACACTAGAATTTTCTTTCTTTCTTTTCATATAAAATAAAAGCAAAATTCCAACAAGCATGTCATAAATATTTTCACTGAGAAATTTCATGAGCTTATAGACTGAAGAACCAACAGAAAAGAGTCGTAATGTATTTAGAAAACAACTGCACTAAAAACTTACTCTGGATGCATAATTAAGTTGGAGTCCTAAAAATTTTCACCTACTGAAAAGTGTCTTTCAATGAACAGATCTTCATGCAGATTATGTGAGCAATTCAATGGTGCTTGTTTCCCTGATGGTGAGAAAGCTTTAGTGCCTTGAAATAAAAGTTTTAGGGATTTCTTTTTCAACTTCCTTTTCTTTAAATAAGTCCTATTGTGTAGAGTTGTGTTTCTCTTAACAGTGGTTGAACTAAAGGTCAACCTAATTCCTAGAGCGCGTGAATGTGTCTTGTTTAATCTTTAGTTTAAGAAGAAACACGTGCACCATAGGCAGGGACACCATGTCAATCGTTTCATGGAAGTCAATAGAATGATCACACTAAAGATATAGTTCAAATACACATTTAGTCATCCAAATGACTATTTTTTTTTTACAAAGAGAAATTTATTCTTTCTTAATTTAGGTGTCTTAGTTTACAGAAATATAGACATGGCTGTTAGATTTTTTTTGCATTTGGCTATCTGTAGGTGAAGGGACTGGTCTCTTTAAAAATCTGGGGTCTCTGACTTCCTTGGAAATCTCCATGTGACTTGACATCTAAGTTCTCCTAAATCCAGAAGGTTCCTAAGGCAGGGACCTTAGGTTCCAAGGACATGCCTTGCTCCTGCCTGCCCTCTCCTGAAGAAACTCAGCATACTGTTTGCTAACCTCTCTTTCTTTCCATGTCTTGTAGAAGACAGTTATGAAAGGGTTGACATGGGTAAAGTAGATGCCTCCTGTCATCGTCACCTCTAAATGACCACATTCTCATAGAAAAAATAACCTCTTATACATGAACCAAACAAAATACTCTCAGCTGCCCTCCACTCAAGCTCCAACCTGACAGGGTACACTCCGCCCTCGTGGTTCTACGGGGGCCATCGTGGCACAAAAAGACCGAGACAGCATCGCACTGTGCAGTGCTACGAACAGACACTGTTTGGAGCTGGTTCTATGGTCACTACCTCCAACAGCAATCGTGGGCGTTCTCAGGTTTTGTAGTCTTGCTACAGGAGACATAAGTACCAAGGCCGGATGGATTTAACAACCGATGCTTACTGTCGCATCATTGTAGAGGTAGGAAACAGAAATGTAGGGCAAGGCTGCAGTCGGTGGTTTTCTCACTTAAGAGGAGGTGGGGAAGGTCATTGTCCTAGCAGCTCTCCTGTGTCTTGGCATTCTTGTTGTCCAGTTCCTGCATGTGCCCAGAGCATGGATCTCCATTTCCAGGGATCTACTTTGCTCCTGGCTCTTGTTTCTTGATGGTGGCCATCATGGCCCCTACTGATTGGCTTATCTGCCTGTCTGTCCCGTGACGAAGATGAATGTGAAGCAATCAGGGGTTGACTTCAGTCAGGCTGTATACATCAGTTCATCCTCTGACCAATACCTCCAGCCTCCTTCTGAAACATAGCAAACATGACCTCATCCTTGTGAAGGTCAAGTTAGGGTTTAGAGCAGAGGGCAAAGCAGAGGGTCTTGGCATTAGTTGTTCAGATGGACATATATTACATCACAAACTTTGTAACAATTCCTATAATCAAAGCATACTGTTAGGTGCCTATAGGGCTGCAGGATCTGCCGTACCTCCACAATCACTTCATCAAGGGTACCCTGATGCAGAGTTAATTGGGGGCCCACATAGCAATGCAGAGGGACAGGGAGCTGGAGAAAGGTAAACTTGCACCTTGGGATAGTGAGAGCCAGCAGGTGCTGTAGGACAGCTATGGACAATAGGTTTCCACAGAGCATCAAGCTTCTGAGCTGGAAGCAGGTGCACAGAGCAGGCAGCAAGTCATTGAGGTCAAGGTCCTGGATGCCAGAGTCAGCTAGATCCAGGGAATCCAGGGTGGCTGAAACTCTGTTCAGCAGAACAGGGAGGAATTCGTAGTGATAGCCAGCCCTCCCTACACCACTCATATCCAGGGTCCTTAGGTGACTGGTGCAGAGAAGCGAGGACAGGTATGTCAAGACAGAGTCCCCAGGTACGCAATGTCTTATGCAGAGGGTCTCCAAGGGGGCCTGCAATAATCTGAGTAGCAGGTCGAAGTGGTCCTTGAGGAAGAGGACAGAATGCAGGGTGAGGTGCTGGAGCTGACTCAGACTGAGAAGCTGAGAACTGAAATGTTGAAGTAGCCTCTGTATCTTGTGGTCATCGCTCTTCATGTGGGGCCATGTAATGCAGGCTGCAATCCGAGAGAAAAAGACTATGCATGTGGACCATCTGGGAAAGATAAGGAGAAAACACATTGAGGCTTTGCAGGTACCAAAACCCCTGAACTTTCAGCTCCTGGACAGAGTCCAGGTGCACCACCAAATGACAACTTAAAAATCATATGAGCAGCTACCCCCTAAAAAAACAAACAAACAAACAAACAAACAGAAAAAAGCCGTGCTCCTAGCTTTCCTCATATGCATTTTTCCCACTAGGTGAGCATCAAGCAACTCCATTGAGCTAGTGCACTCAGTGGCACTTCCTGGGAAGGTTCTCTCTGGTCGCAGTGAATTTTTTCATGAAAGCAGTTTCACTGGAACCTCACTGTTTTGTGATGGTCGATTTAAGAGAACAGCGTGCAGCTGTGAAATTTTGTTTCCTGCTCAGGAAAAATGTCGCAGACACTGTTGTGATGTTGAATAAAGCTTACAAGGAGAGTGCTATGGGAAAAACCCAAGTGTATGAGTGTTTTTGTAGTTGTTTATTTCAAAAAAGGTGAAATGTCAATTGATGACAAACCTCGATCTGGACATCCATCAACTTCCCTGACAAACAAAAAGGTCAACTCGTAGTGCATTTGGAGTTCATTCCATCAGGTAAGACTGTTAATCAAGCTTTCTATTTAGAGGTTCTGAAAAGCTAGCACAGCAGTGTGTGACAAAAATCCCTGATTTGTGGCAGATGGGGCACTGGTTTTGCCATCATGACGATGTACTTGCTCACACAGCCATCTCAGTGTGCCAGCTTTTGGCACAAACAGCATGCCTCTCTTGCCCCAGGCACCTTCCTCACCTGACCTTGTTCTGTGGGACTTCTTTTTGTTTATAGCACATGAGGAGGGACATGAAAGGACAGCAATTCAAAGAAAAAAACCAAGGAGGGTTCTGTCAGCCATCCAAACAGATGAATTTGAAAAACATTTTCAAGAATGAAATTGCAGATTTGACAAGTGTATTAAGTGTAATGGAGACAGCTTTGAAGGTGACAGCACTGGAGACACTGTGCAGAAATTGAGCCTGGTCTGCTCCACGCATACCAGGGTGAAACGCAAAGGGAATGCAGCAGGGCAGCAAGTGGAGCAAAGTAACCAAATCCCTGAGGAATCCTTAAAATAGAATCTGGCTTGGGGGACAGAGCTTGGCACTTCCTCAGATTTGATCAGAAAACATGCAGAAGTGTCAGCAGGCAGACCTGGAATGATCGCTTGGGGTTTTTTTTCTTTCTGTTTTTGTTTGTTTGTTTTTCTTTTTCTTTTTCCCTTTGTCTATCTATATAAGACAGGCAGGATGAACAATCCCAAGGAGAAAACAACAGGACCGGTGCTTCCAGGGGGCACATGGGAGAGGAAGTGGGAGGGAGAGGGAGTGGGGAGCCAACAAACTCAGGGATAAGGGAACTACAAGAGATCTAAAATTGATGGAGAGAAGAGCATATAATGCCTAGAGGGGTTTAATCAAATGCAAAGTTATCTTAGAGGAATTACTAAGAAATGAGTGGAGGGTGAGCATGATAGTGGGATAGGAAGAAGGTGAAAGGAAATGAGGAAAACAATAGGAGGCAAAGCTATTTATAAAGGTATAGCCATAGGCATGTATATATGTAAATATGCTAATTTATAAAGAAAGAGATAGAGACCAATGTACATATATTTATATGTTATTCATTAAGATAGCAGACAGACTTTGGGTGTCTACTCAAGGCCTCCGTTAAAACAAGAACGCTTTGTTCTAATAACCTGTTCTAATAACACTTTGTTCTAATAACCTGTTCTAATAACACTTTGATGCTCACCTTCCTTACACAATCAATGAAGACAAACTGGGTATATAAGCAAATGTGGTGAAGAGAGCAGATGGTGCCCAGCTATCAAAGGATACAGTGTCTGGGGTCTTAAACAATTGAAGTTAAACAAGCAGCCATCCAGCAGTGAAGCAACAAAGCCCACATGGAAGAAGCTCACCAGTCTGTGTGATCATGAGGTGGCAACGGGATCAGGTATCAGGTATCAAAAGATCCAAAACAAAAAACTATATTGACGTTAACAAGGGGGTTCAGAGTGGTGACCGAAAGCTCATTTGTAGACAATTGGATATCCGCCACAGAAGGCTTAGAAGGAAGGGATGATTCAACCAAGGTGCAGTGTAGCACTGAGGAAACACACATCATTCCTCTAATTCCTGAATGCTTCCTTTCCCGACTACCATGATTGGGAAGGGGGAAAAAAGGGGGAAACCCATCACATGGTTGGCTATATAGACACCCCCCCCCAACTGAAGAGGACGAACACCAAAAATATGAGTGAAGGGAGACAACGGACAGTGTAAGATACAAAATAATAATAATAACAATATATAATTGATCAAAGATTCACAGGGGGGGATAGTGGGGGAGGGAGTGGAAAAAAAGAGGAGCTTATGCCAAGGGCTCAAGTAGAAAATGTTTTGGAAATGATGATGGAAACATATGTACAAATATGCTTGATACAATTGATGTATGGAATGCTATACGAGCTGTAAGAGCCCCCAATAAAATGATTTAAAATAAAACTTAAATACATAGCTTTGAAAAAGTGCCCCCCCTTTTTTGGTACCCCTCTTGCATGTTACAGGAAGAGGGTTAAAGAGAATAATAACAATATATTCTTGGTCCAAGCTAACTTACTGATCAGTTACATTTATGAGTTAGAAGTAAAGACCATTGCAGAATTTCTCAGACGACCTCTGATATGGTATTGAGAGCTATTACAAAGGTCCATGATGGAAGAACTAACTGTCATGGTTCCACATGCTTTGGAAGTACGTCTTCTCTTCTGCAGTTGTGCTTAAGGAAAGTCCAGAAGTCACAGTCCCATTCGTTTTCTCTTCCCCCCTAACTTATTCCACATCAAATAGGAGCGACAAGCTGGAGCTTCTCTGCTGAACTTATTATTTTTTACATTAAGTTAAAATAAAATGGCTTTTCATATTTCAGAACAGGGTTCTGAAAGAGTAAAATACAGAATTTGAATAGATGTTCTTTTGAAACTTAATAAAACATAAGAAAATAATTGCCAACTAAGTTTTGCTAAAATGGCAAAGAGATGTTCTGAATAATTCCTAAGGGAATTCCAAATTGGAAGAAAGCAACTGTTCCATTATAAAAAGAAATTACATTCAGACTTATTTTTAGTTTTTATTAAATCAGTTAATGCCACTTAAAAAGTAATATATTGTAATTTATGCCAATCAAATATATTTTATTCTAATGGATTTGCAATACAGTTGGAGAAAGCAAGAGTAAATTGTTTCAGTAAGTGCATACAATAACCAAGGATGACATATAACCTGAATGAAAAACAATCACTCATGCTCTACAAAAGTGGTTTGGGCTGAAATAAAAATGTATTATTTTTGTTATAAGATGATAATTTTATTTAATTTTCTATTTACACTTTTTATTAGGACTTCAGCAAATAATATATTCTCAGAGAAAGTCTTACCTATTACAATTTGTGGATATTTCTTTTAAGAAGACTGCATTTTTCCAACTGTTATAAAAATTAAAAGAAATTCATGACAAAATAACTTTTATTCATAATGAATTAAATTTAAAAGACTAAAAAGATCAATAAGGATTTTATATTAATATCTATCATATTCCTATTTGAGACCTATTGATGTCACATTTTTGAAAATAATCTTCAGTCAACACATACTGGAAAGCATCATTGTACATGCAGCAATGTCAACAGACATTTAGGACTTCAGCCACAAAATAAAAGCAATTACTAAGAAAAATGCAAAATTGTCTAAATATTTAATATGCATGTATTTTGGAAAAATACAAGGAATAGAATATTATTTTTCCTTTTCCGACAGCTCTCATTTTAACCTGTTGTAATTATATGCTATCTACTTGATTCTGATTCATGGAAACCATTCTGGACAGAGACCTGCTCACAGAGATGCTTAAGGGAGTATCTAAAGGGGAGCACTGCCAGATCTTCTCATTGTTTGAATATCATTTCATATTTCATTTCTTTTTGCTTTCTTTCCATGTTTTTAATCTTTTAATTTGCTTATCTTGAGCATGTGTCTAAAGCATAATTTCTCCTTAAAGAAGTTTAAAACATGCTTCTTGAAGAAAAAATTTTACAGTATACACTTGTACAAAAGCAACACAGGTCATGAAATTACAAAAACGATTTGTAATTTTGTACTGATCTTTTCTTTGTTTCCCAGTATTCTGTACTATAAATTTAAATATTTCAAAGTAATACTTTTTTAGTTTTGTATGTGTTTACTGTTATTATTATTTTGATAAAACATAAACTATTTCATAACTTGATTCCTTACTTAAAACTATTTTGTTGAGATTCAATGTTTTTATGCACACTCAAAATTTTGCCTCTCAAAAGTTTTATCATTACTATTTTATGTATATATATGACTACAAAGATACATTGCTTATGTATTATCAATATGTATGAATATTTATTTTTCTGAAAAACTTTAGATGCATGTGCACATTTGTGCATGTATACACACAGACCTCATAATATCAAATGCCTAAATTAGTAAAGCAACAACTTACTTTCATACAGAATATCATCAGGTGATTCTTACCCATGTTCTTCTATGAATGTATCTGAAAGTACTCTTCCCTCCTATTGAAATACAGAGGAACAAACCACCAGGTCCTTATTAGAAATTAGACGTTGTGAGAAAATCGAAGATAACAAAATCCTTACATAACTGTCAAGCTATCAAAGTAATTATGCCATGGCATGTTATGCCATCTCTGAAACGATGACCATGAAAGTATGCCGCTGTATGGTTTCTCCTGAGCACCTGATAGATCTCAGGAACATGCAGAGGTTTCCTGACTATAATTTTGAAGTAAAACTATAATTGATTCATTTTATTGTTCTACATAGCCCAAATTTATGTGGTTTACCACTTCTCTTTTAGAAAAAAATTGCTCAGTGCCCTCTTGCAAGTGAAACTTTCATGCCATGGTTCATACAGCAGGACAAAAGTAGATGTCTGCTGGTGTAGTCATGCTCAGTCTTCCAGCACACCTTCTAGGCAGGGTCACCTACTTTGGGGAACACTTCTCTCTATAATGAATATTTTATGTACAAACTATAAATGTATTTTAATGGATGCATGGTGGGATTATTATAAATTTCTGTGAATAAGGGCAGCTTTATTTTTAATTTAACTTTAATTCCAAGGAAAACTTTTGAGACATTTTTCCAGCCAGTGTTTAACTAGAAGTGGAATTCCTGAGCTGTACAATTATTGTAATGCAGTTAGCCTTGCAATTTTGAAAGCACACATATATGTGTGGATGCACACATGTTTTCTTTACTGGTTAAACCAAACACTTCCAATAGCAAGTTAAGAGACTTCTTAGTCTTCATGTTCTCAGCATTTACAGAATTTAATATTATGCTATTATATGTAAAATAGTACAATTTTTATTCATTGTGATGCTTCTTTTGTGAAGGTAAGCTTTTTTATATCTAATAATTTTGTTATTTTGACACAAAAATCTTTGAGAACTTTTGATAGTTATCTTTTTTGTTGTTAATATTTTCACATTCTATCATATTTCATTTTTAATACCGTTTTTTGTATTCTTTAGATTTTGAAATGAGTTGATTTCTGTTCCATAACTTTGCTATGCTTCATTTAAAACTGGTAAATAGGTCATATATAATTAACATATTTAATATATACCATCTTATTTTTATTGACATTTGATTCACATATCATCTTGTATTTTTATGTTTCATTTGTATCACATCTTCTGTTTTTTGCCTCTTCTTAGATCAAATTAACTCTGATTTTCTGCTTTACTTTTATGTCAGTGTGAATTTTTCAGACTGTTTCTTTCCAAGTGATTACACTAGAATTTACACTGGGCATACCTAGAATATCATTACTAAAATTTAATCGATATTTTTAAACTCATTTCCAAAAATATTAAGCTCATAGAGCATTTCCTCTTACATATCTCACCTTATATAATTCTGATTTATAATCCATAGGGCTAAGTCAAAACATATTTCTACAAACAAACATAAACTTTATGGGGTAGTTACATAATCTGGTGTCAATTTGAGAAGGGGTAAAGTCTAGCATGTCAGTCAGGTCAAAAACTGACCTCATTTGGAGGCACCATGGAGATAAATAGCTCGTTGGAGGCCGACACACAGACACTCCCTGCTACACATTCCTGTCTGAGAAGGAATTGGAACTACACTAGAGCCCTGGAGCTGTAGGAGCCACGTGGAGACACTGGGTAGAGCTGAGATGTTTCCACTGCCACTGGATACACAAGACTTTCCACCCACTAGCCTGTGATCTTCCCACATTCAGTGTCATTGAATGTGTTGCATGAGTCTAAAGAGGAATTTATAGATTGGTAGCAGATATCTGAGCTAATATCAGACTGATGGAATTGATCTGGACTGGGCTCAGATGTTTTCTCAATATTCAATTGCTCTTGGATATAAAGCTCTTTCTTATACACACTTCAGTACCTATGAATTTGTTCTCTAGTCTACCCAGGCTAACACAGTTTAGTAAACAAAAATATCAAAATGTGAAGCCATTATTTCTCAACATCTAACTCTATTTACATATGAAGGTAATGCCCCCATCTCTTCGACCATTCCAAAGAAATTTTTCAATTTATACTTAATCCAAACAGCAGTCTCACTATTCTCAAGGAATTTAATCATGTTCTTTTAAAACATGTTTGAGTTTGGGGAATAAAAACAATACAGAGTGCTTTAAGGTAGATGGAGTAAGGTTCTTCAAGTAAATTCCCATAAGACGGCCCTTACTTACCTTTTAGAATGAGCAGGTACATTGTTGTGAAGGGGAAAAGAATAAAAAAAAAAAATTCCTCTGTGTAACTTTCCTGACTTTTTTGTAACTAATGAAGTTTTCAGTTTATTTTTTTTCTTTTTCATGCATTAATATTAGTAGACAATTCTTATGAATCTCTTTTAATACTTAAATTAGAAATTCTCAGCTTTTTATCCTATACTTTTTCATTAAATGGATATTTTTTTCAACAGTTTTATTAGTAATTAACATATCATATAATTTAATCATTCAATCATTCAATCACATCAAGGAGACTAGTGCAATCACCCCCACATCAATGTAGAGCACCCCTGCCCATGGTTAAATCACCTTTAAGGAGAGTTGTGCAATCACTATATGTTCTAGTGCTCTCTACCCTCTCCCTCCTTCTTTATTTAATCCCCAACTCCCCTTTCCATCCCTATCATCTACCCCCCCACCCTGGAATTCCCTATATCTTCTTGTTATTAGATTTTATCATTATGCATCCACTCCTCCTGTGCTTCACAGCTGGCAGACCTAACAGAAAACATGCAAAACAAGATTGCACTAATGTCCTCGTAAGGTTTAGAGCATAATAGTATACAGGCAAAATGATAAATAATTCGTAAGAAGGAAAAGACACCAACAACATTCAAAGATCCAGGGAATAAATTTCTGTTGTGGAACCAATAAGAGATACTTGCACCCAGAACAAATTCATGTTGCATCTATAGGGTGGTCAACTGGCCATGTATGGAGTTTGATCCATCACAATCAAAATTTCCTGATAGTGAGGCTGTTTGAGACACTTGCCTGTGGCTAGAGTGCATCTGCTAGTGACTGGGACTGACCCATTTCTTCAAGCTTCATAATGAGGCCCCACAATCATCTTGCCTCGTTCAAAGTATCCCATTGCGATCTCCCTTGGAATACTGCCTATAGTCAACATATCCTTCAAAACTGATTTCTCTGCCTCAAATGTCATTGGCCCAGCAGATCCTCTCAGAAGCCATTGTTTTGATTAGTTGTTTTTGTTTTGTTTTTCTCAAGCCATCTTGGTAAGATTAAGGTGAGTGTGTCTATATTACTGAGAGAATTTGTCAGCAATCACCTAGGGATGTCAGAGTTAGGTTTTGTCATGTCTTGCTTGCAATAAAGCTGTGCATGAGTGAATTATATCCCTAATGGCAATGCTTTTTTAATTTATTCTTCTGAGATGTCTTTTAAGATATAAAAATATAATATGATTTAATATCAAATACTCAATAGCCATGAGATAGACTCAATGATTTTGCTCACTTTGCTCTTTATTTTCCTTTTTCCTTTCAGACTTTTTAATCTAGCAACATTTTGTTTGCTTGAAGAATACTTCTATAATTAACTTCCTCCATCTCTCCCCACTACCTTCCTTTCTTTTTAAGTAGAGTCTGTTAAATTTGTTTATTTTTATAGTCTGAGTGTATTTGAGTTTCTATTGAGTTATATATATTTTGTTTCTTGAAATTTAGTTGATAGTAACTCTTTTCTGGGCTATGTTACCTTCTCTATCTTTCTGGGCCCTCAAGAGAACTAATAAAGCTTCAATTGTCCTACTAATTTTCTTGGCTGCTTTTAATATCTTATCTTTATATTTTATATTGAGTATTTCTCTGTGGTTTCTGTAAACTTAGATTAAAAAATATTTTTATTATCACACTTGGGACTGTTTGGCTTCTTGAATTTCATGTGGTGTGTATCATTATATCAGGAACTCTAAGTAGATTCCTTGGTCAAAATTCCACAGATCAATATATATTTTTTATATTTCCAGATCTTTGTGTCTTAAATTATATTTTGTATACTTTCTATTTATTTTTTCTGTACACAATTGTTTCTTCTTTTTTCCCCATTAATATTTTTTCTAAAAATTATCTTCTTTTTCCTCCAATCTTTATGTTCAGTTTTTGTAGCTTATAGTTTGAAAAATATTTTTTAATATTTAGGAATATTTTTTGCCTTTTTATTTTCAATAATACACTTTTAAAACAGTTTTTTAGCACTATATCCACATGCCATTTTATTCAATAATTCAACCATACTAAGAGTTGTAGAATTATCACCACATTCAATTCTAGATATTTTCTTCTTCCTTGTACTCATTGTTATTCATGTAATTATTTGTTTTCTAAATGTGGCAAAAATATTAAAAAAAACAAACGTTTTCCAATTCTCAAACTTCTACTTGTTTAATTTAGTGCCATTGATTATACTTTTCATGTTGTACAAGCATTTTTAATATCCTTTTCCAAATTATTCCGCACTATTAACCTAAACTCAATGACCACTATGTAACAACTCTTTCTTCATCACCCATGGTAACCATTGATCAAGTTGGTTTTACTTTTCTTTCTTCTTTTTTTTAGTAGTTTTCTTGATATAGTATTCAAATATCATTCACTTCCATGATTAAATCACTTTTAAAATGAACTGTATATACACAATCACAATAAGTTACAGTGTTTCTTTACCTGTCCTGCATTCATTGTTTGTTCCCCAGATCCTCTCCCCCTCCTCACCTTCCAACTCCTCCCTACATCCTTGATGAGCCTTTCCATCAGGTATTGTCTCTGTGCATCTACTTTTTCTGTGCTTCACAAGCTGGGAAACTGAACAAAAACAATAAAAAACCAAAAATAAACCAAAATGGCGAGAAGAAAATAATATAAAGATTAAAAATATAAAGAGAGAGTAGGAAAGAAAAGTCCACAACACTATTTTAAAAACCAGAGAAGAAATTTCTGCCATGGAACAAGCAAGAAATACTTGAGCCTAGAGAAAATTTGGGTTGGGTCAAGAAGGTGTTCAACTGACCAAGTATCATATACCATGGTTCAATCTACCATTCACAAGTTTACAGCAATCACTGTCTGTGTTAGACAGGGTTCTCTAGAGAGATAAAACCAGATTGCTGATCATTTTATATATTTATTTATTTATAAAGATAGTTAGATATATAACACAAGAAATGAACTGTTAAATTATAAAGCAGTACAAATGCCTCAGTGCAACTCACTCCCGTGAGAGCATTGTGAGACACTAGCAGTCCTTCAAGTTTTGAGAGCTGCCAGGTCTTTCTCTGTAGAGAGAGTTAGGCTATATCAGCACAGCAGCAAGTAGCAAGGCAGGTCACCAACTGTCAGTCCCCAGCTCCAGAGATGTAAATTTCAATCATGTGATATTAAAGGGACCTCAACTTACAACGACACAGTCCACAGGCTAGGTGTCCCACAGGGAATGTAGACTGTAAATTGAGGCACAGAACAAGCAAGGCAGCCTCACACTAGTCCGATGATCAAAGAGCAAGCGACAAGAAAGGTGAGGCTCAATGAGCCATTTATCTCTCCACCCTTCAATTAATCCCACTTGTGTGTATCGGCCAGGCTGGCACAATAAACTAACTATCTCACTGTCCAATAGTAAAGCAGTTTGAGTTCCTTGCCTGGAGGAGATCTAGAGGAGATCTGCCAGAGGCTTAATCTGACTAGATAGTCTTCAGATGGATTTTGGGCTCCCACTGTTCTCTATAACCTTCTACAAATTGGGGGTTCACAAGTTAAACTCGGATACTTTGAATTTTGTTATTGTCACCTTTGGATCATAGAGGCTGGTGTGCTTCCTCAATTAGATGGCTGCTTGTTTCAATACAAGTCTTTAAGACCCCAGACACTATTCCAATTGATTCCCCGGCACCATCTGCTTTCTTCACTACACTGCTGTAGCACCCTTCTCTTCAGTGATCATTTCTTGAAGGCAGGTATCGAGCAGGCAATGTCATGTTATGAGAACTCATTGCTCTTGAATTGGGGTAGAATTAAATGGGAGCCCAGAATCTGTCTGTTAGTTCCTGATTATTAGGAACTCAATTTGGTGGTTACATTGTGCCAAAAACAAAAACCCACAAGACCATCACCACCAGCAACAACAACAAAGTAAAAACAAAACAAAAAAAGGCAGAAAAACAAAATTAAAACACAAAGAAACAAAAAAGAAAAACATTAGCAATTATCCCCTTGGGGTATGAGGTGATTACATCAAAAACATCAATAATTTTCCAATGACATAGAAATTAAGATACTGTTAATATGAGGAGTTTATGTGAGGAGAGTCTAACTGTGAGCTACAGTCCATGAGTTGTTGCTTTGTACAGATTGATTTCTTAATTGATCAATACTACACTTTTAAAAATTAGTACATGATAATATAATATCTGAAGTTATTTGGGGAGTATTTCACTGTTCCTAAATATGCTTAATATTCTTATCTTTTTCAGACTGCCGTGTACTTTTTTGAAAGCTTAATAGCTATTATGCCAGGATGTCCATTTATTTTATGATTATTTTATAATAATTTATTCATGTTTCGAAGATACATTCATTTGATGAGTATTTGATGATTCTAGGCACAAATGTTAAGCACTTAATTACTAGCCAAAAGGCTAGAGGTTTAAACAAATTCAAAGTTGCCTCCTAAGGCAAAGCAGGTGACTTCATTTTAAGGGCCGGCCTTGGAACTGCAGAGGACTTCTGAACCAACACCAGGGCTGTATGAGTTGGAGTCAACTTGATAGAAACTTAAAATGACCAAAAACATTCTCAATTATAGACATCTGTATATTACATTTTCAGCTTGAAGTTTCTTAGAAAAACTGGATGGAATAATTTTCTGTAGAAATCAGCCTATGTTTATATGAAAAAGATTGGGAGTTTGTTTATTCCAATAGAGCAAGGACAGATTTATTGTAGTCTGATTATTGTAGATGGGGTATGTTCCCCACTCAAATTGTTTTTCCTTTTTATACCATAAAACCTGCTCTGTCTACCACAACCACTCTCTATAATTATCTTGATTCAATGATTCATTGCAATGGTCACAAAAAATAAAAAATAACTAAAAATCACTGAGGAAGATCAAGATGATGGGGTTTATTATTAAAGTTAGCAAGTTACAATTCAAATGAGAAATTCTCATGACAAAATTTTCTGTCAGAACATACTACAACGTGTTTTTATAGAGCTGCTAATAAATACCCAACAGCTATGCTGCTCCACTGTACACCTCAATTCAAAGGTACTCAACTCCAGCCTCTTGAGTCAGCAAACCCAGCTCCCCAAATGTAGTGCCAGAAGCCATCCACTCCAGTAAGCTTCAACTCAGATTCCCAACTCCATCGTCCTGGCTCAGTCCTGAATGATGTACTCAAAGCACACCACTCCACAAACCAGACTCCTGCTCAGTAGCAACCAGCTTTATTTGCACTGAGGCCCAGGACAAATTGATACATTTTCCAATTTTTACAAAGCTGCTTCAATATTATTCATCTTCCTTTGATTATTTCCCTTCACTAAATATTAGATTAATATTTCTTTACTCCTGACTGACTCTCCACACACCATCACCCAACTTTTAGTGACTTCCAAAGAAACATATTATATGTTTAGTTGATTGTAAAGAACATAATTTTACAAATGACTAGCCATCATGATAACAAAAACCTTCAGCACATTTTAAAGATGCTATTAAAAAGTAATTCACCTGATTTTGAGAAGTGGGGTTGATTAAGTAGCTTTGTAATTTAGAATACCTATATTCAAAACCAATACATTTAAGTGTCTTTACATTTTATTTTAATATCATAAGACTTTATATTCCATCTCTTGGCCGAGGTGAAAACTGAGAAAAATCAGCTCACTTGAGACCAAAAATCCATCATGAGGACAGGGACGCAGAGACACAAAACCTCAGCTTTGATGGCTGGAGGAAGAAGCCACCTGCCATCACACAAAGTCACCTGTGATGGCCACAAATATCTTATCATTTTCTTATCTTTGTCAAAATTATATTTCCTTCAGTCACAGGTTTTGGTCTTGCACAGTTTCCCACTTTACAGGTTTCACTGTATTATGAGATATAAACATTAAAATAAACATCTGGGTGAATTATTTTACATTAAGTGGTAGTTTGAGTATATAAAACTCCTGAGGCCCAATGTTATTGATAGAAAACAGTAGATGGGAATAATAGAAATGAAAACATGATACAAGGAATGTTTTCAAGAGTTTTCATTAAAAAATTCAACAAAGTTGAGCATATAATAAATAATCTTGAAAGATGCTTTACCAAACTAAAATACAGAGAGAAAATAATGAAATAATAAAACTCAAAATCTCCTAGAGCTTTAGTCCAATATCAAAAGGTGGAATATACATTCAAACAGAATGAGGAAGAAGAGAAAAGAAAAGAGAAGGCTAGAGAGAAAAAGTTAAATGTAAAAATCAAACAAAAACAGCAAGCTGGCTATTTAGCATAAATAATGAAAGCCAGTAAACCACAGGTCTAACAAGCTCACCATGAAGCAGCAAGTAGGACAGGAAGCAAAAATCCCACATTAGTCCGGCTACTCTTGTAGATTCTGTGTTACTATGATATAGGAAGCTATGTCAGTAATTACACATATCAGCAGAGTCTTACAAAGTGAGTAAGTTTCAGTGGAGCTTGCAGACTAAGAATAGACTTGGCAGAAGGAATACACTGTCCATTTCAGAGGAAAATACCACTGAAAATCTTCTTATTGTTAGGTGCCAACAAGTAGTGAATCTATGCACAACAGAAAGAAGCTGCCTTGCCCTGAACCATCACCACTGTTCGTATGCTTGATCCCATTGTTGCAGCCATTGGTGTCAATCGATTTCATTGAGGTCCTTTCCCCTCTATTAATGATGCTTCTCTACACTAGCAAACATGCTATCATTCTTCAGGGACTCCTGGAAACATGTCCCAAGTATGGAAGGCAGTCTCCCAATCCTTGCCTCTAAAAAGCACTCCAACCACATTTCTTTCTAGACAGATCAGTTCATCCTTTTAGCTAGCCATAGTACTTTCAATATTCTCCAAAACCACCATTCAAGTTCATTGGCTCCTCTTTTGTTTTCTTTATTCTTTGCTTGACTTTCACATGCATATGAGGAGATTGAAAAGACAATAGCATGTGTCAGGTGCACTTTAGTGCTATAAGATACTTGCATTTCAACACTTTAAAGAGGTCTTGTGCAGCAGATCTCTGGACTGCTGCTTCATTAGCATGCACTGTAGATCCAAATAAGACAGAATCCTTGACAACTTCAACCCTTTCTCCATTTATCATGCTGTGTCCTATTGGTCTAGTTGTGAGGATTTTGGTATTTACATTGAGTTGTAATCTACAGTGAAGGCTGTAATCCTTGATCTTCATCAGCAAGTGTTTAAAGGCCTCTTCATTTTCAGCTAGCAAGGTGTGCATGTGCAGGTTGTTAATAAACCTTTCTCCAATTCTGATGCTGTACTTTTCTTCATATAATACAACTCTGGTTATTCGCTTGGCATACAGTTTGAATAAGTGTAGTGATAAGCTACAACCCTGTGCACACATTTTCTGATTTAAAACCATGAAGTATCCCCTTGTTCTTGTTGTACAACTGCCTCCTGATAAAAGTAAAAGTTCTGCATGAGCACCAGGAAGTGTTCTGGAGTTCTTATTCTTCTCAAGGTGATCTGACGTTTGTTATGAGCCACACAGTCAAATGATTTTTCAAAGTCAATAAAACACAAATAAGCATCTTTCAAACATTCTCCACTTTCATCCAAAAAAACATCTGACATCAGCAATGTGATTCCTTGTTCCACATCCTTTTCTTCATCCGGCTGGAAACTCTGGCAGTTCTCTGTCAATGCAATAGATGTTGGATGGTCTTCAAAAAAATTTAACTTGCATATGCCATCAGTGATATTGTCCTATAGCTTGAGCATTCTGTTGAATCACCTTCCTTTGGAATGGGTCCAAATAGGATTCTCTTCAATTGGCCAAGCAGCTGTCTTCCAAATTTCCTGGCATGAAAATGTGAGTGCTTCCAGTGCTTCACCAGCTTTGGAAACATTTCTATTGTTATCCCACCAATTCCTGAAGCTATGCGTTCAGTGCAGCTGGGCCTTCCTTCTTCGGCACCATTGGTTCTTCCACATGTTTCCTCCTGACATGGTGGAATGTCAACTAGTTATTTTGGGTACCCTCACTCTGTGGATTCTTTCCGTCTTGTTTTGAAGTGTTTTCCCTTGAGTCCTTTCAGTTTGAGATATGATGAGAGTGCTATTCCTTTTTGGTTTTCTAATTCGAGGGTTTTGCACAGTTCATTATCATAGTTAGCTTTGTCTATTTCAGCTGCCCTTTGAAATTTCCTATTCAGCTGTTTGACTTCAAAATTTCTTTCATTTGCTTTAGCTGCTCTAGGATTAAAATCAAACTTCAGACTCTCTTCTGACTTCCACTTTGATCTTTTCTTCCTTTCATTTCAATTTAATGCCCTTTTGCTTTTTGCAAGCACGATGTTCTCAGTGTCCTCCCATAGCTCATCAAGCCTTCTATCATTAGTGTTCAATGCACCAAATCTGTTCTTGAGATGTTCTCAAATTTCACTTGGGATAGACTCAAGATTACGTTTTGCCCCTGATTGACTGATTTTAATTTTCTTCATCTTTATCCTGAATTTACATATGATCAGTTGAGGTCTGCTCCAGTCAGCCCTGTCCTGGCTGAGTTGCTGACATTGAGCTTCTCCATCATGTCCTCCCACAGACGTAGTCACTGGTTTCTATGTATTCCACCTGGGGAAGTCCATGTGTACAGTTGCCTTTTGTGTTGATGGAAAAAAAGTGTTGGAGAGCTTAAATGGATGAGTTTGGGCCATTTCTAATCAGAAATTCACATGGTTTCTTAAACTGGGCATAACTGATTCAAGAGGAATGTCACCACATTCATCATCAGGGCATTTTCAGATCTATGTTGAAGTACAATGCTGTCTCAGATAGGATAAAATCTATCTCCAAACAAAGAAATGAAATCAGTACAACTATTATTCAAATTTATGCAGCAAAAACTAAACGTGCTGAACAAAGTGAAGAATTTTATCAACATCTTCCATCTGAAAATGATCAAAGATGTAACCAAGATGCATTGATAATTATTGCTGACTAGAATGCAGACATTAGAAAAACAGAAGAAGGAACAGCTGTAGAAAAATTTTGCCTTGGTGATAGAAATAAAGCTAGAAATCCTGTGATAGAATTTTTCAAAACCAACAACTTCTTCACCACAAATATTTTTTCAACAACACTAAGAGCAGCGATATGCATGTAGCCTTCTCCAGATGTATCATACAGAAATCAAATTGATTACATCTGTGAGAACGGAAAAGGGAGAAACAATATCAGCAGGTACAACCAGGCCATTGGCTGACTCTGTAAAGACCATCAATTGTTCATATGAAAGTTCAAGTTGAAGCTGAAGAAAATTAAGACAAGTCCACAAGAACCAAACTACAACATTGAGTCTATCTCTCTTAAATTTTGAGAACAATTCAGGAATAGACCTGGTGCCCTGAACTCTCATGACCGAAGACTTGAAGAAATGCGGGAGGACATCAATGACATCGTACATTAAAAAATGTCATTAAAGAGCTAGAAAAGAAAGAAAAGATCAAAGTGGATATTAGAAGAGACTCTGAAACTTGCTCTTAATCAAAGAATGGCTGAGGTAATATCATTGATGAGACTTACAAGTAACATTGTGTTGAATATCATCCAATAATGATTGCAGTATTTAATTGAAAGGCAGATGCCCAAGGTTTGGTCTGGATTCATAAATAGACATGGAACAAGATATATTATTGCTGATGTCAGATGGATCTTGGATGAAAGCAGAAAATACCAGAAAGATGACGTATGTATAAGTGTTTTATTGACTGTGTCAAGGTATTTGATTGTGTGTGGGTCATAACAAACTGTGGATAGTCTTGAAATGAATGTGAATTCCAAAAGTCTACATTGTGCACATACAGAAATTGTACATGGATCAATAGGCACTTGTGTGAACAGAACAAGCTACTATTGCATGATTTAAAATCAGGAACTGTATGCACAGGCTTTTATCCTCCCACCCTATATATTCATTCCATATGGAAAGGAAATACAGAGGAGCTAAGTTATATGAAAAGGTATGTGGTATCAAAATTGGAGAGAGTTTTACTAACTGCCTTCTATATGCAGATGCCTCAGCCTTGTTTTCTGAAAGTGAGGAGTACGTGAAGCACTAGCTGATGAAGAATAAGCTCGCTGCCTTCAGTATGGATTACAACTGAATGGAGAGATAAAAATCCTCCGAGCTATTTCAACAGTTAATATAAATGGAAAAAAATTGAAGTTCTCAAGGATTTTCTCTTAGGCCCAGAATCAATGCTCAAGGAAGCAATAGCCAAGCGATCAAAACTTGTGTTGCATTACATAAATCTTGTGCACAAGACTTATTTAGAGTATTATAAAGTAGAGATGTTTCTTTTATGATTAAGGTATGCCAGCCCCAAGTCATGGTGTTTTCAATCATTTTATATGTGTGTGAAAGTTAGATGTTAAATAATGAAGACCAAAGAAGAATCAATGCAATTGTATCATGGTGCTGGATAATATTGAAATTACCATGGAATCCTAAAAGGGTAACAGATCTATCTGGAAGAAATAAGGTCAGAGTTCTCCTTAGAAGCAAGGAGAGTGAGACGTCACATGACATAATGTAGACATGATGTTAGGAGAGAGAAGTCCCTGTAGAAGGACATCAAGTTTAGTTAAAAAAAAAAAAAAAGGAGCAATGAAAAAGTGGAAGATCTTCAAGGAGATGGATTGACCCATGGCGCAACAATGAACTCAAACAATTGAGGATGGTGCAGGACTGCGCCGTGTTTCTTCTGTTCTGCATAGGGTTGCTATGAGTTGGAACCAACCCTATGGCACTTAACGACAGCAATAGTAGCAAGGCAAATGGAATAAATGATGAAGGAAAAGAGATAAACAGGTAATATTAAAAGACAGTTCAAGAAGACAATGAAATGGTCACAGCTGTAGAGTTAGAAAATAAAAAAAACAAAACTGAAAAAACCTCAAGCCCCAAGATGTAATATTGATGATTCTAAGAGCAAAATATTAAACTTAGCATCAAGCATTAAATAAAAATTGAAAGAGTACACACAGTTACTATATCAAAATAAACTGGTTGACATTCAAACCTTTCAAGAAGGAGTATATGATCAAGAATCAACATTAACGAGAGAGGAAAATTATGTCTCCAGGAATTGACAGAATGTCAATTGGAATGTTTCAATAAGTAGGCGAAACATTGGAAGCATTCATTTGTCTATGACAAGATATTTAAAAGACAACTTCTTGGGCATCTTCTTGCATGAAATCTGTACTCATACCTATTCCAAAAAGAGATGACCCAACAGAATACACAAATTATAAAATAGTATCATTAATATCACATGCAAGTAAAATTTGGCTGAATATCATCCAAAAATGATGAAGCAATATGTTGAAGCACATGGTCTAGATTTGATGCAGTAGAGGATGTGGAACAAGAGATATCATTGCTAATATCAGATAGATCTTGGCTGTTTACTAAAACCTTGTGTTTTATTGTCTAAGCAAAGGCATACAACTGTGTAAACTGTAAAAACTATGGATGGCCTTGAGAATATGAGAATCACAGAACACTAAATCGTATTCATGCAAAAGCTACACATAGCTCAATATGCAGCTGTGGGAACAGAACAAGGATATACTACTAGGTTTAAAATCAATAAAGTTTTATCTCAGGGTTGAATCTTCTCATCATACATAGTCAATTGGTTTGCTTAGGAAATAAAGAATCTGTCTTATATGAAGAAGAATGCAGCATCAGTATAGGTGGGAGCCTTATTAACAACCCGTTATGTGGAGATGATTCAACCTTGCTTGCTGAAAATGAGGAGGACTTGAAGCACTTGTTGCTTAATATCAAGAACTGCAGCATCCAATATGGAGTATATCTCAATGTAAAAAAAGACAACAAAATTCTCACAACTGAACAAATTGGTTATAGCATGATAAATGGAGGAAAAATCCACAATTAATGCTCACAGAATCAGCTGTCAAGAGCTCAAATGATACATTTTACTTGGTAAATCTGCTACAAGAGACTTCTTTAAGGTGTTGAAGAGCAAACATTTTACTTTATGAGTAAAGTATGAGTATAAGGTGGGTATAGACAGCGCCATGATATTTTCAATTGCATTACATGTATGTAAAAGTTGGGCATTCAATAAAGAATACTGAAGAAGAATGTGTGCATTTGAATTGCAATGCTGGCAAACACCCTCAAGAGGATGTTGGGCACAGTGTCCATGACAATGGACTCAAGCACAGGAACATGTGAGGATGGCCCAGGACCATAGAGTGATTTGGCCTGTTGTGCAGAAAGTCATTCTGAGTTGGAAACTACTTGATGGTACCTAACAATAACATTGGCTGACAATTTTTTTCATGTATTGCATTATCTGAAAACTTCAGTACTTCCTCACTTTTGAAGGATATTAATTTTCTGAAAAAAATCAGATGTTCTCAACTCTCCTAGCTAGTTTGAAAATGCTTTCTTTTTATAAAGTGTCCTGCAATTTAATCATAATATGCCAGTTTTTACTGCTGGGTGCCATCTTGTTGGTTGCTACTCATATCTACAGTATATACAACAGAATAAAACACCACCCAATAGTACACAATAATCCTCATAATTATTCCCAAAGTGAGCCATTTTTGCTGCCACTATGTCAATCCCACTTTTTAAGGGTCTTCCTCCTTTTTTACTGTCTTTCTACCAAGCATGATGTCTCTTTCTGGGGACTGATTTTTCCTGACACCATGTCCAAAGTATGTAGGATGAATTCTTACCATCCTTGCCTCTAAGGAGCACTCTGGCTGTACTTCTTCCAAGACAGATCAGTTTGTCTCTTCCACAGGCCATGATACTTTCAATCTTTTTCACTGCCCCTCTACTTTACCAAACTTGATGCCCTTCTCCAAACACTTGTCTCCCTTGACAACATGGCAGACATATGTAAGATTGTGTTAGTCTGGGCACTTTAGAAAAACAAATCCACATAAACTCATGTATAAGAGAGTTTTATATAAAGGTTAAGTGCACATCAAGAAAACATCCCAACCCAACCCAGTGCTGTCCAAGCCCGCAAGTTCAACATTAACCCATATGTCTGACACCAATCCACGAAGTCCTCCTCCATCTCACAAAACAAACGCTATGACTCCAACTGCAGGAGGAAAGTCAAATCAGTGAGTGTGTAAGCATCTCAGCGCTGGCAGGAGTTTCTCCAATTAATCCCACATGTGTTTATGGGCCAGGTTAGCCCAATAAACTAACCAACTCAAAGATCGAGTCTCACCATACTTGCTTCAATAAGAAATGATATAGGAAAAAAGATTCCTGCAGAATGAATATGAGTAACATCAGAAACTTGGATCTACAAAGAGAAATTGAACATGGAATACATGAAGATTGTATAAACTTTATGTGTCTGTATACACATATATATCATGTATATTAGGTGACTTCGAAAGATTGGAGGAAAAATATAATTATATGTTCATTTTATTTGCCCATGCTTTCTCTAGTCCTTTCATATGTGTGTCTGTATATAAGACAAGATATAAAAGAAGGCATTGTATATATATACAGTGAACCCTCGTTTATCGCGGTTAATCGGTTCTAGACCCTACCGTGATAAATGAAATTCCGCGAAGTAGGATTCCTTATTTGTAAATCAAATATTTTCGTAGTTAGAGCATAGAGGACATGAAAAAACACCCTTTAGTCACCATTACACTCGTATTGCCCAATTTATTAAGCGAAAAAGGGAAAATACAGTAAAACATTTTGGACGTTACAATTATCATTTATTATATTATTTATGGCATCTAGTTTACAGTATTACATATTTCACATACAGTATTATTATACATAGTTCTTACAAATACTGTAATCAATAGCCTATGAAATGACTTAAGGGATGTACTCTACAGGTGGGTCGCCATCTTTTTCCTCTGAAGGAGCGGGTGTAGGCAGTGGGTGCTGTTACGCAAAAACCATGATAGAGTGAAGCCGCGGAAGTCGAAGCGCGAAGTGGCGAGGGTTCACTGTATACACATAATATATAATTAAGTGCTCTTAACGAAAAGTGAGTGTTTAAGACAGTAATTGTAATGGTGGAGGATTAGCTGTTTATCATATATACACATAAATTAAATGTATGAACAACAAGCAATGAGAAGGAACAATATAGCTTATTATCTTAATATTTAAAACATGTATACAGAAACATCTCATATTTTGTTAACTGATATAATTTATTTAGTCAGAAAACATTAATGTTCCATAAAGAAGAGCCAATGCCCCTTCCCATATGCAATTTCCTTCAGCTTACAGATAATTAGTAAACTTGGAACTGAATGATGAAAATCAGAGACAACCCACAATCAGTTGAAACACTCAAGACAGTCGACATTCATAGAGACACAAATGTTTTTGAATGTTTGAATATAAAAGGCAATGTTTCCTTATATATAATATAGATTATAAGGTTTGCCCTATATTGTAAGCTTGGAATCTTTCTCCTTCACAACCAACACATATTTACCTGCCATTAAGGACACCTCCTTAACTTTTCAGAAGTAGTGCTAAGGAAGATTCTCTGTTTTCTATATCTCGTCATGTGACCAAGAAGATAAAGAAGAGAAATACACATGACAGTATAAAAGGCAATGCTAAATAAACAAATAATTGTGAGAAGAGTGGCATAACGCTGTCTTTAATAAAAGCTATGTATAAAGGCTTGATAATGGGATCATTGCCAAACACATCTTAAACGTAATCTCTCCTATGGACACACAAACAATTAGGTGAAGGCTGCTATCCATTTACAAAAGCAACCTTAAATCATAGATTATATTTTCATATAAAATTAGGAAGAATGTTTTCAGTCAGTAATAGATAAAATTCCAATTCTCCTGGTAATTATATCCATTATCTTTATAAAATAAAACAAGAAAATTTATCCTTGTCAAAGTTTTCTTTTTTCTTTTTTTTTTCTTTCTCTACTCTGGTGACTTGCTAACAACTAACATTGTTATTTTCCTTCATTTGATTTAATAAGGAACATTAATCATCCATTAGTTGGTTCTTTAGCTAAATGTTATTTGCTCTAATCCACAAACAAGACAGCCCTGGCTTGAAGTTGTTAGCATTGGAATTCTATTAGGATATAGCATTTATCTTGTCCCTTCATATTAGTTCAGTTAATTAAATTTGATTTTTTATTATTTCATTTAATGAAAAATATACACTGCTATATACAATGCCAACAGTGAGCAAAATCATTAAGCAAAATACTGTGTGTCTTTAATCTCTTTCTGTTCACTGACTGTCTCTTGTATTTAGGCAATATCCTTTATAAAGGTTTTGTAATGAGATTAGTTATTGTCTGTTGACTTTTGAAGCATTGTTCTAAGTTAACAGCCAATGAGTTGGGAGCAGTGGAACCTTCCATAAGACAGGAAGTTCTGATGTGGTTGAGCAATAATTTCAAGTATACAATAACCTGAGCATATTAAAGTTACTAGCTGTGTGACATTTTTTTTCAGATTATATATTTGTCCTATTACTAATAATTTGATTCTATCACTTGTCTGTCAGTTTGTTATACTGTGATGGCCCATGTGCTGCTATGGTGCTAGAAACGATATCACTGATATTTTAAAACACCAGCATGGTCACCCAACATGAAGTTTTCAGCAGAGATTCCAAACTAAGAAGGACTAACAATTAATGGACTTTCTTCTTCAGAGGAATTAAACACTGAACACTTCATGGATAGCAATGGAGCATGATCAGACACTGGACACCTCAGGAATAGCAGTGGACAGTTGTCAGAGAGCCAGAAGATGCCTCCCTCAGGACAGAAGACAGTTGAAACATGACTGAGGAAGAGCTGATTTCAAAGTAGAGTCAGCCATGATGGAACGGAGAAGGTAAAGCCTGTGAGAGTAAAAACATTCATTTATTGACGAGGCATGACTCAAAATGAGAAGAAACAACGGCAAACATCGTTAAAAGATTGGAACTTGGAATGTAGGAAGTATAAATTACGGAAAGTTGGAAATTATCAAAAATGTAAATGGACCGCATAAAGATTGATGCGTTAGGCTGAGTTGTCTAGTAAAACAAGATCAGTTATAAGAAAGAGCTTATGTCAATAAGTAATTTTATATCAAGAGATCATACCATCCCAGTCCAGTTCAAGTCCCTAAGTCGGATGATAGACAGAAGCCTCTTCAGACACACAAAGCTGCAGGTTTATTGTGGGAAACAGAACCGGGAAGAGAGTTCATGTGGACAAACTCCCAACATTCAGACATTAAGGCGTGTGGGAAGCCAGGCTCCCCATGGAGGAAACCTTCACGTTTGTGGGTTAAAGATGTGTCCCACTCACATTCTCCTAAGTAAAAGTTATTCTCCATGATGCTTCCCAGAACAATGTCAACTTTTAGGTGATACTTGCAAGCACATGGCTGCTACTGTAAATGCTTGAAGGTCAACTACCTGAAAGCTATTTGCCTGAAGGTTTTCTTTTTTTTACTAACCCCCTGAAGGTTTTCTGAATCAAAAGCAATCAGACCCTATTGTCTGCCCCACCCTAAGTAAGATCTAGTCCCTTCTGATAGATATCAAGATTGTTCCCCTGGAAAAGAACTCAAAGACACCTAGCCAGCTCAGAGACGACCAAGGTTTAGCTGCCATTTTGATTCTAAAGCCTGCCCATCTTATATGTATGTGCCTTTCTGTCACATGTGCATCTCTAGTGCTTCCCCTTCCTATTGTGTGCACACCCCTAGCCCATCCCCCTCCTGTTGCATGTATGCCTCTTGTACAATCCCTTCCTTTCACATATGTGCTTACCTGGCCTGTGTGCCCAAGATTATATAAATTTATGAGATTATATTACAGTCTCTCTCTCTCTTTCTGCTTGGACGTGATTCCAGAAGAAATCACATCAGTAAGCCCTTGCATGCTTTTTCTTGTCTGATGTCTCTTTTATTTACCCTTCAATTACCCAGCCACTCAGTGGACCCATTTGGTTGTGGGGAGGCTGGTCCCGCACAATTTAAAACGCAGAATGGGGAAGTGAGATGCAGGAAAATCATGGGCAGGAGAATGCAGAGTCACATGGATTCAAGGTCACTGAAAACATGGCAGGTCACCAAAAGCTCTGTCACAGAGTCACCAAAAGCAGGAAACTGAAGAGAGAGAGAGAGAACTTCCCAGTTCCTCTTATAAAAAGGCCACAGTTCTTAGGAGACACTGGCAGGCTGTGGCCTAATTGACAGGTAGGCATTTACCCCTACACAAGTGCGAGTTGATGTAAAATACGTATTGGCTATTTTGAATCAGAAAATCATATAGATTACTATGCCAGGAAAGACAGATTCCAGAGGAATAGTGCCACATTCATCATAAAAAAGGATTTTCAAGGTCTATCTTGAGGTACAATGCTGTCTGTAATAGGATGATATCTACCTGCATATAAGGAAATGTAGGGGATAAACTGTTATTGAGTTTTATGTATTAAATGAGGAAAAGCTAATGATGAAGAAATTGAACAATTTATCCATCTTCATCTGAAATTGATTAAACATGCAATCAAGATCATCGGTAATTATTGGCAAATGGAATGCAAAGTTGGAAGTGAAAAAGAAAGAACAATAATTGGAAAATTTGGCCTTGGTGCTTGAAACAAAGCTGCAAAGTGCATGAAAGGATTTTGTAAGAACAATTACTTCATCATCACAAATACCGACAGCCACTTCATCATCAAAAATACAGACAGCCAAATACAAATTCAACAATGCAGACAGCCACTATGCATGTAGACTTCTCCAGACAGAATACGTAGAAATCAGGCACCCAGAAAAATTGGCTGAATACATACATTAGAGACAACTGATTTTTTTTTTCCATCCTAAGCCAAGGCAGGTGCTGTGTGGCCCTGAGACACAAATGACAACTGATTTTTTACAAGGGGTGGAAATACATTAATTGAGGAAGAGATTGTATCGTCAAGAATGGTGCTGGAAATAATCACTTTATGCTTGCAGAAGAAAGAAATAGGACCTGTATGTCACTCCCCATACCAAATGTTTCAAGATATAAGTAATTAAAGACCTTAATATAAACCCTGAAACTATAGAGACGGTCAATGAAAAAAAATAGAGACAAAATTAGGAGTCTTAATACATAATGGTGCAAACACACTATAAAACATTTAAACACACATGGCAGAAGAAAAAACAACAGGGACCTCCTAAAAATGAGATAATATGTGCATCAAAGACTTCATCTAAATTGTAAAAAAGGGAGCCCACAGAATGGGGAAAAATTGACAATGATACATTAGACAAGGGACTAATTTTAAAATCTATTAAAATAACAACAAATCAATAGTTTAAAGATGAATAAACTTCTTTTAAAACGGGCAGAGGACAGGTAGTTCGCCAAGAATATATCCAGGCAGGCAACAAACATAGGAAGCTATGCAAGAGACCACCAGCCATCGCAGAGCTTCAAATCAAAACAATGAGAAACCACTGTCCACTAGCACTGAGGAAAGTTAAAAACAACACCCAAAGAAACAAAAAATAACAAATGTCGGAGAGAATGCAGAGAGATTGGAACCCTTGTGCACTACTGGTGATATTGTAAAACAATACATCTTGGTTGCACCTCCATGGGAGGCCATCAGGCTGTGCCTGATTGACAGGCTAAACTCCACCCATATCTTCTCACAGGCGCTATGTTAGCACATACAACCTAATTATCACAAGAAGTCTTATTTTCACCAGATGAGCAATCTCCATATGCACTGGGCACTAGGTAGACTATTCAGAAAGCTCTTTTCTCTGTAACCAATTACTATTTAGCCAATCCCAATTCATAGCAATTTCTTGTATTATCCAGTGTAGACGTATGCTCCAGTGGAATTTCAATGCTGACTTCACAGTAGTGTTTCCCCAGGACTTTCTTTCAAGGTACCTCTGAGTGGACTAGAACCTGGAACTTTTAGTGTGTTAATATTTGCACCACTCAGAGATTCTATTGCTTCAGTAATGGAGAATTATTTGTCATAGACAAAATGCTGTTCTGGTCTAACCTAGGAACTTGTGAGAACAAGACTTTCATAAGCAAACTCTTTCCAAGAATCTGACTTCATCGTAGAATAAAGTTCAAGAATATTGATATAACAAGTAAAAAATACAGTTGCCAAGAATATAAACTCACAATGCATGTAATACAATTAATAAAAGATGGCAAATTGTTACAAATCATGCTATCTAAGTATTATTGTTTTAATAGATTTTTTGAATATTAACAATAGATAAAATATTTTTATATGATTTTAGAAATTCAAATATCACAGAAGCTTTGGTGTTTTTCCTTTATGATGAATGTGTGGGTTACTTAAGCCAATATAATATATGATAAATCAATATATGAAATGAAAATAAGGAAAGTGTTCCAAGAAAATACTGACAGCATTAAAATCATATAAATATACAGTCATATATATGAAAGAAAGTTGTCGATATAGTTGCAATATCCCTTGAAAAATATTTCTTTTCTAGAAGCATGTTATATGTTTTTTTTAAATGAAGGAAATAAAATTAAATGCAAAGATAAAACATTGAGTAGAAATAACAATAGAAAAATTTAATGGAGGCTTAAAGTCTATTTTATAGTATAGGCTAAGATTTCCAACAAACATACCTAGACATGAATTACACTGATATAAAGAAAAGTCTACAAATACGTTAATAAAAATGGTTTTAAGTAAAAAGACAAACCATCTTGCTATGTAGAAACATTCAATGTTATTAAGATGAAAATCTTCCTGAACAATATGGATTTAATAAAATTCTGGTTTTAGCATCATTGGATTGATATTATCTAGTAAACCATACTGTCTTCACAGTGGAGAAATAATGTTGCAATTGTGTTTTTGTTGTTTGTGTGGGTACAAAAGAGCTACATTTTACTTTTGATAAACAGAGTTTCAGTTTTTAGATATGATAAGTAGTGTTTCTATGAAATTTGCCGATGCATGTAGTTTAGTAAATAAAAACAATGAAACTTCTGAGAGAAGAACTAAACAGGACTGTTTTTCCAGGTCTCAAAGGGTTTTTATTTTTTGCCGGAGACAGGGAGCAGAGCAGTGCCTCCACTTTTCTGTAGCTTCGTTCGGTAGGACAGTTTTAGTTTTCTTTCTCTCACAGATTTCCACCTTCCACTACTCCTGCTTCCACAGCTTTGACTGGGTATGCATTGATTATATGCACATATCTGGGATATAGAGCCAGGCCTTAGATGTTGTTCAGTGTCAGTTCCAGGCCACCACAATAAAGCTAACATCACACTAAAGTGAAATGCAATTAAATGATATAGACTTGTACTTATGTGTAGAATAACTAGATATGTACTAATACAATAATTTAGGAAATATGTACTTGTTCAGTTTTAATTCCATACAGAACAATTATTCCCCACTGTCTTTACACATTAATACTCTTCTTTTCTTATTTAATGAGTTCCCATTACACCATATCTTTATTAACACTGTATTAGCACTCCCTTCCTCTTCGTTTTAACAATTACGAAAACATGCTATGATTTTAATTTGTATTTACTAGAAAATTGTGGAATTGTATTCATTTGATGTTTATTGATTCTTGAAATGTTCCACTTTAAGTCTTTTACCTATATTTCTGGTTGATTTTCTGCTCTTCCTATATTCATTTGTAGCTCTTCTTATATATATACTAAACATAAGTTTCTCTCTGGAAAAAATATTCCCATTGTGAATTTTCACTTTCACTCTTTAAGTTGAATTTCATTCTCTTAAGGGTATATTTTTATGAGAAAATATTCTTAACATAAATATACAACAATTTATATTGTTTTTAATGATTCCTCATGATTATTGTTTCCCTTAATCTTTCTTGATTGAACAATCTCCTCATTTACAGTAAAACCTCATTGATTCACCCTTTATTTTAGATCTGCAATTTATCTAGAATTGATTTTTGTTTGCAGCACAATCTTGTAGTTAGGATACACTTTTCCTCAGAAGGATATCTAATTTATGAGGCATTGCTTATTTTAAAAATATTTTATCACTAAATTTCATTGACAATTTTGAATTAAAAAATTTAAATAAAGCTATCCTGTTCTACAACTCCTTTGTGGAATGTTTGAAATAATGGATCTAAATTTTCTTATAGGTATTGGCAAATTTCAGTTTCTCATTTTTTTGAGCCACCGATTGTGAGTGAGCAGCTGCTTCATGGCGTAGGCAACACCCACACTGTGTGTAGTCCTCTTAGCTATTTCCCCGCAAGGATTGTCTTCCTGCACTTTCTCATAACCTAATAGCTCAGCAGAACTTTCAGAGAAAAGTTTTAGAATTTGATATAAAGACTTCCAATTTTACTTTTGTGGAGCCTGTATAGTGTGAAATATGTGAGCCCACTCTCACTAGTGAAATCAACTGTAGTTTTCACTGTCTTTAAAATAATTTATGCTATCTACTATATAAGGCAGTATCTAGTCACGTATTAGAAAACACACAATAACATTGGATGGGAAAATTTAATGAAACATAATTACTATTGATTTTCTATAAAAGGGTGAAAAGTCAAAGTAAAGTGTTAAATGAAATGTACAAAGATTTGTAATGTACAAAGGTTTGGAGTTAGAAAGCCAAAATGAAGAGCACCATCAACACATCGAAAGGTGAAAGAATTGAAGAAAAATTCAAGCCATGACTTCTAATATTAAAGGATTCTATAGACACAATGTTGAGTGAGGCAGGAAATATTTTAAAAATAGAAAGAACAGACAGAGTCAGAAAAGAATTGGTTAAGGTTCAACCATTTCAGGAGAAAGATACGATGAAGAGCTGATGATATTGAAGGAAGAAGTCCAAGTTGCACTGAAGGAAGTAAACAAAAACAAGGCTCCAGGACTTAATGAAATACCAATTGCAATTTTCCAACAAGTTGATGCAGTGCTGGAAGGACCCAAGGGTTTAGGTCACACTGGAAGAGATCCACATTTGTGCCCTTGCCAAAAAAGGTGACCCCTCAAAAAGTGTAAATTAGCTAAAAAATCATCACTGTCATATGCAAATAAAATGTGCATGATATACAGATAAATCCCTTAATAAAGTTTTCCTCATTGAAAAATCACACAATATTCTCTTTTTCTACTCTAACAAGTCCCTTTTTCATAGATACAGCTGCCCACCCACTGACTCTGAATCCATTCTGACTCATTGCAGACCTTCATGGGAATTCTGAGGCTATATGCCTTTTTAAGAGAAGTTAGCCTAAACTTTCTCCAGGGTTTGAACATGGACAGATTCCACAGGAGAATAATTACATATTCTGAAATTCCCATTATTCAAAATGTTATCCTGAATTTGTTATGATCCAATCCATGTAGTTAAATGCCTTTTCATAAACAATAAACACAAGTAAACATCATTTTTGTAATCTCTGCATTCAGCCAACATCCATTTGATATCAGCAGTGAGACATAACTTTCTTGTTTTCTTCAGACTCAGCTTGAATTTCTGGCAGTTCCTTGTTGATTTATTGCTGCAACCATTTTAGAATTACCTTCAACAAACAATAATAATATTGTTTAAAAATCTGCACATTTTGTTAATCATTTTTCTTTTTTTAAAAAACATTTTATTAGGGGCTCATACAACTGTTATCGCAATCCATACACACATCAATTGTGTAAAACACATTTGTACATCATTTTCAAAACATTTTCTCCCCACTTAAACCCCCGACATTAGGTCCTCATTTTTCCCCTTTGAATTGGCACAGATATGGATTGACCAGGAAGTTGCCCTCTAAATTCCTAGTTATATACAAATGAGTACCTCTACACGTGCATTCCTTTGCTGAAACATTTATATTAGCATTCTGTCAGTTCATGAAGTTTTGGATTTTGTTTCTCTCAATTTGCTTAATGTAATATAGACTTCTTCCATTAAATCGATTGGTTCTTGGTACTACCTCCTAAAAATGATTGCATATTATCCAATTATTTAAATACAATGACAGTAAATTTCTTACATGTTTTGCTACTTCCTCCATTATTCCTTGTGTGGTCTATTTGCTTTTGTTGTTAGGTGCCATCAAGTTGGTTCGTATTCCCAATGCTCCTATAAACAATGGAGGGAAAGACTGCCTGTCCCTATTCCATCTTCACAGCTGTTCTTGTTTGAGCCCACCTATGCAGCCACTGTTTCAATTCATCTCATCAAAGGTCTTTGTCATTTTCGCTGCTCCTCTACTTTGCCAAGCGTAAAGTCCTTTTCCAAGACAGGTTTCTCTGGACAACATGTCCAATGTATGTCTAATAATCCTTGCCTCTAAGGAGAATTCTGGCTCTTTTTCTTCCAAGATTTGTTTGTTCTTTTGGCAGTCCATGGTACTTTCAATATCCTTCACCAGTACAATAATTCCAAGCTACTGGTTCTTCATTGGTCTTCCTTATCAATGTCACCTCTTCTGTCCATATGAGGTGACTGAGAAAAGCAAGGCTTGGGTCAGGTGCACCTTAGTCTTCAAACTAACATCCTTGCTTTCCAACAACTGTTTAAAGAGGGCTTGTGCGGCAGATTGGCCCACTGCAGTACATCATTTGATGTCTTGACTGCTGCTTCCGTGAATATTGATTGTGGATCCAAGCAAGGCAAAATTCTTGACAACTTCAATCTTTTCTCCATTGATCATTATTTTACCTACTGCTCCAGTTGTGAGGATATATATCTCGTTTTAAATTGAGTTGTACAAAACCTTTGGGACACAGCAAAAGCAGTTACCAAAGGAAGTTTGATAGCAATAAATGCACACATGAAAAGAAGAGAGATTTATATTGATACACTGTCACCAAGCTTCCAGCAATTAGAGCAGAGTCAACAGAATAATCCTACTAATAGCAAAAGAAAAGAAATAATGAAAAACAAGGTAGAGAAAAATGAGCAGCAAAACAAGAAAACAGTACAAAACATCAATGTAGCAAAAAGCTGGTTCTTTGAAAGGATTATCAGACTCAATAAAGCATTGACAAACCTAACCAAAGAAAAGAAGAAACAAACGTCAATTAGCTAGGATGAGGAATGAAACAGGAGAAATTACAACAGACCCTAACGAAATTAAAAGACTAATTACACAGTACTGCAAAGGCCTGTACTCCAATGAATTCAACAACTTGGAAGACATGAGCAAATACTTGGAAAACAATCCCACCCTAGAATATCCCAGATGGACGTTAAGAACCTCAACAGACCCATAGCAATAGAAGAAAAAATCACCTGGGCCAGATGGCTTCACAGGAAAATTCTATCAAGCAGTCAGGGAAGAACTGACACCAATCCTACATAACTCTTTCAGACCATTGAAAAGGACGGCAAACTCCCAAACGCTTTCTATGAATCTAGCATAACACTGATACCTAAAGTGGACAAGGAGCCCATAAGAATTGAGAACTAGAGAGCAATATCGCTGACGAACATCAATGCAAAAATATTTAACAAAATATTGGCCAATAGAATAGAAAAGTATATAAATGAACAATTCATCATGACCAAGTGGGATTAATTTCAGAGATGGAGGGATGGCTCAACGTCCCAAAGTTCATCAGCATTATTCACCACATAGACAAGAAAAAGGAAAAGAACTACATATCAATACACACAGAGAAAGTATTTGAGAAAATCCACCACCTTTTTCTGTTTAAGATACTCAAGAAGATAGCATTGGGAGGAAAATTCCTCAATATAATTCAAGCCATATATGAAAAACTAACAGCCAATGTAGTAGTCAATGGAGAAAAGTTGAAAACATTCCCACTGTTAAAGGGGACCAAACAAGGATGGCTCTTACACCTCTTTTATTCAACATCATACTGGAAGCTCTAGCTAGCAACGTAAGGCAAAGGAAAGACATTAAAGGAATCCATCTGGGGAAAGAAGAGGTGAAACTATCATTATTTACAGATGATATGATTTTACTTATAGAAAACCCCAAAAATATCACAAGAGGAGTTCTGGAAGCAGTAAAGGAATATGGCAGTGTGGGAGGATACAAGATCAAAAAACAGAAATATATTGGATTGCTATATACATCGGACGAGATCATGGAGGAGAAGATCAAAAAGGTGGCTAATAAATTCTTATCATTAGTCACAAGATAAATGCAAATTAAAACAACTATGAGATACCACCTAACACCCTCAAAGATAGCCCAATCAAAACTTAAGAAATCAACAAACACTGGAGGGGATGAGGTAAGATAGGAACTCTCATCCATTGCTGGTGGTCCTGTAGGTATTGTGGCCACTACAGAAATCAATTTGGCAATACCTAAAGCAAATGGAAATTGAGGTACCATATGATCCAAAAATCTCCCTAATGTGCCTATACCCAGAAGAAATAAGAAAAAGACCAAGACAAACCCCTGTGCTCCAATATTCATCATAGCGCAGTTCACAATCATGAAGAATTGGAAACAATATAAATTTCCATCAACTGATGAATGGATTAAAAATCTCTGGTACATAAACACAATGGAGTACTATGCTGCCATGAAAAGCAGTGACAACAGCTTGAAGCACACCATCTCATGGGAAGAGTTGGAGGAAATTATGCTAAGTGAAGTTAGCCAAGCATAAAGAGCCAAGTACAGCATGAGTCCACTGAGGTAAGCTCAAAAAGTACAATGGGTATAGAGGATAAGCTACTTGATGCATAATTTCTGTGTCTAGGTCCAGGCACTCTGGTAGGGGTCAGATATAACCCGGGGATGCACATGGCAGCCAGCTAAAAAAGAGTGGAAAAGCACAAAAAAACCCAAAAAGATAAGGGAGGTGGGGAACGGGGCAATAATACACCACACGGAGGGTACAGATAAGTGCTCTCCACAGTTCTACCTTACAAATCCAGCTTGACAGGAGTGCATACATTGAACTCTGATAACTGCTTTTGCTGCGTCTCAATATTTTTAGTGTGTATGGGTTTCATTCTGATTTGTTTAAGTAATTTTTTAGTGAATTATTTATTTGATCTGTTCCTCAGTCATTTATATGTAATAGGTTGTTTACTTTTCATGCAATTGATCTTTTTGCCCTTGTTCTTTCTGTTCGTTTTGAATTTAGTAGCCCTGTCTTGTGAGAAGTTGGGTTGCGAAATTTCAATGTTTTTAATTTATTAAAACTTGATTATTTACTTAATGTGTGGTCTTTTATAGAAAATGTTCCATGTGTTCTGGAAGAAAGTGGATATTATACTGTTGTTAGGAGAACTGTTCCGTAAATAGCTAGAATTTTGAGCTGGTTTATTGTATTCTTAAGCAATACTATATGCTTATTGAATTTCTTTACTAATGACCTGTCTCCTCTTGAAGTGCTTTATTGAAGTCTCCTAATGTCCTAGGTAGATTTGTTGTGCCAATATGGCTAGTGAACACATGTGGGATTAATTGAAGGGTGGAGAGATAAATGGCTCCATGAGCCTCACCTCTCTCTCTCTTGGTCTTTGATCATTGGAACAGGGTGCCACAGCCTTGCTTGTTCTTTGCCCCCATCTGCAAGCTAAACTACCTGTGGGACACCTAACCCATCGACGATGTCGCTGTAACTTGAAGTTCCTTCAAGACCAACTTCGCCACACCATTGGAATGTACATCTCTTGAGCTGGGGACTGTTGGACCCTGCCATCTGGTTGACTGTTGGTGACCAGCCTTGTAGTTTGCTGCCTGTGCCCGGATAGCCAGAATTGCTGTACAGAGGACTACCTGGTGGCCCTCAAGACTTGAAGGACTGCCAGTGTCTCCCAACTGTCTCACAAGAGTGAGTTGCACTGAGTCATGTGTACTGCTTTAATTAGATTAATTTAACTAGATTAATTAACTTTATTTCTTATGTTACCTATCTATATAAATATATATATATAATTATTAGTGTCCTGGCTTTGTTTCTCTAGAGAACCCTGTGCAAAACACCATCTTGTTTTCCCTCTTGTCTGTTCCTCTTTTCAATTTTGTAAACCTTTGATTAATGTATTTTGATAGTCTTTCATTCCAAAGGTATATGTTTAATATGAATATATCTTCTTGTTCTAAAATTCTTTTATTCTTTATGTAGTGTCCTTTTTGTCTTTAAAATTTTTTTTATAGGCATGGTTTTAGTGTATAACTATTTAGTAAAACTACTGTCATTTGCTTCTGGGAAATTATATATAATTTAAGAAAATGTTACTTTACTTCTTTTTAAATTAACTTTTATTAAAAATGTTTACTTTAACAAGTCACTTTTAACAACTATAAAATTATAACTATACTTCCAATTTCTCAACAGAAGTTTAATTGATACTTTCTAGTTTTACTTTTTCAAAAATGATGTTGTTTCAGTGTAGATAATTAATTATAAATAAATTTTCATTATAGAAAAGGTTTGAACATTTTAAAAAATAATTCCTAAAATTGTCAATTTTTATTTAATTATTTTCCAAAATTTTTACAATTCACACATCTATCTCCTGTCTTATCCTTTTTAACCCTTAATTCTTATTATGATGGCCTCATTTGTTCAGTGTTTTCCTCTGTGATGTGAGCAATATTTTCCAGGATATCAATTTTCTTCTCAGCAAACTACTATCTTTTATACTCTTATTGAATGTGTCATTTTCCATGTCTGATCAAAATATAAACTATAATTTATTTTCTTGAGTCCTCGATACTTCTTATATGTCTTTTATATATATTTTTTCAATATGAACAAGCTGATCTACTAATTCAACTTAGTATCCTTGTTATAATATTCCACTTATTTACACATGCTTAATTTTAATTGAAGTACACATGGATGCATCTTTTTACTTGTTGCTCTCCTGTATTCTTTTATAGGCCTTCCTTTAACTGTCCCTGGGATTATTTTCTTGCAAGAAATAGTTAAGATAATATAATTATTTGTTTCCATGACTAGATAGTAAACAAAGTGCAAATTCCAACATCTTTGAGGAAACGTCTTTACTTTTCTATTGTCTCCAACGTTCACTTTTTAATATGACAAGCATGCACAAAGCAAATTTTCTCATCTCTATCAGATTTCAGAATAATTCAATGTAGTCTGTAGTGAGTTTGTGGGAGTGTTTGGTGTTCACTCTCACAGGTAATATTTGTGTACCCAGAACAAAGCTATGCCATTCAAGAGCAAAGAATACCCTGCCTCCTTAGGCAGAAGTGTCCACTGAAAGGTATACATCTCAACACTAAGCTTCTCAGGTGCCAGGATATTATTAGTAAACTCTCCAGCTCTTCCAGTGGGGATAGTCGATTTTCTCTTCAAATATGTTTCTTCCTTTTAGTAATAAACTTTATGAATCTCTATATATAATTTATTAACTGTAAAACTCACAGATTCAAATGGCCTTAGAGTCTTCTAAATTGCCACCATAATCTATGCTATTTTACTTGTTGTTAATGTCAGAGAAAATGTAAGAAAAAACAAAATGTTTAAGAAATGATAACCAGGCAACTATTCTACACAAAGAATTCATATATAAAGGAAATAAATGCATTTGAATGTCAGTGAAATATGTATAATAATATCCTATGGACGTTGTCTACACTATCATTAATATTTATTAATAAATACTCTGATTTAGGAAGTAATAAGAACTGACTAATACAGATGCATAAGTATAGATGATATGGTTAATCTAGTTCTTTAAAAATATTCTAAAGGACAAATGTTTATGATAGTGTAGAAAAAAGAACAACATAAAAATACTCATAGGCTAATACTTATCACATGAATGACACTAATTTTGTTCTTCCTAATTTATGTTACTTTTTATAAAGTGTTGACTTTATAACCTGTCACAAATGTCTGGGGTTCAGGAATAGGTACAGTGTTATTTTCCTCAATTTTGAGTTGTCTGCTTTGTTTTGCTTTTAAAATTTTTTCTTCATTATAACTGTATCCACTAATTAATACACAGATGGGATTTTCCAATCTGATAATAAAGAAACCTTACTAGTATATCTGTAGGGCTCACAGGCAATCACTAATCTTCAATTTTTAGATGTACATATCATATTTGTGGCCACAATCTTCCTCTAATAATGTTGAGATATACCAGATGCTGTCTAAAAATCCATCTAAATAGATTCTCTAGTCTCTTTGGAAAACCACAAAAGTGTGAAGACTACATTTTATTTCTTTTTTGACAATGTTAACTTGAGACACACAAGTAAACAGGTAATTTTCCTTTTCCCTCTGGAAATGTAGATCTGTGAGATGTGCCAAAACAATAGGTCTCTTTTCTCAAAATAAGAAAGTGGTGGGTTTTCTCCTACCTTAGCCTATGTTTGTTGCTTTTTATTAACTATTGTGTTATTTGTTGCTTTACACTGAGAAAAAAGTATAACTTTTCAATACTAAGATATCATCACCATTTGTCATAAGCAGCAACTTTTTTCCTTTCAAAATGCATTGACTATAGTCATTTAGTATTATGTAATTCTGTGCTGTAGATTTTTTGTATTTTTCTGGATAAAATTCATTCTTCTATTGTTAGGTTACTATCTTTAATTTGTGTTATATTATTCAAGGAGACTCCTACTTTTAAATACTTCTTAAATTTTTGATTGACAGTATTTATTATTAAGAATATTTAATTTCAGTACTATAAGATTATAGTGATCAAATTATTAAAATGATAAAATTTTATTTTAGCTACTTTTTGGTTTAGTGTACCTGAACTCTCTTTTTTTGGTCACCCTAATGAGCAATCTTATCCCCTGTCTGGCACTCTCCTCCGTTCACGTTGTGTGGGACCTAAACCACTACAATGTCTAAGAGGTTTCCAAAACCCATTTGCACCTGCTTGCTGCTGACATCACCTGTGTTGTGAATGCATGGCCGAGACTAGAAAGTCTATCCTCTAGCCTCCAGTATCAAGCCAGGAGTCTTGAAGAAGCTGATGTTTATGCTCTAGGGCCTCCAGCCCTGGCCCTTCCATTAGCCCTCTTCCTCACATGTCTCATTTTAATGGAAGTTTCCCCAAGATTCTTTTTACACTACAGTTAGTCTTATATTTCAATGTAAATTATCAAATGATATGCTCTCCTAAATACAGAACAAATTATAACAGTCTACGGAGATATCATAAAATAAAAATGTGCAAATAATAAATAGAATCAAAATATACACTTCAATGAAAACATGCAGAAATAGATAAACATTCAAGAAATGTTGGTTTGGATTTTTAATGGTTGATAATATGACATAAATAATTTTCATTCTATCCATATATAGAAGCAGTCAGAGTGATGCAGCAGGTTAAGTGTTGGGCTGCTAACCTCAAGTTTGGCAGGGCAAATCCACCAGCTGATATAAGGAAAAATATGAGGCTTTCTGCCCCAATAAGCATTTATAGCCTCAGCAACCCTAGGAGGGGTTCTATTTTCTCCTATAGGGTCACTGTGAGTTGAAATCTATTCAATTGCATTTGGTTTATTTATGTATATCTCTTACCAATTTTGCTATTAAGTCTACTCTTTCTTGTACTAATTTTTAACTGCCATTGAGTTCATTCAAACTCAGAGACCCTTCAGGATAGAATAGAAGTGCCCTTTAGAGTGTCCAAGGCTGTGTATCTTTATGGGAGTGAAAAGTTTCATCTTTCTCCCCCAAAGTGCTGGGTTCAAACCAGTCAAACATGTAACCCAGTATACTACCAGGATTCCTTGAACCTTCAAATGATTTTTATATGTTATTCAGTTTTGATCCTATTCCAGAGTGGACATATTATTTTGCTCCTGAAATTCTGAATTTGCAAACTATTTACTTCTCATATGTAAGATGCTGTTACATCGAAATTGCAAGTGATTTTGAGGGTTATTAATTCCAATAATGTGTGGATACTCTTTCATAATTCAAAATATTTTATAAATTCATAGATCCAAATTCAGGATTAGCAACAACAGCAAAATAGCTCTAGCTATCTTTTATACTACCAATTCGTGTTTTAAGATTTAATCTCACAGAATCTCAGTTGAGTCATCATTAATAGCATTTCCTATTTACCCCCTATTGTGAAAATTAATTAGACTAAATACCCACTAAACTTTTACAAGGGAAAGACATTTCATAAATCACTGTCAGACTACTTAGAAAAAAGAAAGTAGATGACAGATACACTATACAAGAAAACCGTTGAAGGGCAGGCAGTTTCTATATAAGGGGTGAGGAGAGTCTGGTCCATGGACTGTATAATGTCCACGAAATCGTCAATACCAGCTAACATCATATGCCTCACCAAAGAACATCAGGTCAAGCCATCAATTTAACATAATTAAAAACAAAGATAGATACACAAACAAGGCAACTCACCCTCATTGAGTCAATTCTGACTCACAGCAACACTATACCGTAGGGAAGAACTCTCTCTGTGGGTTTCTGAGGCTGTAACTTTTGATGGAAGTTGAAAGCCTTGTCTTTTTCCCGAGGAGTGGCTGATGACCTTGAGTTTAGGCCACCCTCACTCCTGATATCACATTAGGGGTGAGTTAAAATTGAAGCTATTGACAAGTATGGCCAATGGATGATGCTATAAATATCCAAATGGACCCTGACCAAAAAAAAAGGCCCCCACTTCTGCTTCTGTATCTCTTATGTGTTGTGTATAAGCAGTGGTACCCAGGTCAGAAATACTCTGTTAAATGTTGGGAATTGAAGGCATCTCTCTTTCTGTCTCTTCTGTAGGTACGTAGGTGATGTAGTGGGTTATCAATTGGTCTTCTGAATACTAGCAGCTATTCTGGGAGAAAAATGAGCTTTCTATTAAAGATTTACAGTTTCAGAAACCCACAGGCAATTCTGCTCTGTCCTATAGGGTCCCCAGGAGTTGGAATTTACTTGATGGCAGGAATTTTTCTCTCTCCCAGTCCCTGTCATTATCAGAAAAGCCTATTTCCTTACATGGGAGTATATATGCAGTACCTTATGGCACCTGGACAATCCCCCCTTCTCTCTGTTCCTGGAAGGAGGGAAATGGGTTCTCTGTTTGACTAGAGCATGAAAGGTGCGTGTAAAAATTTGCCTGTAGCAGCACAAGGAGAACATTCACTAGCCATAAGATATTATTAATTTTATCAATGTACTTTCATATTAATTCACTGTCCAACAAAGAGAATACGGAGTTTACTTACAGGCTTTAACTTCTGAAATGAAAGAATTTGAGTTTGTTGGTTATTTTTAAGTTGCAATAACTGCATAATAAGCAAGAGGAATGGCAAGGTAATTTTAAAATGATATTCAAACATCAAGAATTAGAACACACAATTATTTCCAGGTATGTCTTGGGTTTCATTTAATTACACTGAATTGCCAAAAAAAATAGAATTTATACATGATCGTAATCTACTAAGTAATTACTATGGCAGGTGATTCCCCTAAGTATTTTGTATGTTTATCTTGCTAAGTCTCATAACAAACCATAGGATAGGCTTTATTATTATCTTTGTTTTACAAATAATTCACCCATCTTACCAATATTCCCAAAGTAAGTAATTAGAGAAGCTAAGATTCAGATTCATATAATCTAACTTCAAGTCTAATACCTTTAATGAAAATAAGACTAATGATCATGAGAAGCCAAAGACATAAGTTGTATGATACAGTCTCTCTCTCCCGACCCCACCCCAAATCAATCCTTAGCCCAGAAGTCACTGCATAGTGCAAAGGTTAACTGCTGAACCACCAACCGAAAAGTTGTTGATTTAAGCTCAGTGAGAAGGAGCCTTGTGGTACGGTTGGGTGAGCATTAGACTGTTAAACCTAAGTTTGGTAGTTCAAATCCTCCAATCACTCTGTAGAATCATGAGGTTCTCTGTTACTGTAAAGATTCACTGCTTAGTTGAAATCAACTCACTGGCGATAAATAGAGTGACAGAGAAGACAAGCCCGGCAATTTTCTTCCAAAAGGTCCCAGTCCTAAAAATCTAATCTCTATCCTGAATATTTTTCAAGTTGTAAAATTTCAAGTTGCCATTAGTCAGAATCTACTAGATAATAACTAAGGACAAAAATATTACTTTAAATTTTTCCTATATAAACCTAAGAAATAAATGTTTTTTCAGAAATATAGTATTGTAACTTCACAGACAGTTTATACTTTCTCCCCTAGAATATATATAGTAACCTTTTTACTTTAAAGAATCCTTACTACTATTTAATATTCAAATGTAATATCTATATCTTTATTTCATAATATAGGCTAAGACAATGTTTTATCAATTAATAATCTTTCTAATATCAAAAAATGGAAAGAAAAAAATTAGCAGTAAATTGGAGTTCCAGAAATAATTAACATCTAACTTAGATATAATCTTTTTACACACTTCTAACTAAATATTTATCATAAGCACTTCGTTAAATTTCTCTGGACTTAGCTTTCAGTTGCAGAGAAGAATTTGAAAGTTGTATGAAAGGAGTTCTTATATTATGCTTCCTTTATGAATGATTGCTTTTTGTACCATATACTCTTTCTTTAAATTTTTCAAAGATATGATAGCAAAATATTATAATACTGACAGATGAGTTTTGCTATAGATATCACTTGTCAATATAATTTTCATGTACATATTGAAAATAGCTATTTTTAAAAGAAATTTATTTTAAGTTTTACCTGTAGGAGTATAAACTACATATAAATAAAGTAGCCAATTAATTATATGAAAACATTCTATAATTTCCATTAATAAAATTATATTACTTATTACTTATTTCAATACCACAACTATTATTTTTAATATAATACAAACCCAAAATAAAAGCCTTTTTGTAAGCTTTTTCAGGCTACTTTTAATAAATACTAACACCTTTTCTAAGATATAGAACCAAACAAACACACACACACACACACACACACACACACACGAAATCACTTATGAAGTAAATATGTTGGACGGTTACAAAGGTCATTAAGATCTATTTTCAAGTTGCAAAATCACAGGTCAGTGGGTGAAAACTCTTGTGGATTCAGTGGTGATGCAAGCATCTCAGCCTGGTATGGGTCTCCACATAGCTCCTCCATATCTCTCACTGTGGCTCCTCAACAGGAAGGTGAAGGACAAAGAGATCTGAAGCTGCTAGAATCCTCATGGGAAGACTATCCCCACAAGGGGGCATTATCAAGCCATAACCTGATTGACAGGCTAGACTCCACCCCTTTGTTCTTAATGCCCTTAAGTTGACAGAAGATTATGTAACTAGCACAACTTTCATTTCTAGGATATTCTATTCTTACCACCCCATCCTCACACAGTACTATTTGCTTATGAATTTTTTATTTGTTTAGCTTTTGTGCTTCTGTGATTTTAGAAAGTTGTTGATATACTAATTTGCATTGGGCATTGATAACAATATCACACAATTAATAAGTTATCCATCAGTGAGATCTATATTTTGATTTGAAGTGGGAGAAATGCAGCAACAGAAAGACAGGTGGAGTCTGGCCACTGACACCTTTGGACCTGGCTCACAGGGAGAAAAGGAAAGATGAGAGCAAGCTGGCTGGACTGAGTTGTGTGGAACCTGAATTTATGGCATGACCTAGACCAGTGGTTCTCAACCTTCCTAATACCACAACCCTTTAATACAGTTCCTCATGTTTTTGGTGACCCAAAAACCATAAAATTACTTTCATTGCTACTTCATAACTGTAATTTTGTTAATGACAACCCCTGTGAAAGGTTCGTTAGACCCCCAAACAGATCGCAACCCACAGGTTGGGAACCACTGACCTAGACCAAGGGGTCTAGGTTTGCTGAGAATTTGTGATGGGCCCCATGGTCAAAAGGCAAGGGCAGTCAATGGGCACCCTGGTGAGGAAAAAAAAGGAGGCCCATGACCGGAACCTGATCAGATGAAGATAAGATTTTTGAGCCTGTGACTTGGTGCATATTTCTGCTGACCGTGTGGACAGCCTGTCCTGATATGACTTTGCTTATGGATGTGGATTCACAAGGTTCCGTCTGGAATGATGATTCTTTACATCAAAGAACATGCTTGTATCTGAGAGCACTGGGTTGATGAAAGTGGGACATATAGAAATTGGATACCCCAAATGGAGAGGATAAAGACATAAAGTGTCTGGCTTACAAACTTTCATAGGTGGGAGAATATGTTCATAGAATTATAGGATTATGGTGTAGGTGTTCACATAACTGCAATTGTTAAACATAGAGTATTTTTGTTTGTTCACTTATAGAATATTATGTTTTAATGAGGCTGGCACATTTTGAATTGCATGTATTTTAGTTTTAGTTTTTTTTTTTAAGCAAAAGGAAATAAATTTGTTGGAGCCCATAGGGGAAACCTTAGAGGGGCCCAGCATCCCCTACTATGTAGACATGTCCAGCAAAGGATCACACCATTCACTGTACCCCCATGTCCCAGAGGGACTCCCCTTGAGCCAAGCCCCAAAGCCCAAGGACTGGCTGGGGTTGGTTGTGCATTTTAGTTTTAACATGTTAGGCACAACTATGACTCTATTAATGTTTTTGTTTTAAAAATTATGTATGAGTAGAACTGTGTAAAGGTTTTATGTTGACAAGGGGTGGTCTGTGGTAGTTACGTTATCCCATGTCACCTTGAAAGTATTAATAGTGAATGGGTAGAGTCTAGCCAGTCAATCAAATCATGACATGATGAAGTCTCCTTGTTTGCATAACCTTTTCATGAGGATTCTGATGCTGCTTCTTTCTCGCTGCCTCACCTTCCCACTGAGGAGCCATCGTTAAGGAGTTGGAGAAGCCACGTGGAGACCCGTGCTGGCAGACATGCTTCCCTCACCACTGGATCCACAAGATTTTCTCCCACTGGTTTGTGATCTTGCATTCTGCATCATTGCATGTGTTGCATGAGTCTCAGATGACATTTTAGACTACAATCAGATATCTGGGCTAATATCGGACTTAAAATGAACTTGGTCTGGACTGGGCTGAACTCTTTTCTCAATATTCAATTGCTCTTTGATATAAAGGTCTCTCTTGCACACCCATGAGTGTCTCTGAATTTGTTTCTCTAGTTAACCCTGATGAACACAAATGTAGGGATCATGTCTAGTCTTTTAAAACATATGCTTCACACTACAGTCCAGTTTTGTGTATGTGTTCAGAATATAAAAATATATAATACTCATTTAAATATATGTTAATCATTCTTCATCCTGATTAAGATTTGGTGGTTCATCCGAAATAAAATTTCACATGGTAAATAGAGCACATACATAAACATTCATGACCATTACAAGAAAATAGTTAAATAAATGAGGATTACATACAGACTAGCGGAAACTAAAATTTACACTCCTACTGAGACCACTAACTAATATGATGGAATCATTCTAAAATGTTCCAGAAATATTTAGTAGTTTTAATATACAATGCTATTTTTGAGTGCAAATATATGGTAAAGACATTGGGAAAAATGAGTAATTGTTGAATAAGAAAACATGAGACTCAACTTTATACTATACTCACCTACTTGATGCTTAGAGAATTACTAATTAGACAGGGAGGAAGTGATCATTTAACTGAGGGACACTGAGCACAACCTGGGGCAATTTTACAGGGGTTGTATAAAAGAAAACGATTAAACAAAAGTATATATATCATAAACCCTGCAAGGTAGTTGATGATGCTGGCTCCAATGCCCAAATTCTAGCTTTTAACCTCAAGGCAGCAACAACAACCAAAAATGATAAGAAGAAAAGGAGAGCAAAATGTATTAGGAATATTAATTGATAAAAGGTGTAAGACTTAAAATCAGCTAGCAACTTCCATCACCTTACATGGCGTTTACCTGTCAGATATCTTAATATACATAAACATTACAACTAATTAAAATATTAATGATAACCATGTGAAATCTGCAATCTTCAATCTGAGATTCCAGGATAAACAAAATTAAAATATGAATTAAGAGAAAATTGAAATTCTATCATTGTTTTCACAGGACTATAACATCAAATAATCAGCAGGTATACAATAATAATAATTTTTAGAAAATAGTTATTTTTTATAATCAAGAGAAAAAATAAATATTTAAATATTTTCTAGAGAGCAAGGATAAAATTTCAATGAGTGAATGACAATTATTTTTAAATAAAACCAAATGTCATTATGTATCCAATTTGGTGTACTATAAATGAATACATAAAGTTACGTTAAGACTCATGAAAAGAATTGTTGCTAATTGGAATAGTGGTTATGCGTTGATCTGCTGACTTTGAGGTCAGCAGTTCAAATTCACTAGCCACTCCATGAGAGAAAGATGGGCTTTTCTATTCTGGTTAGAATTACAGTCGGCTGCCACACGCACACAGAAGCAAACCAAGAAGGAAAAAGAGAGAGGGAGGGACTAGATCTCACACTGGCACACCAAGCCCTGAGGAGTATGCTCCTGCACAGAGCTGCTAAGACACTGAGAGGACTGGAGGACCAACAACAGTTTGAGACACCATGTCCCCTAGCTGGAGCCTACCACATCAGAGGACAATACTGGGGACACTTGGTGGATGTAAGTCTGGTATGACCGTCCCCACACAGTAGGGCAAACCAATAAAGGAACAAAACAGATCAGCAATGGTAGCAAAGCCAAGGCACAAAGCCCCTGAGAGGCCCCCAAAGAGATTTAAGTCTAGGAGGGACAGTTCCTGGAAAGCCCCAGGTCTGGTGGGGAGATAGTCATAAAGGTCAGCAGACAGAACTGGAATTATGTATGCTTTTTCAGGGGCTTTTTGCTAGTAGTTTTTTTCTCTTTTTTCTGACCTCTTGTTTTCTTTTTTGCTTTGTCTCCATTATTGTTGTTTTGCCTACCTATAGAAGATAGGCATGGGAAGCAAGCCCGAGGAGAAAGCAAAGGACTGACAGTCCCGGGGGACCTGGGGGGGGGGGGAGGCAGTGGAGAGGAGCAGTGAGCAAACAGTGCCAGAGACAGGGGCACAGCGAGGGAATTAAAATCAAGTTCTAGGAGGACATAGAGATCCTGAAGGCGTTGGAGCATTGCAATCCAACTGAGAGGAATTACTAAAAAGCAGAAGAAGGGCAGGCATGATGGTGTGGCAGGAGAAAGGTAAAGGGAAACAGAGGAAAAATCTAGGAAGCCAAGCTATGAATAGAGTTCTAAATATAGGTGTGAACTTATGTAAATATAGTAATTCATAAAAATAGAAGTATGGGCCTATGTATATATATTTATATGGCAATATATTGAGGAAGTAGATGGACTTTGGGCCTCTGCTCAAGCCCTCTCTCAATGCAAGAACACTTTGTTTTAACCACTGGCATTCTGTGATGCTCACCCTCCCAACACAATCACTGAAGACAAAATAGATACATAAGCAAATGTGGTGAATAAAGCTGATGGTGCCCAGCTGTCAAAAAATACAGCATCTGGGGTCTTAAAGGCTTGAGGTTAAACACATGGCCATCTAGCAAAGAAGCAACAAGCCCACATGGAAGGAGCACACTCTCCTGTGTGATCATGAGGTGTCAATGGGATCAGGTTATAGGCAACAGAAGACCCAAAACAAAATAAAAGAAAACAAAAAAACATATTCCTGAGAATGAGGGGGATTGGAGAAGAGACCCAAAGCTCATCTGTAGTCAATAGGACATCCCCTCACAGAAGGGTCACAAGAAAGAGATGAGTCAAGTTGGGCACAGGATAGCACCAATGAAACACAATATTCCTCTGGTTCTTTGAGGCTTCCTCACCCCCCACTATCATGACCCTCAGTTCTGCCTTTCAGTTCTGGCTACACTGGAGTGTGTACACTGGTACAGATAAGAGCTTATGAGACATGGAATCCAGGTCTGATAAAACCCTCAAGAAGAGAAATGGGAGTAGCGCTATCAGGAGGGTAGGGGGAAGATGGGGGGAGGAGGGGAGGAAGCAAGAGACAGTCACAAGGATTGACTTATAACCCCTCCCCATCAGGGGGCTGAACAACAGAATTGTGGCTGAAGGGACATAGTGGTCAGTATAACCTATCAAGGGATCACAAGGATAAGAGGGAAGGAGAGGGAGGGGAAAAGGAGGAGTTGATCCCAAGGGGTCAATTAGAAAGTAAATATTTAGAAAATGATGGTGGCAACATATGTACAAATATGCTAGAAAAAATTGTTGTGTGAATTGTTATAAGACCTGTAAGACACCCACCCCCACAATAAATGATCTTTTAAAAATAAATAAACACACCTGAAATTTTCCCCATTTAAAAAAAGAAAAAAGAAAGTTTTAGAGCCATTGCATGTAGAAAAAGGAAAGTGTGAAGGTAATTCTGTGCATAATTCATTATAAAATTCACTGCATCATTATAAATTAAATGAAAGTACTTTTGGGAAGGAGAAGATGAAGGACAAGAATGTCTCCTAAGGAGAAAACTCCTGCAGATGTTTTTCTCTCCCATTCAAAGAGGTTAGGGCTTTGTTGTTGGAAGTCATCGACATTAAAAATTGAAGCTTGAATCTTAAAAACCAAACATTGAGTGCCCATTGAGAAAGAGATAGCAAGAAAAAGAAATAGATTTTCTATTTCAACCAGGCCAGTGGGGCCAAAAAAGCAATGTTATCTAAAGAGGAACAAAGAGTTCCTGTTGAAGAGGTCTCAGAAACTTGTCATGTGTCCTGTGACTGTTATTAACAGTTTACCTGATGTCAATAATCCTCAATGAATGAGGAGAGTTAGACATAATCATTTTTCTTCTACATTGTTGATAGAAATGAAATAGTACTTAGTTACAGTTACATTTTTCTTTGTACTAATAATGATGAAATTCTTAGCTGAGAAGGAATGGTTTATTTCTGCTCATTGGATAGCACTTAGCAGGGCTCATCGCTCACCCTCCACTCATCTTCCACGCTGTGCCTGGAGAACAAGGGGGGTCAATGTGGGGCAGAAAGACAAGAAGATTAGAGCAGGGATCTGTCCCAGCAGCTGCCATTACAAAGGCATACAGATGCTGATTAGGTTTATTTCCAGCTGCCTCTGTTCATTGGTTTGATGTTATATAAGGGGCAGAATTAAACATAAGTCTCAAGAATATTCAGACTACAGAGTCTTATCAATATTTAGGAAAATTTGTACACTCCAAATGACTTTCAAAAGTCTTTAAGAGATGCTGTTTGTGGAAGTTCTTATCTAGGCACTCCTACACGCCGGGCTGGCAGGATTTCTTGCCATTTTGCAGGGAGGTTGTGCTTTAAGCTGAGTCAAGTTTTGAACGTTGCTGCTTGTCAAGAGTTAGAATTGATAAACAAAGAATTTGTCAGGAATTTATATTCCGAATAGATCCTCAGAAGCCAATTGATTTGTTTATTTTGCCTTTTCTTGTTTCTCCCAGGAGAGTGCTAGCACAAGGGGAAGAGTCTAGAATGGATTTCGTTAAAAGAGTTCTTTTCCTAGATTTATAGAAGTTTATCCTGATCAGAAACGAAAGTTAATCAAGCAAGACAGAATACAATGTATACATTTAATTGATCATGATCCTATTAAATGTTTTTTCTCTTATGCCACCTAAAATTAGCAATTCGTTGGCACAAACTTTTAATTGGCAGATTGCTTTTTCGGGGTATATTCAACAATTAGATTGCTATTATCATTTAGGTTAATTTTGGAAATTTAAAAGATTACTTTTTGGATTGTGGCACAGAATGCTTTGTCACAAGCTGAGTTATATTTTACTGATGCCACCCATGTACCTAGGTTTTTTTGTGGATCACTCTATTGACACTTATTCTGGATTTACATGGGCTACACCGCACACTTGTACTGAAAGGTATTTTTCTTCCTCTCCTCATACTTTTTCAAGACTTATTAGGTGTGGTGGAAAAATTATGATGGAAATTTAATATCAGGACCTTTGCTCATCCAACAGAAGGGTTTTGCTTATATTTCAACAAATACTGGAGAGAATGAATGGATTTCTATCCCCTGATCAGTTTGTGAGGTCCTAATTATTTCTCCTAAGATTCCTGAATGTACGTTTTTGGCTATGTTGACAGTGCTTGTTATTTCATCTGAAGTAAATACAGATCACTATATTGGGTTTACAGTTCTCACGCACAATTACTACAAAATTTTGAATGGCGTTTTCTAGAAATGGCAGTTTTCACCAACGACACTCATTGGGTTCAGGACCATGGGGAGATGGGAAAAGTCACCTTCCCAATGAGAAACGACATGCCTTGAACTTTGTTATAACTCTTATCTATGTGTGTAGGGCATGCAAAAGGTGGTCTTAAAACTAAAATGCAAGTGTAGATGTCTTGGTTATCTGTTAATCGGGCTGATCGTATAATTTTCTCCTTAGAAGGAATGACTTTTGCTGAATATGAAAATAATACTACACAACTTGGCAAGGGAGATAATACATTTTGTGAAATTTTCACATCATAAAATTGTACAATAGGCATGGCATTGTTTATGCAGTCGAGGGCCATATGGGAAATTATTGTTAATAATTCTGTCACTATTGTTGATTAGGATCCTCATGGAAAGTTTTTGACAAAGTGTTCTGAGGATATAAATGCAACTTTTGGTGATAATGCTATGGAACATGCATGGTCCGTAGATAAGCGAATGGTCTTCGGGTTTCTACTTCACACTAGCTTCAATATGAGAACAGCTTGTTCTACTAACATGGCCATACATGATGCCTTCTTGAATTATCACTGAAGATAAGGGTACATAAATAATTGTGATGAAAACAGCAGGTCGTGACTGGATTTCAATTGGAATAGTTTCTGGAGTCTTAAATGCTTGTATTCATACAATCAGCCATCTAACAAGCAATCAACTAAGTCTACTTGCAAGAAGCATTCCAGGAAATGTGGTCCAAACTTGTGGAAGAAAAAAGGTTTTGAAGCTAAAATTGTAAAATTTTACACCCAGTTGTGAAATGTTGTGGAGTACAGTGGAAACCCAAAACTCATCTGCAACGAAGTTAGTCAGGATGGCCACCCAAGATTGAAAATATTTCTTGTTTAATGTTTTGGAACTTGAAGTATTTTTCTTACAAATGTTCTTGCTTATTATTTGAACCTATCTTTATTGCAATGCATTTGAAGTGCTTTTGACTATTGTCTTGTAAAAATAAAAGGGAATGTGGCCAATCTCTGTTTAGAAAATGCAAAAAGGGGAGCTAAGATGGTAAAGTTGTTTGCTCCTTAGGCAAATGAGACAGGACCACCACCTTGCACGGCTCATGGCTCTGGGGACAAGGCCGATCGCTCAGCCATAGGAGCTGATGAAGCAGTGGCTGGCCTCTCTCTCTACAGGAGATAAGTGGACACTTGCCTCCCGTTCCCTGATTAAAGCTGCAGAAGGCAGCAGTCTTCAAACTTATCAGTTACTTCATGTTCCCAATGTTATCTTCCCCTCATTTGTGAAATGCTTGATTGTTGTGACTTCTTTTTAAACATTCAAAGAATTGTGAACTGTCCTATTGTGTAATCTTGTCCTGAGTTTTAGGGTACATGTAGGGATTGTATTAAAGCCTGCCTCTAATAAAGTTTGAGCCCCCAGACTGTTATATATCACCATATAAACAATATATATATATAAATACAGTATATAGTCTATCTAAATACAGTAAGCAGATGTGATTAGGCACTCTGGAAATTAATTGTGAGTACTCAAACTCAAACACAATAAAGTCACAGCCATCGAGTTGCGGAAAACTCGTAGTGACCTGTAAGACAAGGTTGAACTATCTCTTTGAGTTTCCAAGACTGTAACTCTTTGCTGGAGTAGGAAACTGTCTTCCTCACTTGGAGTGGCTGGAGGTTTTGAACTGCTGACTTTGCAGTTGGCAGTCTGTGGTAATTACATAATCTCATGTCATCTTGAGGGTATTGCGAGTGAATGGGTGGAGTCTAGCCTGTCAATTATGTCACAACCTGATGATGCCTCCTTGTGGGCATGGCCTTCTCATGAGCATTCTGAGAACTTCCTCTCTTTCTCCCTGGAGGAGGGAAACACACTTTCTCTCTGCTTCACTCTCCTGCAACACGCCAGCACTGAGATGTTTCCACTGACATTGACCCACAAGCATTTCCACCCAATGGCCTGTGGTCTTCCTGCACTCAGCATCACACATGTGCTGTGTGAGTCTGGAGAAGAATTTATGGACTGGTATCAGATTTACGGGCTGATAGTAGACTTATGGACTTGATCTGGACTGGGCTGGGATGTTTTCTCAATATATCATTGCTCTTTGACAGAAAGCTCTCTCTCTTCCTCTTACATGTGTGTCCCTAGATTTGTTTCTCTAGCCAAGCTGGACTAACACACAGCCCAATGTATAACCACTACACCTCCAGGGCTCCTAACAGTGGGTACTGAGTGCCTTAACTTCCTTTCCCGTGAAGTCTACAGTCTTGGAAACCCACAGGGGTAGTTTCACGCCATCCTATAGGGTCTTCATGAGTCCATATGTACTTGACAGCGCTGAGTAATATCTATTTCATTTGTTTGATGGGAAGCCAGTCATTCTTTTCCAAGACATGAATACTATATAAATACTAAATGAAATATTCAATACCAAACTGCACAACAGTATGCACTTTTCAGTGCAGATCTTAAAGCAACATCAAGGGACCTGGTGCAACTCTAGGACTTGGGGACACAGCAGGAGGTCAAGGAAGAAGCAAAAGTGGTCATAAGGGATTAGCCAGCAGCACAGGAAATTAGGACAGCTATGAAGAGAATTTAGTGAAAAGCCCTAGAAGAAATAACAAGATATCAGGAGAGAACAACCTACAAGTAAAAATGAAAATGTGCTACAACACATGAGAAAGCATGACAGAGAAAGCGAATGCAGGAAAATGGCTGGAAGATTGTGTAAGGCATTCCAGAGTGATTACTAAAAGTCAAAAATAACTGCTCAAATTGATAGTAGAAGATATAGAAAAAGACAGAACAAAATAAATAAGCAAGAGTTTGAAAAATCTAGTCCGAGCTGAATTTTGTTCTTTTATTTATTTATTTATTGGCTATCCCTGACTTTATACTATTTTCTAGAAAAACATTATTACAGTGTCATGAGAATCATAAGCTTATGCAATGTCTCTCTATATTAAAATTTCCCATCTACTTTATAGCAAAGGGTTTCAAAAGTTCATGGAAATGTCATATTCAAAGATAATGCAATTTTTCGATGAAATGATATTATATTTTGAGGCTCCCATATAAATACAGCCCTCAAATAACAAACATCAAACATATAGGCAACAATTTGCCTTTCATATGTTGTAAATTTGACCTTACTTTGCAAAGATTGAGCCAACTTCTACACACAAGAAAGTCTTCTTCATAATCACCTTCTCTTTTTGCACGTACAACTTTTAGATCACTGAAAAGACTCAGATTTTTCTTGCACTGACATCAAACACTATACTAAATGCTGTGGGGCTGATTCTTCCTCAATCACAGACTCCCTGTACTGAGCCTGTGGAGCTTTGGGGTGCAGGCAGCCTCCTCTTTCTTCTGAGGAATAGACTGGAGCTCATTGGAAATCTGGGAACAGTTATAAAAGTGTTTTCATAAAAATAAATATGTTAAAAACCTAGTTCCTGCACAAAACGTAGATCAGTGTTAGAAATTTCAACTTCATTAGTAGTTAAGAAATAGTGTAGAATCCACATACGATCTCAGAATGCAAAAATGGGTATAAGAATCTCACCCTACATTCACCTCACAAAGATTCCTATGAGGCAGAGGTCAGGCATGTCTTACTTTTTACCTCATTCTGACATCAAATTTCATCTCACCACAATCTGCTGAGTAGGATAATCAGTTGTAATGGACAAGCATTTCGCAAAGGCATCACTTATAGTTATGGTGGTTTATTAGGTAATCAATTCAATAACAATAAGTTGAGTTGAGAACAGGTTACAAAAGTGTAAGAACAGATTTCTTTTGTCCAAAGTGCCTCTTCTCATGCAGGTTTGCAGGCTCTCTGTGGTCCTTGGTCTTGCAGCCAAGCAATCCCTTGTTTAGAAAGCTCCTTTAGCTCTGAAAATCCCCAATGGCTCTCAAGGTTACTCCTTCAGTGGGCCAGGAGCCGGCAGTACTGCCGGATGGTCTGCATGCTGCTCGTCCCCAACATCTCCGTGCAGACATCTCAGATGTGCCTCACGCCTGCTGTTCTTTCTTCTGGTTGTGTTTTTTCGCTTTCTCCTTCTGAAGCAACTCACTTTATATCCAGTACAATGGCAAAACTGACCAGTCTCCATCACAGAGTTTCAGATATTCTATTTGTGTGCTTATACCCAATAATTTTCTGGGAGCCAAAAATAAAATTGAAAAAACAAATATTCTCTCTAGGGACGTAGTGTCAGAAAATTAGCATTTCAACATGCATGAATATTTTAGTTTCTCTTATTCCATAGGGATTTATATATTTAACAGGGAAAGATAATAAAAATAACAAATACAAAATATGCCTCCTGTCTACATTTTATGCAAGATCATCAAATGTTTGAAGATAGTAAATAACTTTAAGTGTTAGAAGTGTATTTCTAAAGAGTGAGTTAATATTTTACAAAATGAGTTCTGAATAACAAAATTGTGGTTGGTTTAATAATTATATTTTGAAATTATGTATAATTTATATTGATGGCACACATAAAAACTCAGAGCAGAGATATAATAGTATTCATGTGTAACATTTTCTTTTCATTCCATACTTTTAACATACTCATAGGTACTCATGTCAAGTAATTCTGGAATTCACCATGGTTCTTTGTAATTCCTGTAACCCAAAAAGAGTTGTTTTTTTTTTAATGAGATCCTCCATTTTCACCATGTCAGATGTATTTGGTTGGAAGCAGAGAATACCAGGAAGTTGTTCGCCTGTGTTTTTTTGACTGTACAAAGGAATTTCACTGTGTAGATAATAAAACAAATACTATGAATAGCTTTGAGGAAAGGGGGAATTTCAGAACACTTCATTGGGCTCACATGGAACCTGTACATGGATGTGGATCAAGAGGCAGCTGTGCAGACAGTACAAAGGAATACTGTATAGTTAAAATCAGTAAACAGTGCATCAGGGTTGTATCCTCTCACCTAACTTATTCTATCTGTATGCTGAGCAAATAATCAGAGAAGCTGGATTGTATGAAGAAGAATGCAGCATCAGGGTTGGAGGAAGACTTATTAACAACCTTAGATATGCTAATGACACAAACTTGCTTGCTGAAACTTAGGAAGTCTTGGAGCACTTGGAGCTGATGAAGACCAAGGATGTCAGCCTTCAGTGCGGATTACAACTCAATGTAAAGAAGACCAACATGCTCACCATGGACCAGTAGGTAATATGATAAATGGGGAGAATATTGAAGCTGTCAAGGATTTCATCTTGCTTGGATTCACAAACAATGCCCATGAAGCAACACTTAAAAGATCAAATGACAAATTGCATTGAATAAATCACCTGCATAAAATCTCTGAAATGTCAAAAAGCAAGGATGAAACTTTGAGTACTAAGGTGTGACTCAAGACATGGTATGCATGCAAAAGTTGGAAATGAACTAAGGGGACTGAAGTAGAATTCATGGATTTAAATGATGATGCTGACAGAGAATATTAAAGCACCATGGTATGCTGAAAGGACAGACAGATCTGTCTTGGAAGAAGTACAGCAGAACACTCTGTGGAAGCAAGAATGGTGAACTTTTGTTTCATGTCCTTTGGACATGCTATTAGGAGAACCAGTTCCTAGAAATGGACCTCATGCTTGGTAACGTGGACAAGTAGCAAAAAGGAGGAAAACCTTGATGAGATGGAAGACACAATGGCTGCAATAACAGGCTCAAGCAGCAGAACCGTTTTACGTCGGCACAGGACCAGACAATGTTTCGTTCTGCTCAGCGGAGGACCACTAGGCATGGGATCGTTATACGCACAGAACTTAGCGTTTTCATCATTGAAATGATCTGTGGATGAACATTACATTTTTTAATTATCTAAACATTTCATTTTTAATTATGTCATATAAAACCTGCTATGGGACTTGAACCTGTCGGTGTTCTTTACAAAACACTTTAAGAGAACATTATATTATTTTGGGGTTTATATGGGTGTTTGTTGTATGTGAAAATGAACAAGCTTTCTAAATAACTTGAAACATCTAGCTCTGAAAATCAAAACAAAAAAAGCCATTAATAATTATTAGTTTTAGAAATTCTTCACCATAATCAATGTGCTCCTATTTCCCCCCAGATTTTTGTTGTTTGCTGCCCAGCCCATTCTGGCTAACAGCAAGCCCATGTGACAGAGTAGAATGGACGCACGGGGTTTCTCTCTGGGGTCATTAGACAAGCAGATCGCCAGGAATATCCTCTGCAGAAACCCTGCACATGTTCAAAATGCCAGCCTTTCTGTTAGCAGCTGAGCACTCACCTGTTGGGCTACAAGGGCTGCTTTGTTTTCATGTTAGTATTTCCTGCCTTTGGTGGAGATCAATGTAGCTGAGGGACTGAGTGTCAGCCAACAAGGATGAATTTGGATATCATATGATTTCCTCCTGAACCTGACTCATAATCACCACTCTTTGAGCATAGCTATGTTATTTCTACTTTCAACTGACTAGAATATAGAAGTCTATATTGCCTTTAAGTTAAAATTCATATGTTAAATAGGCTTGGTTTTTCCATATCCCTGAAATACTGAACATAGCAGACATTCCCAGGGATCCCTTCACCTGCCTATTGTTGTTGTAAGAAAAACCAAAACAAAACAGCTTAACCTTTGAGCATACAAATTTCCAGATAGAGCCTTGCATCAATTATAAAATTGAAACAATATTCAAGGGTATACCCTGAAGTAGGTGGTTGACAGCATAAAATTTGACAGTGGTTTTGTAGATAGTTTTTGAAAAGATAATCTAATAGAAGTTGGGGTGAATTTGAAATTTATTTTTTTCCCTCTCTATAGTTACTTTCATTACAGCAAGTTCCAGATTCCTCGAGTGCATGGTTCTCAACCTGTGGGTTGCAACCCCTTTGTGGGTCGAAGGACACTTTCACAGGTGTTGCCTAAGACCATTAGAAAACACATATTTCTGGTGGACTTAGGAATAGAGACGTTGGCTTTTTACACATACTGTCGCAAAATGTAGCAATGTAGTTTATTGTTGTTATATTGTTACCCATGCTACACCAGGCTTCAAGACAAAATTTCATTTATTTGTAATTCAAAATAAATATCTCACAATATATAATTACATATTGTCTTGTGATTAATCATTATACTTTAATTATGTTCAATTTGTAACAATGAAAATACATCCTGCATGTCAGATATTTACATTACGATTCATAACAGTAGCAAAGTTATAGTTATGAAGTAGCTGTGAAAATAGTGTTATGGTTGGGGGTCACTGCAACATGAGGAACTGTATGAAAGGGTCGTGGCATCAGGACGGTTGACTCTAGAGTCTAGTGGATGCTTTGTCATTGAGAATGAGCCTGGTTTATTATTTTCTTGTATGTTTTTTGTTGATTTTGCTTTTTATGTTTGCTCCAACCTCAGTTTGTGTTGAATTATGGACTGTTTTTCCTAGCCTGTTTGTTTCTCTTCTTCACAGCAATATTTCACTTGCACGTATAACCTAATGCTTTTTATCCTAGTGGGGTTGCTCTGATTAAACCTCCTCCTGAGGAGCACACAGTGCTTGGGTCATTGCGTGTGTCCCTTCAGTGCTCTGCCGCTTGTTCTAACTGTAATCTGGACATTCTTCTTTGGGCTGCATTTGTATTTGATTTATTTCCTATAAGTAAAAATATTTGTTGCACTCCCTACTTAAATTAAGGCTTTTGATCTATAGATCATGAAAATCTATGGTAAATTTTTGTACAATTGGAGTGCATTTAGCCTATTTAGTTTCCATTACAGGAGACACATGCTGAAAATGTCCTCTATTTTTTCTCCAATGTAAGTTTGGAGATTGCCCAATTTCTTTAGCTCTCAAGGTGTCCCACTCTCTCACAGTGCATACTCATGCTCTCCATTTTCCCAGATGCCTTTACTGGGCTTTTCTTGACAATGTATGCCTGCAACTACACCAAGGAAATAGAGTTTGGATCTTGTCTGACTGCATAGAACCTATCTCTTAAGATTGTGAACTAAATGCTTTTCCTATGACCTGACTTCCCTGATGGTACCAAGAATCCACACACACTTTTAGTTTGTCTGTTTTGATTGTATTGTTAAATCTGAAAGCATTGCCCTTTCCAACTAAGTCTCTAAATGGAAACCAAAAGGCATAATTATATTTATTTTCTTTAAAAAAATGATCACTTTAAAATGAAAAAAAATTCTTATGAGTAATGGGATCATAAAACAAAATTTTATTTGATATTTCAATTATAAGATTTTAAATAAATAAACTCGAAACATTTTTGTTGAGATTTTATTCACGTTCTTTATTGTCAATGTAGATTTTAGCTTTTGTAGTCAGTAGAAACTAATAGCAATTAGTAAATCAGCTGTTTAAATAAGCTGACATGAGTATTTACATATGTATTTGAATGCTTACCTAACTGAAATTTTGATGTATTTTTATAGATAAAATTACGAAATCCCATATGATCAGTCAAATATATAGAGTGCATATAATCAAAAAAGCACAACTTCTCAGTTGAAGAAAAATGGCCATTATACAATTTGAAGTAACTTTCTTAGTAAGTACACATTTATTAAATGATATAGTCAATTCATGAATTACAAACTAAGCCTGCTACTATGTTATATACGTCTTTGAGTCAGTTCTGTCTCGTATTGCTGTTTGGTGACATCCAGTCATTTCCAACCCATAGAGACACCACGCACAGCAAAACAAAACACTGCCCAGTCCTGTCCCATCCTCACAATCGAGCCCGTGTTGCAGCTGTGGTGTCCACCTGTCTCCCTGAGGCCTTCTCCATTACTCTTACCCACTACCTTACTAAGCAGGATGACCTTCTCCAGGGACTGGTCTCTCCCGATAGGTCCAAAGTATATATGACAAAGTCTTGCCATTCTTGCCTCTACATAGCACCCTGAAAGTACTTTTTTTTCTGAGAAAGATCTGTTTGTTCTTTTGTCATTTTCATCATGTGACAGAAAGTTTATATACTGTCTCCATGATTTCTATTAGCAGTGTGGATCTTGATCACTTAGTTTTAAAAAAGTGTTTTTCTACACTACGAATGTATTCTTTCGGTACTCCCTCCCCGCTTTTTACTGCATTATTTGGAAGGGAGTCACAATATACAGCCAATATATTTGGATTTTTATATTTTACCATCAAATTGGTCTGGATATCCATCATCATTTGAGAACATGCCACTTTATTGTTCAGCAGCCAGAATGTTACAATGTGGTGTATAAAAGTAGAAATATTTTTGTTATAACGTGTTGGGCTATTTGCCATTGCTATGATCAATAAAATAACATTGTAAATCAAAATATTAAATGAGAAATTAACAAGGAAGGAATTTATTGCAAAGTTTAAAGTACTTCTAAGCCCTGTGCTTTACCCTGTACCTCAATTTGCATATGGTTTTTCATTATCTTGTTTACAAATGCAGTAGAAAGAACTGAATTTGTACTATGAGATAATTGCTTTGTCTCTATCTACACCATGACCGCAGCACAATACGTTCCCAGACATTGGTTGTAAGTTGTACACTGCATATAAAATTCTTTCCGTGAGAAGAGGTTATGAATAAATCCTACAAACTAGAGAACATATAACCATAAATGTTGCATAGAATAGCATTATGTTTGAAATTAGAAACTGGAACAGATCATTTATCACGTGAGAACTAAAATCAGTGATGTGGAAAGTGGGAGTTGTGAAAAGGTAGAAGAAGGAAACAATTACCTTTTATTGTGCACTTATCCTTTGCTTGGCATTAGGTTTTCCACTCACAGTCATACCTCGTTTTATGGTGCTTCGCTTTATTGCATTTCCCTGATAGATATTTTTTTAAAGTGCAGGTTTGTGGCAATCATGTATCAAGCAAGTCTGTAAAGTAAAATTCCAACTGCATGAACTTACTTCATGTCTCTAGGTCACAGACTACAATGTAGTGAAAACATAATTTTATATGCGCTGACAACAAAAAGTAATCGCGTGACTCATCTAATTGTGATATTCACTTCATTCTTTTAGTGTGAAAGTGATCCTGAAATATCTCAGAGGTACAATTGTTTATGATATCACCATCTGCTTATTTTGACATATTCTTCAGAATACTTTGAAAAGATGGTCCGAACGTTATGAAAGAGATCCATTCCTAAAGATATCATTAAGTAGAATGTGTAGGTGATTCAAAACAGTTGCATTTAGTTCTTTTAAAACTTTACTTGAGTGCAAGAAAAGGCTCAAGCCATTTCAATATTGTAAAGTCTGCATATGCAGCAAATAATGCTAAATGCTTTGACGCATTTGTTGCATATAGGTTTCAGTTCTATCTTTCAAAAAGGAGGACACATTTATATCACTTTACAGGGCAACTTTACAAGTTGTCTGTAAAACAGACCATCATAACCCTGTACCTTAGTTTGTAGTGGGTTAAAAATCTGGATTTCAAGAGGCTGCAAGTCCAAATGGAGGGCTCTAGGTCTAGGAAAAGGCTTTCAGATGGCTCTGGGGAAGGCCTTTGTCTCTCAGTATCTGTGGCCTTGGCATCCTGGAGATTTCAATGTTCATTAGCATAAATTTCCCCTTGAGGCTAAGAGAAACCTGGATTTAATGTGAATTCTGCTCCCAACCCTTTTTTCTTGCTAGTATTGGGGTTCCTCTTATTTCTGCTTGCTTATTTAATCTCATTTATATCTCAAAAGAGATAGCTAAAATAAAACACAGCCCTATAGATTGCAACCTCCATCATTAACCTGACTGCTTCTAATCCTACTTCATTAACATTGTAACGGTAAGGATTTATAGGTAAGGATTTACAGATAAGGATGTAAAGATAAGGATAATTATATCAAACCACAAGAGGGAAGATAATTTACACAATACCACGGAATTATGATCTTCACAAGTTGGCACATATTTTGGGAGGACATAATTCAATTCCATATCACTTTGGGACTCCCTGTCCACATCTGTCCACACATGACTGATTGTTTATGAATATTGACATTGAAAAATATTTAAAGAATAAGAATATGCTTTATGTATATGCTCCACAATATATATAAATTGAATCAAAGCAAAGCAAATACTGTGTTATTATTAAAGTATATATTATTTTTGCTTGGCAAAAATATAACATTACATTTCCTGGGTTGTAGCAAAAGTATGAAATAAAATTTCTTTCTTATACACCTTTCTTAAATTTCTTTGTTCTCCATTCTACTTATGAAATCCTTGATAGTATTGACAATTAAGCACTAGGTTACTAATGAGAGGCTATTGGTTCAATCCACCTAGAAGATAGGTCTAGCGATTTTCACTCTAATGATCACAGTCATTGAAAACCCTTAAGAACACAGTTCTAGTCTAAATCACATGAACTCACCAAATTGGAATTTACTGGCCAGCAATTATTTTTTCTGTTGTTGTTAATTCTTATTCTACTTTAGAAATTCCTATACTGAGTTCGAATTCAAAAGACCAGGATGGTATTTAATCATTTTACTCATTTATTTTCTAAGTAATATGCATTAAGACATTACATTGTTTCAATAGTGTCTGATTTTTATGATCACCATTGCTGGAATATGGCAGATACACAACAAAACTGTGTATTTGATGAACTACAGTAATGCAATCATGTCAATACTCATGGAAGCAGCAGTCATACATTACATTGGACAAATCTGCCGCACAGACCTCTTTAAAGCAATAAAGTAATAAAGAGCAAAGATTTCACTTAGAAGACAAAGGTGCACTTGGAATAAGGATTTTGTTTAACTTGAATCCACAACTCGAGCTCATCGATGGAATTAGTAGTCAATAAATCAAATAAGATATTGCATTGGGCAAATCAAGCGCACTGTATGTCCTTGCAGAATGAGAGTAGAAGAGAAGAACTGATGCATTTGCATTAGTGTGTTGGCTAAGACTAATGAAAGTACTGTGTGTGGACTGCCAGAAGAGCAAACAAACCTGTGTTAAAGGAAGTGTAGTCAGAATGGCCCTTAAAATGAGAGGGGCAAGTACTTTGAACATGTTTATCATGAGGGACCAGTCCCTAGAACAAAACTATACCTGGTAAAGTAGAGGGCCAGTTGCAAAAGGAAGACCCTGCACCGATGGATTGTTACAACGATCTCAAGCAAATAGAGCAACAGTTGTACGAATAATGCAGGACCAGGAAGTGTTTTTGTGTTGTCGTATCCTGGGTTGGTCACAATGAGTCAGAACTCATTCAGTGGCATGCGACAATGACAACAATGACACCATCTATTACTAAGCCCAATACACTAGTATGATGCAAAGGTAACCAAATGGCATAGCTTTCTATGCTATTTTGTTTTGCTTATTGTTTTTAAGCTTTGAAAGACTGCCATAGAATTGATTCTGACCCATAGCGACTTCATGGAACAGAGTATAACTTCCTCTGTGGGTTCCTGAGATGAACTCTTTACAGGATTTGAAAGCCTCATCTTTCTCCTATGGAGTATCTGGTGGTTTCAAACTGCTGGCTTTGTGGTTGGGGCCCACTGCGTAGCCTATTACACCACCAGGGCGCCTCATGATTTAACTAAAATAATTTTTTGATTTGAATAGAGATTTGCTGTGTAACATAAAATATGTCATATCAAGGTGACATTTTAAAACCAAAATCAACTAAAAAGGATTAAAATATATAGTACTTCATTTCATAGCAGAAGAATCTAACTAAAGAGCACTGGAAATTAATTAGTATTATAATGAGAGAAAAGAAAGAGGAAACATTCTTTTTCACACCCAAAGATGCATGCATTCCCAATTTCACATTGAAGCCTCCATCAGTGTTAGGAGCATCTCACAAGGAATTGTTATACATTAAAAGAATACAAACAGACACACACGTATATACATTCTTCATGTGCCAACCTAGAGGAAGAGGAGATTGTCTCCGGGCTGTTTCCTAGAGGAAAAATAGAGGAGCCTGGCGATGCAAAAGGCATTTGAATCTGAGATTTGAGGAAGACACCGGAGAAAGTTCCAATCGTTATATGCAGCCTTTGGTTAAATTGCAGTGAGGAACAGATTTATTTGGAGTTCCTTAAGCTCTGTAGTTGAACAACCTTTGTTAAACTCTTGAGAGGACAATATTTTATTTTGAGCCTAACAAATTAAAGATCAACCTAAGCCATCTGGGTCTGTAACAAGAACAAATAGCAAAACCATGGTTAGCAAATATCATAGCGTGGTTAAAGGGACGTTGCAAACATAGCTGTCTATAGATGCTGCAATTTACAGACATTTTCTATTCCCTCTGATAATAAATTTAATTTAGTACTTTGGCCCTCAATTTTGGATAAAATTCCAAAATCTAAAAATATATCCAAGGAATAAAGAACAGTTAAAAGTTGGGATCTGGTGTTTTATCAGTAACACAATTTCAAATTCCCTAAAATATACTGCACATGACTTTTTCTCCCATATTTATTATTTTAACATATAAAAGTTATTCAAATGAATTGTAAATATGTTATTTCTAGTTTATTCATTGTCTATTAGATTAGTTTGGAGGACTTTTAAATAAAATAATGAGAGGCTTTTTCCACAAGATAACACAATCCATATGAAATATTTCCCAAATGACTACCTAATTTAAGTTGTACTATACAGTCACATTTCTCTGCGCACTGTCTCTTTTTACACTAGTGTTATTCTATTTCTCTCTAGTATGTCAAATATTTCATTCTTATTGGCAATTTAAACTAATATGCAAGTGTAAAATATGAAATTGAGATGCAAAGAAAATGCCTTCTGACAACAGCAAATTGATAATGAGTAGCTCATACTTTTTGAGAAACTATCTCTCCATTTCTGGTTTTACATTTGGTTTCTACACATTTTTATCATTTTATATTGCGTTACGCCATAACATTACTTGGCATCCCCCCCGCCAGATAAGTACTATAACTTATTCACCATCCTGATCTTAAAAAATGTATTTTAACGTTGAAATGACACTAAAACTGATTTTTACGTTGCTGTCCTAATGGCTGGATGCAATGAATCAATTCTGCAATGCAAACTTTGTGATTTAATTGAGGATTAGGGAGTTTTTTTATTTGTACTACTATCTTGTTCATGTCTTTATTAACACAACTTATAGAAATCAATTTAATTATAAATCACCCAGATGAGTTCCTGCTTGTTCAGCACGGTCACGTTACTTCTGACCCAGCGTGACCCTCTGTACAACAGAGCATAACCCTCCATTGTTTTCCCTCCCCACAATTGCTTTTATATTTAAGTCCATTGTTGCAGCCACTGTGTCAATCGTCTTTTGGTTTTCCTCTTTTTCTCGGCTGTCTACTTTACCCACCACGGTGGCCTTTTCCAGGGATTGCTCTCTTCTGATAGTTTGTCCAAAGTACATGAGATGGAGTTTGGCCTCCTTGCTTCTAGGAAGCATTCTGCCTGTAATTTTACCAAAACCCCACTTAAGATCTCATATTTTCGAAATGTCTATTTAATGACTCTGATATTTAATTTTGCATGCCAACTTTTCTAGTCTCATTGCTTGGGAAAACACTAGTCCAGATGAGATGTTACTCTGAAGTTACATTGTAAAAGTGATTAATATTTACAATCTATAAATTAACAGTTATTTTTGATAATGTGACTTGGTATTCTTCAATCGGTTGAGGAAATCAAGAGCAAAATCTAATGATTCCTGGAGAAAATGGTCTCTTCTACAAGAATGTAACATAAAATTTTTAAATAAAAATTTACTTATTTATTTTTTTATATGTTTACTGAGCATATTCAGGTTTCACATAACAATTTCTATATAACCTTTTCAATAATATTGGGTTTTTTTTCAAAGCCATCAAAAGGAATTAATGAATAATAAAAACAGAGGAAACTAAAAATGGGATAAAAAGATAAGCTGTTCCATTAAATGTAACTATATCTACAATAATTCACTTTCTGATGCAGTCTGTCTGTAGGCAGGGTTTTCACTTTCAGCTTCAATGATTTAGGAGTATTCCGTAGAGGCTTATTACCTGTGGATCCTTTGTAAAATGACTGGGCTTTCACTCTCAGTAATAGCCATATGTATACCAGGTGCTCAAAATTTAAGCTCTAATGCATTTCCTTCCTCTGATCTTCGATTTTGTTATTTATAATTCTTTGATCACACAGGTTGATATGTTTCTTCTGGGTGAATTTAACTAACATTTAGATACTGGCTTGCTGTAAGACAAACTTTTAAGATGCCAGACACTAATGGATGGGCACCATCTGATTTCTTCACTATACTTTGCTCTAGCACCCTTCTATTTCATGATCCCTTTGCTAGGGTGAATATTGAGCAGGGCTGTATCATACGTACCTATTGTTCTTAGGCCAGCTCTTACAGCTGAGTGTGGTTTCAAAATCCAATCTTATTATTTCAGGTGAGTATATCCAACCCTGTTCCACTTTAGTGGCAATATTATTAGTTTTCTATAAGTGACATCCATGGAGAATTTAGTCATAGCAGTATCATTAAACTACACAATGGTAGAATTTAGAAATGTTGTTGAGATAGTGAAAATATTGTTATATAGGAAGCTTTTTTTTACTAAGTTCCAGGGGATGTTCCATTATACATCTTAAAAACTTAGTGACTGAATACTGCTTAAAAAAACAATGAGAGGGAGACATAAGATACAAAGTTGCATAGCACTCATCCACTATGACAAACCTATATTTGCAGACCTAAGATATGTCTTATGAAGCTAGGAAAATATGAAAATGTCAAACATATGATGGTCTTAATTTGCCTATTATTGGGCAACATCAAAAGCAAAATGTTTGGACCAAAATCATGACCTTAGAGCAGCAGTCTTTTTCTTCTGCTGTCCCGAGGGGATTATAACCGGAAGTCCAAAGGAGGATCAGACCCTTAAGTTTGCAACAAGAAACCCTAATTGTCTTAGTGGGGTTTCCGATTCATCTTTGTGTGGTCTGGCCTAGACCGTATGCTGTACACCTTGAGAGGGGAAGAACATAGAAAGCATTTCTTGTTGGGTTTTCAGTTTAGGTAGTCTGATCCCAGATATATGTCACAGTAGATATTCAGAGTTTTAAGTTGAGGGTTGGCATGAAGTATAAGGTTATATTAAAAACAAGATGTAAGCATGGTGGTACTCAAATTAACTGGAGATTGCACATCTGACAATGGTTCTAGGAACAACTTAAAAATGTTCCTGAGATCTTTTCTCTGGCACCATGACCACCAACCATAGTCATTAAAGCTGAAACAGAGTAATAGTCCAGAATAAGTGGTGGTAATATGGGTCTTTTATGTTATATTATGAAGTAAACGTTAATTAAGTAAGGGTTAAGAAGGCTCAAAAGAGTGGGACCATTAGAATTAATTTACTTTACAGGATGTAAGCATCATGACCATGTCACCAAGTAGGCCCTGGGGAATACGCTCTTCACTGAGATAGTGGCATGCTGATGAAAGTCTCACTAGAGTGGTGCTTTTCTGTAGACTGCGTTTCATGATGGAAATGATTTCATGGAACCAGGCATTTTTATATGGCTAGGGTTAATGACTATTTGGCAAGACTTAAGCACTAGGGACACGACAAGTGTCCTGCAATAAGAAGTCACAGAAGACTGCAATGCAGGATGTCCAGATTCATAGGAATGTTTTGCAATTGTCACAGATATGTCTTAGGGGTGACATAGGGTCATAGGAGATTAGACTGTTGTTCAATTTGCTAAAAATCACAAATATAATAAAATTAATGGCCAGAAAAGCAATGCTAATATTTACTGTCATTTTTTAAAATGATTTTATTGGGGTTAATACAACTCTTATCACAATCCTTATATACATCAATTGTGTAAAGCACACTTATACATTTGTTGCCCTCATCATTCACAAAATTCGCTTTCCGCTTGGGTTCCTGGAATTAGCTCCTCATTTTCCTTTTTTCCCTCCCTCTCCCTCCCCGCTCCCCGCTCCCTCATGAATCCTTAATAATTTATAAATTATTATTTTATCTTATCTTACACTGCCCGGTGTCTCCCTTCACCCACCATTTTGTTGCCCATCCCCCAGAGAGGAGGTTATATGTAGATCCTTGTGATGGACTCCACCTTTCTACCCCATCTTCCCTCCTGGTATCGCCACTCTCACCGCTGGTCCTGAGGGGTTCATCTATCCTAGATTCCCTGTGTTTCCAGTTCCCATCTGTACCGCTGTGCATCCTCTGGTCTAACCAGGTTTGCAAGGTAGAACTGGGATCATGGTAGTTGGGGGGAGGAGGCGTCTAAGAACCAGAGGAAGGTTGTGAGTTTCATTATTGCTATACTGAACCCTGAGTGACTCATCTTCTCCCCACTACCCCTCTGCAAGGGATGTCCAGTTGTCTACAGATGGGCATTGGGTCCCCATCACGTGCTACTCTCATTCACGATGATATGATTCCCCACCCCGACCCCCTTTGGTGCTTGAAACCTGGTCCCTTCGGCTCTTCATGATCACACATGTTGGTGTGCTGCTTCCATGTGGGCTTTGTTGTTTCTGGGCTAGATGGCCGCTTGTTTACTTTCAAGCCTTTAAGTCCCCAGATGCTATTGGTCTCGATAGCCAGGCACCATCAGCCTTCTTCACCACACTTACTTATACACACATTCGTCTTCAGCGTTTATGTGGGGAAGGTGATCACACAATGATAGCCAGGCACCATCAGCCTTCTTCACCACACTTACTTATGCACACATTCGTCTTCAGCGTTTATGTGGGGAAGGTGATCACACAATGATGGTTTTTGTTCTTTGGTGTCTGCTACCTGATCCCTTCAACACTTCGTGTTCACACAGCTTTGTGTGCTTCTTCTCTGTGGGCTTTGTTGCTTCCGAGCTAGATGGCCACTTATTGGCCTTCAAGCCTTTAAGACCACAGTTGCTATATCTTTTGATAGCTGGGCACCATCAGCTTTCTTCACCACATTTGCTTATGCACACGTCTGTCTTCAGCGAACATATTGGGAAGGTGGGTATCATGAAATGGCCATTTAGCTGAGCAAGGTGCTCTTGTATTAAGGAAATGCACATGAGGAGGCCCAATATCCACCTGCCACCCTACTACTAAACCTGTAAATATGTGCACCTAGGCCCATTTCCCCTATAATCTTAAATATAATCATTTTTTAATGTAAGCCATTTCAATATCTCATAACTTACTACTTGACATAAAGATTATTTCCTCTAGAGGAAGCACCCACAAATGCTAATTCAAAGGGATATAATAAATACCATTTTAAAGACCCTTTGGTTATTTTATAAGATTACATTATACTGAAGTAAAGAATTTGTATGAAAAATTGGAAGCATTTTAGATAGTTACTATGCTAACTTTAATCCAAAAAAAGCAAAAGGCCCTTCAATGGTAGTTTGGAGAGGAATTTATGTTCAGAGTTTAATTGGCGTTTTTATCTAATTCAATTCTTAGTCATTTTATAAATTATAAATACCAATCTTATAAATACTATGTTTTTCCACTTTAATTTGGTAAGGTTCAGGTAGCAGTAACTACAGCTTTTGGTTTTCTGCCTGGTGGAATAAGAGTCCCTACAACGACTCTTTCCTCCTGTAGAATGGGACACAATAAGGAAGCAGTATATATGATAATACTATAAGGTTGAATTGCAGAGATTAGGACTATTGTTAAAGACTTAAAGGTATTACTAGGATACTCATCTTGCTTTGACTCAGCTGGCCCTTGCATGACTCCTAGATAAACCCAGGATTTGTTGGAAGATGTCCCTGCTCTTCTTTGTGGACGGGTCCCTGCTGACAACATGCCAAAAGTACGTCAAACGCAGTCTTGCCATCCTCACGTCTAGGAATATTCTGGTTGTTCTTTTTCCAAGATAGATTTGTTCATTCATCCATAAATCCATGGTATATTTAACAATCTTCACCAACACAATAATTCAATGACACCAATTATTCCCCACCTTTGGTATTCATTGTCTAGCTGTATTATGCATAAAAATGCGTAAAAAACAACCAACAAAATGACAGATTAGGCTGTGCTAATCTCAATCCTCATCATATCTATGATTTTTTTTATATCTATGATTTTTAACATTTAAAGAGGCCTCTTTTAGTAGATATACTGAATGCATTGCGTAATCTATTGCATTACGAGTGTTGCTTTCATGGACATTGATTATGGATACAAGTAAAATAAAATTTTTGACAACTTTAACATTTTCTGCGTTTAAAATGATGCTGCTTATTAATCCAATTGTAAGGATTTTTATTTTCTTTTTGTTGTGGTATAATCCAAGCTGAAGGCTTGGATTTTAGAGCTTCATCATTAAGTGTATCATGTCCTATTCATTTCAGTAGGCAAAATTATGTCATGTGCATATCACAGGTTGTTAGTGAATCATCCTCTAATCCTCATGGCCCCTTCTTCCTCAAATAGTCCAGATGTCAGATTATTTGCTCAGCATACAGATTGAATACATAGAGTGAAGGCATACTCTTAAGTTTCAGTAGCAACTATTGAAAATGAAACAGAAAACTATGTAAACAAAAATGCCCACCATTAAAATCAGAATTTTTACTTCTACAGTCGTACTATTAGGCTGGCATAGAAACAATACATCAGCTATTCCACTGGAGAGAGTCTGTATTTTTCAGTCTTATTGGTACTGGATTTACCTATTTGATTGATGTTGGAAAATGAGGCATTTGCAGATTTGACATAAGAAAAGGGTGTGTCTAAGCTATTAAGATTGACTCAATGACCATGAGTTTGTTTTTTATTTGGTTCAGGTAAGGTGCCTTAAGACTCCACAAGACCAACTTAAAAGTTGTCATTGCTTTTAATATACAGATATGGGAAACTTTTTTTCTGCCAAGGATAATTTGGATATTTATAACAGTTGTGGACCACACTGGTCAAACATCTAATTAACTCATCCGTAAAGGGATAGCTGGAGCTTTTCTTCGTGAGATGCATGATGTTAACTGGTATTGATAATGTCTCAGACCTTACACAGCTTCTGGGCTTGCTGTTCATCAGTCCTGTTTTAAAGACAATACCTACAACAGCAATAGCGAAATCCCCTGATCCTCTATCAGTTAAAAAAATATCATAAAAGTTCAAAACCTAACTCACTGCCACCAAGTTGATTCCTACTCCTGGTGACCGACACTAGGTGACAGGGTATAAAACTCTTTACAGGAGCAGAAAGCCCCATCTTTTTTCTGTGGAGAGGAGGGTGTTTTCAAAGTGTTGACTTTAGAGTGTGGCCTAATCATTATGCTACCAGTCATAGGCCAGTCAAAATTTAAAGAGAGAGACCATAGACTTCACCTACAATATAAGAAGTAGCAATAAATGTGCACCAAATTTGTTGTGTTGTGTGCCTTCAAAATAAAAGCACACAGTGCAACATTATAGGATCGAGTAGAACTGCATTATTTTTCCATGCTTATAATTTTTAGGGAACAAGACTGTCACATCTTTCTCTCATATTGTGTATTCTATGCTCCAAACTCTAGGTTAGCATCTGAGTGCTTAACCAGGGCTCATAAATTAGTTACATATATAATTGTTTAAGACTTATTATATGTTTGTTCAGTGGGGTTTGCTTCATTGCAAAGCTGAACCCACACCTAGAATATTTGGCCTTCAGATGACCCATGTTTGCATGAATAAAAAGACATCATTTTACATTAAAGTCACTGGATTTAAGGATGTTATTTTTAAGCACTAAGTGATTAATACAGTGGTGACAGAGTACATCCAAAATCAGAAATAGGTAAGTCCAGAAGGCAAAGGTAATTTGCATGACTGTATGACCCATTTTTTTTCCAGAGCCCTGTGTGTCCTTTAAATAATGCCTATGTCCTTAGGAAGGCTATTCCATAAACAACCAACATAAAGGAACTTATGTAGATCTACTTCCAAACTAGATTATGGCACAAACTGAAAAGAGCCAGTTGATGCCAGAGATGTATGCAATGTATTTAAATAACTAGTGTCTATAAAAAGAAAGGTTGTCTGAAATTAGACTATATAGTGATTTTAAACAATAAAAAATGTCCCAGACAGTGTCAGGACAAAATGTAGCAGAACAATTCACAATGTTTTCATACAATGTATGCATAAAGCAATTGTCATCACGATAGGAAAGGAATCTATGTACTGAACTACCAATATAATGTAATCAGCATACATTCAAGTCTTCATAAAATTGAAAAACATGACCTATTTTAATAAAATAAAGTTGCAATACTTGGAAAATATTAATTAAAATTTTATCAGAAAAACACCATCTCCTACAAAAAAAGCTTATCAATAGCCAATTGATTTCTCATACAAATAACATGGTTTTATTAGTTTAAATAGCACGGTTATTATATCATACAGAGTTAAAGTTAATGGAGAAATTCTCATTAGATAGACTAACACATTGTTTTTCTTGATATCTTGGATTTTAGGCCCATTCCTGGGGTTACTTGGGGCACTGATTGAGAACATTGCATTGCATAGACTGCATCATCACTAGCTTAGATAGCTTAGATATGGTTGGATTTATAAAACGTTAGTCCACTCCAAAGGATATCCTCCACCGTATTAGGATGTCATAACAAGCTCTCTTATTTGAATGGGAAAGTTATGTATTTAAATTAGTTTTGTCACTATTCATCTACTTCTTTTCCTATAATCCACACTATTCTGTACGCAGATATTTCCACCAGTACACTGTTCTATGGCATTCTACAGCTTTCAGAGGATGAGTCTTGCATGTCAGATCTAGCACAAGGTAAAAAAAGTGGGGGCAGTTTCAGTGATATCCAAACAACTTCACACAGTGAATGTTTTGACCAGAATTAATTGAGTGATCTGATGAGGGAATTAAATCTTTCCAAAGAGTTTTCTTAGTTGCTTGCCTCCAGACTATAAGAAAAGAATGTACTTCATTGTTGGAAACCATGCTAGCCTGCGGCCTGCTTTAACCTTATAAGGCAATGTCTTGGTTCAGTTTCGCTTTCCTACTGCACCACCGTTTCTCTGAAATGACGTGGGCCTTTGGCATTTCTGTTAGCCAATCACATATCGCCCGTTGCACAGCCTGTTTAGCATATCCTGTATGAACGATCCACCTATCACCTACCGCCAAGTTGTATTTGTAACCAATCTTGTTACGCCTCACCCGATCTCAAGTACTTCCTCATTGTGTGCTTCCTCCCTGTATCAGATAAAAACGCCACCGGAGCTACAATAAAGCAGAGCTTGATCAGCTTTTGTCTTGCTCTCTGTCTCCGTGTCTTTTTTCTCATCCAGGTCCTCTTCCCCTTGGGGGTCCCAGGTTACGTGTCCTGCCGGTCGGGACGCGACACTTCATCCTGGAATTCAAATTACATTTTATCAAAGGAGAGAAAAGGGCTTACTGTCATTCTTAGCAAAGACAACTTAGTATTCTGCAATGGCATCAGAAACCTTCCCAGAAAATTGATCTTTTAGAACATAAGCCAAGTGATATTGTCTTTTCATCCACTGTTTAAAACGTAGTTTAAAATGCACTTAAAAATAATGGCAATAAATATGGTTCTAATCCAACCAGTCATTCCACCAGGATGAAAGAGTACAAGGCGATCTCTTTAGTCTTGGAAAAGATAAATTGCCAAGAACAATATTGAGTGGTTTATAGAGACTTGAAGATGGTTAATTTTCTTCTTGGTCAACAAAGTAGCTTCATAAAGTGCTAATGTTTTTGTGCCATTGGAATAGTTGTGCCAAACATGAACATTGGGCAAGAAAAGATTGGCCTCTGAGGGAATATAAAATGGTTGGAGGAAAGTGTAATCAAGGAACTTTTGGTTGCATGAGGATCATATAGCCATCACTATATATAAATCTACACCTGATGAAACAATTTGTAAAGGCTTTGAATAAAGGTGATTTGTACATTGAATAAATAGCACATAACTTACCTGAGTACCATGAAAAAGCTAAAAGTAGGAATTTCCAATGGTCCACAGATCAGACAACCTATTAATGATCCACATTTCATAGTATGAATTAATGAAATTGAATCAGGTGCTTGGTCTTCATTTGCTCTTACTTTGAACATTTTTCTTGGCATCCAGGAGGCAGACAACTATAAAAAATTAGTAGAGGAAGGAATCATGCTAAGCAAGGTAAGCCAAAAACAAAAGGACAGGTATAACATGAGTCCCCTGAGGTAAGTACAATCAGCATAACGGGAGTGGAGGAGTGGGCATCTGTATGGCAGAGGAAGGGTGAAGGCGTGGACGGATGGAGGGGGGATAGCCCACACACACGGGGAGGTACATGAGAGTCGGAAGTGAAGAGGGGGAGGGGGCATGGGTGGAGG
>NW_022111324.1:34715626-34755757 GCF_000313985.2 Echinops telfairi | reverse complement strand
CTCGGCGAGCCTCGCCTTTCTTGTCTCTTGCTCTTTGATCATTGGACCACTGTGTGGCTACTTGCTTGTTCTTTGCCTCAATTTGCAATCTACACTACCTGTGGGACACCTAACCCTTGGACTGTAATCTACACTACCTGTGGGACACCTAACCCTTGGACTGTGTTGCTGTAATTTGAAGTTGCTTCAAGAACTGCTTTGCCACACCATTGGAATTTACATCTCTTGAGCAAGGGACTGTTGGATCCTGTCATCTGGCTGATTGTTGATGACCTGCCTTGCTGTTTGCTGCTTGTGCCAGGATAGCCTGAATTTCTCTAAAGAAGACTACCTGGTGGCCCTCAAGGCTTGAAGGACTGCCAGTGTCTCACAACTGTCTCACGGAAGTGAGTTGCACTGAGCCATTTGTACTGCTTTACAATTTAATTAACTGTTTATTTCTTATGTTATCTATCTATCTGTATAAATATATATAATTATTAGCATTCTGGTTTTGCTTCTCTAGAGAACCCTGCCTAACACACTCTTTCATTTCAACAGTCTTGGTTAGAGCATGAGTGTTAAAGTCCCTTATCTGCACAGTCACATAGATTGTTTCCATAGAAATGTGGTGACTTAAGTGAAGAGTAAGATGGAAGATTTCACCAAGATATTAAAACAATGAAAGCTAGACACCAAGGAAGATTGGATGCACATATGATGCCAGTTTATTGCAATCTCATGTGGGATTATCCTTGCAGATCCCACTCTTAGAAGCCTTACAAAGGAGTATTTGCTATAAAGGAAGTCAATTTTCATGTAGTATAATGTTCAATATGTTTCCTTCATGCTTAAAATACATTAATTTGCCCTTGATTCCTTGTGCTTCCAGTTCCTATCTGTACCAGTGTACATCCTCTGGTATAGCCAGATTTGTAAGGTAGAATTGGGATCAGATGACCACTTCAGGACCAGTGGTGAGAGTGGCAATACTGGGAGGATGGAGGGAAGGTGGGGTAGAAAGGGGGAACTGATTAAAAGGATCTACATATCACCTCCTCCCTGGGGGATGGACAACAGAAAAGTGGGTGAAAGGAGATGTCAGAGAGTGTGTAAGACATGACAAAATAATAATAATTTATGAATTATGAAGGGTTCATGAGGGAGAGGGGAGTATGGAGGGAGGGGGGAAATGAGGAGCTGATATTAAGGGCTCAAGTAGAAACCAAACATTTTGAGAATGATGATGGCAACAAATATACAAATGTACTTGACACAATGGATATATGTATGAATTGTGATAAGAATTATAAGAGCCCCCAGTAAAATGATTTTTTAAAAACGACATTAATTTAAAAACTACCTTAAAATATCTTGATTTTTTAATAAGCACACAATGAATAGTGGTACATGGCATATGTTCTGTAGGGGAAAGCTGGTGCCAGGTTTTGGAACTAGTAGGTTGAATGCACCCAGTAAAATGTCTAACACTGGAGGCAAGAAAAAGTGTGTGGTCAGTGTATTAGACAGAGTTCACTAGAGAAACAAAACCAAGACACTTATGATTTTAGATAGATAGATGATAGATAGATAGATAGATAGATAGATAGATAGATAGATAGATAGATGATAGACAGATGATAGATAGATAGATAGATAGATAGATAGATAGATAGATAGATAGATACAATGTAAAAAATAAACTTCTAATTAGTCCACAGAGTAGTACAAATGGCTCAGGACAACTTCCGTGAGACAGCTAATACACTGGCAGTCTTTCAACTGATGAGGGCTTCTGGGAGCAAGTCAAGGAAGCAGACAGTTGAGTCTTCTGTGGAGCAATACAGTCAGTCCAGCCACAGGCAGAAAACAGTAGGGCAGGTCACCAACAGTCAGACAGATGACAGGGTCTGACAGTGCCCAGCTCAAATAATGTATACACAAGCAATGTGGTGAAGCAGGTCTTGAAGGAACCTTAAACTATAGCGACACAGTCCACAGGTTGGGTGTCCCATGGGTAGTGTAGCTCGTAAGTTGAGGCAGAGACTAGCTAAGGAAGCCACACACTGGTCCAATAATCAGAGAGCAAAAGACAGAAAGGCAAGGCTCACTGAGCCATTTATCTCTTTGCCCTTCAATTAAACTACAACCTTACTAACCCCACATATGTTTATTGGCCAGGTTGGCATAATAATCCTACCTATTAAAGTCAGTGTTATCACTTAAGTTTTTCCCATGACTTTAAGAAGCCTCTTCATATAATAAAAAATATATATATGCACATATTAAATGTATGCATATATGAAATATATATGTAACTGAACTTTGAAAAGTTCAGTTTATCAAGTTATTATATGTTTGATCTGTAAGTACATATACATATATAAAAGAATAAGCATTTATTTATCAAAGTATTTATATTCTTCCTTAACAGAATATTGAACAAATAAAAATATTACATCTTTGATTTTTGAAGCATTACATTCTCAAAATGACCTTGTTAACTTTGTTAATTTTATCCTCAAACATGTTTGTTGATCCAAATGTTGAACTGGAGAATATAGCATTTAAGAAGGCTTTGAAAGGCTTTTATTATCAAAGTAAAAATCTTCCCCGGTTCCACTTCATCAATGATTAATTTATTTTCATTTCATAATAAGAATGATTTTTCATGACTACTTGAATTTATCCCATATGCGAAACCATGAAAGCATAATAGAATATCATGTCAGAGTGACCTAGCAATACAGAGAGATCATTTTGTACTTTGTGCATAAAGTTCTATCAAATGCCAGATGGTCTGGAAAGGTAAGATAATGCTAATGAGTCTCCAGATACTCCACAGCAATTAAAGTGGTGACCAAGGTCAAACTGCTATTTGGCTTTACAGAATAGTGTGCTTTCATTTAGAAATATGTGTATTTCTTACAAGAGGAAAAATCAGCACAATATTATTAAGTTAATTTTCTAGGGTTGCTTTTTTTTAACTCCTAAAATTGTTCTTATATATCATCGAGGCTATTTTGTCTCATAGTGACCCTACATGGCAGAGTAGAATTTCCTCATAAGTTTTCTCTGTTGTAATCTTTAGGGTACTGGTGAAGAATCAGAAAGTTCCAGGGACCGACAAAAGAACAAACATAGAAGTACAGCTATAATGCTCCGTAGACACAAGGATGAGGAGACTTTGCCTCGTTTCCATTGGACAGGCTATGAGGAGAGACCAGGCCCTAAAAAAGGACAACCAGCATGTTAATGGAGATGGGCAGTGAAAAGCGTAAGGCCCGACAATATGGATTGACACACTGGCTACAGCAGTGGGCTCAAATATACAGAATAATAATGTGAGGATGACCCAGGATCAGGCAGTGCTGTTGTTTTGTTTGTTCTTGGGTAGGTATGGTGAGGATTCTGAAGTATTGATTAGCATTCTGGGTTGTCTAAGACTTACATAGAATGCCTTGGTCCTTGCCCAGCTCAAGGGAGACAAACTCTAAGGACACTCATATATTTATTTAATTTTTAAAAAAATCCTTGTCAGGTTGATGATATGTTTTATCATAAAGTAACATTGAAATTATACTTGACAATACAACATACACTTTCAAGAATAAAAGGAGAATTTTTTTTAACTACAGTGTAATAAACAAAAAGAGATTTATGCCAAAAAGTATGTGCCAAATAGATTCTGATTGCATTCTAGCTGTAGAATTTCAGTAAATTCTCTTCCTTTAGTTGAATAATATGCCTTGTATTTATTAACTGATATGAAGTTAAACATTTACTTTATGAATTCAGAAGGGAATGCTACCATTTGGAGACACAGCACTGATTCCTTTAACTTGGAGGTTAAGAATGCCTCTTGGCCATTTCAAAGCCCTCATGTCTCTGGATCAGCAGGCAAAGAAAGGTGTTCCTATATCAAGTGGTGTGATTCATCCTGATTACCCAGAGGATATTGGACTACTATTGCACAGTGGAGGTAAAGAAGAATATGTCTGGAGTTTAGGACATATTCCTTAGGTTGTCTCTTAGTTATAGCATATCCTGTGATTAAAGTCAAGGGTAATCTCCACAATTTTGACACAACTACAATGACTCTTTAGCAATGAAGGTTTGGGACACCCCGACAGGCAAAGGACCATGATCTGTAGAGGCAATTGCTGAGAGCAAAGGAAATTCAACATGAGTAGGAGAAGACAGTGGTCCTAAATACCAGCCCTTCCCATGTGACTAGCAGTGGAAACAAGAGCTATAAAGGCTATGAGTCATAAAAGTGTGTATGTATGTATCAGATACTTCTTGTTCACTTACAAAATGTATGTTACAAATAGAGAGTGTATTTACATTTTTATATGTGTTAGTTGTACCATGTTAGGTGAAAGTGCGAATTTACAACTGTCTTTGAAGTTTGTAAATGAGGGGGTACCAAAAATAACCACGGAATTTTTATTTCAAAGCTATATATTTAATTGTTTTTACAAAACAACCTTATCTTTCAACAAACTTTCAAAATACTCTCCATTACACTTAATACATTTGTCAAGTCTGTGATTCCATTCTTGGAAACATTTTTCAAACTCATCTGTTTGGATGGCTGATGGCACCTCCCTCGTTTTTTTTCTTCATCTCTTCTACTTCATCAAATCGCTGTGCTTTTATGTCTATCTTCATTCACGGAAACACAAGCAAGTCCCACGGAGGTCACTTCAGTAAGGTGAATGGGGCAAGAGAGGCATGCTGTTTTTTTGCCCCAAACTGGCACACTGAGATGGCTGTGTGAGCAGGTGCATTGTGGTTGCAAACCAGTCCCTCATCTGCCACAAATCAGGCCTTTTTTTGTCACACACTGTTACACAATCTTTTCAGACCCTCTCAATAGAAAGTTTGATCACCAGTCTGATCTGGTAGAATGAACTTCATATGCATTAACCCCCTCATATCAAAAAACCAAGTGAGCATTGTCTTGATCTTTGATTTCACTTGACAAGCTTTTTTAGGGCAAGGCAACAATGGCACCTTCCACTGGCTTGATTCATATTTGCTTTGGGGGTTGTAAGAATAGCCCCATGTCTCCTCAGCAGTAATGACCTTGGGAAAATGTCCGGGTAGCCTCCTTTCAAAGCATGGCATCTTTCCACTTAGTGGTCTTTTTGCTGGTCAGTCGGAACGCAAGGCACACATTTTGCCATGACCATTCTTGTTTCCAAACCTTCCATTAAAATTTGTTCAAATAATTCCCTCATCTCTTCAATGGTCCCTCGTCAGTCTTGAGGCACAAGTTCACCAATTTTGTGGACACTTTGGTCTGTTAGGGAAGTTGACAGTTGTCCAGAACGAGGTTTGTCATCAATCATCATTTCACCTTTTCAAAAATGAGAAAACACTCATACGCATGAGTTGTTCTCATAGCGCTACCCATGTAAGCTGTGTTCAACATCACAATAGTTTCTGTGGCATTTTTCCTGAACAGGAAACAAAATTTCAGAGCCAGCCACTGTTCTCTTAAATTGGCCATCACGAAAAATGAGGTTTGAGCAAAACTGCTTTTATGAAAAAAATCACTGTGACCAGAAAGAACTTTCCCAGGTGACACCACTGGGTGTAGTAATTCAGAGGGAGTTTGTCTTAGTGGGAAAAATGAATGCTATGAAAACTCTGCCCAGTGGAATTTTTTCTGGTCTGATTTTAGATAGCCACTCATAAAATTAAAGAGTTGTGTATAGGTGTCAAATTGACAAGGAATTGTCTGTGATGGTGATGATGATAGATGATAGATAGATAGATAGATAGATAGATAGATAGATAGATAGATAGATAGATAGAGAACTCAATCTTTGAATCAGTTTGCACCCTGATGACACCGCCATGGGGGTGTGGTCTTTTATATAAGACAGATCCTGAAAGAGATCCTCACTCTTGCTCTATCGTCTTCTGCTGGATGTGGATCCTGTGCCTGGTTCATCAATATACTGTTTTGTTGGCTGCTGATTCCAAGAGTTGTTAGTAGTCTGCCAATCTTGGATTCATTTGGCTGACCTCAGCTTCATTCAGCTCTGCCTCCACCAGCCTGTGCCCCTCCTGTTCCATCTTCTTGCTTCTGTTCACTAACTCCTGCTAGATGAGTCAGGAGAAACCTCAGGTCACCCCTCACCTATGGCAGATGCGTAAGTCATTTCTTGGTATAAATACCTTTTTATATACAGGCACATACAAGTGTCACTAGTTTTGCTTCTCTAGAGAACTCAAACTACATTGATTCTTTCTTTGGTTTGTTTTCTTTTTATTTGTTTCTGCTATAATATATTTGGGGGTTTTTTGGTTGTTTTTTTTCTGATGGGTTTGGCTTATTTTGTTAATTTTTTTATTGAAGTTTGGGTAGAGACATTAATTTTTTAAAGTATATATATTTGTGTTTATTGCTGTAGTTACACAATTTCATGTCAACTTGATAAATAAGAATGAAGAGGTCGATTCAAGCCTGTCAATCAGGTTACAAAGTAACACCCACCAGGAGGATTCTGGGAAATTCTTCCTCCTTTTCTCCTGGGAGGGGAACCACACTCTCTCTGCTACACCTTGCTATTGACAAGCTACATGGAGCCAGGCTGATGGTAGCCCAAACCCTGGAGATGCTTCCACTGCTACTGGACCCACAAGACGTTCCACCCACAGGCCTGTGATCTTCCTGCTTTCAGCATCATTGCACGTGCTGTGTGAATCTAAAGAGGAATTCATGGGAGAATAATGGTCTTATGGGCTAATATTGAACTTAATGACATGTTGGACTGGGCTGTGATGCTTTTTAAATATACAATTACTCTTGGATATAAAAATGTCTCTTACACATGTATGAGTGTCTCTGGATTTGCTTCTCTAGTCAACCCAGGCTGACACAATCTATAACCCCTGTTTTCACTATGTTCCAAAGGCTTTGGAATGCTGTTTCTATTCTCATTTGATTCAAGAATTATTTTTATTTATTTATTTTTTATTTCTTCTTTTATCTAGAGGTTTCTGAGCATAGTGGTATCCAATTTCAAAATAGTCAATTGGTTATTTTCTATCTTCCTATTGTTGGTTTTTAATTAGATGGTGTTGTGATTAGAAAAGGTGTTTTGCAGTATTCTGATAGTTTTAACTTTATGGAGATTGTTTTGTGACTAAATATGCTATATGGCAGATAAGGTTTCATATGTGCTAAAATGTATATTGTGCGGTTGCTAGGTGAAGATTTCATATGTCCTTATGAATTCATTTTGGCTGATTGTGTCAGTTAGTTCTTTTGTGTCTTTGTTGAATTTATTTCTAGGTTTTATGTTTTCATTGAAAGTGATGTATTCCAATCCTACACAAACTCTTCTAGAACATAGAAAAAGATGGAAAACTCCTGAATTCCTTCTATGAAGCTAGTATTACTCTGATACTGAAACCGGTCAGGGATCCCACAAGAATAAAGAACTACAGACCAATATCCCCAATGAACAACCATGGAAAAATCCTTAACAAAATACTGGCCAATAGAATACAGAAGTATATAAAACAAATAATTCACCATGACCAAGAAAGAGCTTTATATAAAGAATAATTGTATATTAAGAAAACATCTCTGCACAGTCCAGATTAAGTCCATACATCTGATATTAGCCCATATATCTGATAGTAGTCTATAAATTCCTCTTCAGTCTCATGCAACACATGCAAAGACACCGAGTATAGGAAGATCACAGGGAAGTTGATGGAAAGTCTTGTGGATCCAGTGGTGGTGGAAGCATCTCAGCACTGGTGTGTGTCTCCATGTGGGTCCTCCAGCTCCACAGCTCTGGCTTTATCAGTGTAGCTCCATGTGGCTTCTCAACAGGAATTATCACAGTGAGAGTGTGTGTTTCCCACCTCCAGTGATTTATAACTCCATAGTGCCTCCAAATGAGATCATCAAGCTGCGACCTGATTGACAGGCTAAACTCAACCCCTTCACTCTTAATAGTCCCAAATTGACACCAGATTATATAACTACCACAGACCACCCCTTGTCAATTTGACACTTTCACACAACTTTTTAGCCATATATAATTTTCAAAAAAGCAATAAGAAAAGCATATCTGTACCTAAGAGGATAAAACTAAAATACATACAGTTCTAAAATGTGCCTCCCTCATTGAAACAAAACAAGTGTTTGTTCTATAAATGAACAAAACAAAAATACACTATACTTATGTGAATGCCTACACTTTAATCCTATAATCCTGTGATTACATTCCAGAACCTATGAAAGTTTATAAGCCAATCACTTCATGCTTCTATCCTCCACATTGTGGGTATCCAATTTCTATACTGCCTACTTACATCAACCCAGTGAGGAGGAAATCATGTTATTTGATGTGAAGAATCTTCATTTCAGTTGGAACCTTGTGAAGTATGCATCCATAAGCAAAGTCAAATCAGGACAGGCCATGCATAAAGTCATCAGCAATATGCACCAATTCACAGGCTCAAAAATCTTCTCTTCATCTTTTCGGGTCTGGTCACTTAATGCGGGCTGCCTCACATAGTCTCACCAGGGTGCTCATTGGCTGCCTTTCCTTTAGACCATGGGCCCCATCATATTCTCAACAACCACAGACCCCTTGTGCTAGATCATGAAATTCAAACCAGTCAACCCACTATCGTTTTCCCTTCTAGTCCCTATGGAGCAGGTACATGGGTTTCAGTGGTCAGCCTCAACCAGTCTTTTATTGCTGCATTTCTCTCACTTCAACTCAACAAGTGGATCCATGTGTTCACCTAGCAAGCATTTCAGCCTGCTTTCTGGCTCCCCTTAAACATTCATTTCTAGACAGGAGAGTTTCTTTATGGGTCCAGTTTTTCCCCCAGTTCTGACATAAACCACTAGTTCAAAATACAAAAAGCCAAATAGTTCTGTTTGTTTTTGTTGTTTTTTTTCAATCTGTCAACAGCCTCCTATGCAAATCTCTTCACCTTAGAATGTCCTGAGCACTCAAGACACTGGGTGGGTTTATTGTTTCAAAGCCTTCTTTATAGGCATGTTCTAACCCATTTGAAGATTTCAAATTCATGGCTGAAACAGTTAGCTTACAAACTCTCTATATTTCTCAACAATCATTTTTATCAATCATTGCATCAATAACAATAGGCAGAAGAAAACAGTATAAACCTAGTAGAGCCAGATCCTAAACTCAGTTTTTAAAACAGTCAAGTTGAATCCTTATCGATCTTATCTTAATCCTTATCTAAATTATTCCATTGATAATAAATATGGTCTTACCCTCTTACTGAATCAAGCCAGAGGCAAATTATCTGTCAGCCATTTTCACTAAGCAGCATGGTCTCTGAGAAATTTAGGGGGAAATTTTGCCACCACATTCAAAATTCATATTTATGACAATCATTTTCACCATTTCAGACAGGATTAAACAAAGACAATTTCTGGGAATCAAAAATTTAACTTCCCATATCCTTTCCAGATAACAACACATTACACTGCATGATGATATCTGACCTCTGGCTAGACAAAGAAGAAAACCTGCCATGAGGCAGGGTTCAAACAGGCATCCACTCAGTATCTTCATGATTTGTTTCTCTAGTACCCCACTCTTGGTACCATAATGCGTTAGTGCTTGTTGGCCAGAGAAACAAATTCATAGACACTCATATGTGTATAAAAAAGAGCTTTATATATAGAGTAATTGTATATTAAGAAAACATCCCAGCACAGACCATATCAAGTCAATAAGTTCGATATTAGCCTGTATGTCAGATACCAATCTATAAATTCCTCTTCAGACTCATGAAACAAATGCAATGATGCTGAATGCAGGAAGATCACGGACCAGTTGGTAGAAAGTCTTTTGGATCCAGTGGTGGTGGAAGCATCTCAGCACTGGTGTGGGTCCCCACATGGCTCCTCCAGCTCCAGGGCTCTGGCTCTATCAGCAAAGTTCCATATGACTTGTCAACAGGAATGTCTCACAGGGAGAGTGTGTGTGACCTGTCTCCAGCGAGCTGTTTATCTCCTTAGCACCTCCAAATGAGGTCATCATGATGCGACCTGATTGGTTAAACTCTACCCCTTCCTTCTTAATAATCTCAAATTGACACCAGATTATATAGCCACAACAAAAGGCTGAAGCATAAAAATTATTTTGAGGATAGTAGAGAACCTGATAGTGCTTCCTTCTGTTGGCCATGGAGTTGTTATGGGTTGGAACCAAGCAGGAAATTCCTAACAACAATTACTAAGAACTCTTTTAGCTCTGTGGTTTAGGCATTTAGCTGTTAATTGCAAGCTTGATTTTCAAAGCCATACATCTCTCAACATGAGAAATATGAAACTTTCTGCTCTCTTAAGGACTTCTGGTGGTGAAAGGTTATATGAGCAGGACTCGTAACTTCAGCTGCAGTTCAAAACCACTAGTCGCTCTGTGGGAGAAAGATGAAGCTTTCTGTCTCCGTAGAGATTTACAGCCTGACAGTTCTTCTCTGTCTCTTAATAACTTATGGCTTAAAGTTTATTTTGAGCAGATTATTACTATTGCCTTTTCTTCTTTTATTTTCTGTTTACTTGAATTATTTATTCTTTGATATATTTCTAAAGTGTGTTTTTTTGTGACCAGCATGCTTATAGGTCATGTGTTTTTTGGTTGTTCAATTTTGGCCATATTGCCACATTCAATACCCTAACTTGACTTCTCTTCTAGTGTCCATAACTCTTTACAGCACTTAATTTTAATGTCTCACTCCTTCTATACTGAAGGCTTTTTAAGGATAGGTCCTTAGCAATTTTTTTGTGAGTATGGTATTTCTTATTTTTTCTATACATTATTTAATAAGTAAGAGTAGCTTCTAAAAAAATCGGATTGGTTTTTGTAAAAAACAAACAAACAAAACAAAATTTAAAAAACTAAAACCTTTTTCCTCTGGAGAACTTGAAACTTGGTATACAAGGGATTCTCAGCAGTTCCTCTTCCCCCATGTCCACAATTCACTTCCTTCCAACCTCCCTCTGATTAGAAGTTACTCCCCACACCTTAGGCCCTCATTCTTACTTCCTATCTAACCCATGGGACCTCGATGTGGAGGGCTGACAGGGTGGCATTGGGCAAAAAATCTCCTACTTTCCTGCTATTTCCTGTGACACTCCCTGTAGGGATGTAGTTCCTACATTGACAGAGCAGCTTCCTTAGAGCAGGGAAGTAGAGTGCCACCAAACCAAGTACCCTTAGTTATAAATAATAACATAGGTCTGCTTAATAACACTGAATATCAAATGACTAAATGCACCAATAAAAATAGAGTAGCAGATGGATTAGGAACAAGATTCTTCAATCAGCTGCCCTTAAGAGGCAGACCTCACACTGACAGATAAAAAAGGATAACAAAAAATTTACCAAGCCAGTGGCACAATAAATAAATAAATCCAGCAAGAGTAGCGATCTTACTCTGCAGCACAATAGACTTCAAAGTAATCGGCCTAATGAGATAAGAATGCACATTACATAATGATCAAAGGATCAATAGACCAAGAACATATGGCCCTAATAAACACATATGTACCCAATGAAAGGCCTTCAAAATTCATCTCCCAACTCCTGAAAGAGATGAAAAGAGAAATCACCAGAAGGACAATAATAACAGGAAATTTCAATACATCACTCTCAGGATAGAGCAACCAGAACAAAGCTCAACGAAAGAAACTGGAGAGCTGAACAGGAAAATCCAAGAGATTCACCTCCTAGATATTCAGAGTTCTCCAACCAACAGAAAAACAGACAAGCAACAACAAAAACAACAATCCATGGACTTCTTCAACTCACATGGCACATTTCTGAAATAGACCACATGCTAGGCCAGAAATAAATCCTTAATAAAACAAAGCACAAAGAGATCATTCAAACCATCTTCTTCGACCACAGAACTATAAAACTGGAAATCTACAATAGAAAGAATGAAAACATAAGTACAAACAAATGGAGACTGAAAAACACACAACTCATCAAAGACTGGGTATTAGTCCAAGAAGAGATGATATTAGGAGGTTCCTAGAAACAAATGGGGATGGTTCACAGCATACCAAACCTATAAGAAACAACAAAGGCAGTTGTCAAAGGCCAGTTTAAAACAATTAAGGCACATATTAAAAAGGAGAAAAATCCTTCTCAACACTTTAACACAACATCTCCAAGAACAGAGTCAAGAGCATAAACCCTACAACAAGGGAAGAAAACAAATCATGAAAGTTAGAGCAGAAATAAATGAGCTGAAAAACAGAGAAGCAATGGGGGAAAAAATCAACAGAACAAGAAGCTGGTTCTTGGAAAGGATAAAAAAATTGTTAAGCTGCTAGCAAACTTAACAAAGGAAAAGAAAGAGTAGATGAAAATATCTAGAATCAGAGATGAAACAGGTGGTATCACAACAGATCCAAATGAAATAAAAAGGATAATAACACAGTATTACTAGGCACTGTATTTATTCCCTCAAATTCAACAATCCTGGTGACATGGAAAAATACATATAAATATACCCTCTACCTAAATTAATGTAGATGGACATTAAAAATGTGAACAGATCCATAGCAATAGAAGTCATAGGCAAATTCATCAAGGAACTCCCAAAGAAACAAACAAGCAAAAAGGCCAGGACCAGCAGGTTTCACAGGAAAATTCTACCAAATATTTATAGAAGAGCTGCCACCAATACTATATAAACTGTTCCAGAATATAGAAAGGGACAGCAAACCCTCATGAACATAGAAGCAAATATTCTCAGCAAAATCCTGGCCAATAGAATCCAGCAACATATCAAACAAATTATTCATCATAACCAAGTGGAATTCATATTTGGAATGCAGGGATTGTTCAGCATTCAAAAAACAATGTAATCCACCACAAGATAAAGAATAAGCAAAAAGGGACATAATGGGGAAAGCTACTGAATATATACATTCCCAGGGTGAGGTCCAGGTACCACAGCAGGTGCCAAACTCAACCCAGGGATATGTATGGCAGCCACATAATAAGGAGGGGGGAAAATAGACAGGGGTGGCTTGGGAACAGGGAACTAACTCACCCAAGGGGTGGGTGTTGTTTATATCTCCACAGTGGAGGGAGAGAGGGACCAGACTTCAATCCGGTGCACCAAGATGTTCATGCAACATACAGGCATGAAGCAGGGAACCAATAGAAAAGTCAGTGGGGGAAGGTCCCCAATTCAAGCTATGTGGGCACCCCCATCCCCCACCACAAAAGGAATGCACTCCAGAGGACAGCACTGAAGCTGCAGCTCAGGAATTGGGCGCATCTGATCAGGAGCAAATGAAGAGGGAAGGAGAAAGTGGAATACACCCCAGCCCACCAAGCCCTGAGGACAATATTCCTACTCAAAGCAGTCAACACACAGGATTACTGGGCCAGCCCCATCACAAGACACGACTACTGTCCCTCACTGACACACAGTGTTAAGGGAGACAGCACTGGGTGGGAGATGTGCCTGATCCAACCCCACCACACCGGGGTAAAGACTAAGGGTGTACAGCGGAGCAGCACGGGGAGCAAAGAAGCAAATCCCCAAAGGATGACAAAGGTGGATGTGGGGGTCAGGGTCTGACACCACAGAGGACTCTACTGGAAAACACTCATAAAGGTCAACGGACACACCTGGAACTGTTTGAGGGCTTTTCATTTTTTCCTATTGGTTTTTCTTTTTTCTTTATTTTTTGTTTTGTTGTATTAGCTGTTGTTGATTTATTTTTCGTCTTCTTTTCTTGTTTTGTTTTGATCTGCTTTGTTATTGTGCATGCATGTCTATCTGGACAAGATAAGTGGGATGGACAATCTGGAGGAGAGAACAGTGGGACACGGGAGAAGAAGAGGTGGTAGAAAAGGAGGGGGGTATGTACAAACCCAGTAACAAAGGAAGAACAAGCAATCTAAAATTGGTGGGGAGGACGGCATAGGATGCTTTGGGGGCTTGATCAAGGGCAATGTAGCTGAGAGGAATTACCAAAACCCGAATGAAAGCCAAACATGAGAGTGGAATGGGAGGAAAGTAAAAGGAAATAGAGGAAAGTACTGGGAGGCAAATGACATTTATAGAGGTCTAAATACTGGCGTGTGTATATATGTAAATACATTTATATACAATGACAGGGAAATAGAACAATGTACATATATTTATTTATAAAGTATTATGGTAGCAGATGGACCTTGGTCCTCTACTCAATTACTCCCTCAATGCAAGTACAGTTTGTTCTAACACAGCATTTTGTGTTAGATGACAGGATTACTAAAGACAAAATGGGTGCATAAGCAAATGTGGTGAAGAAAACTGATGGTGCCTGGCTATCAAAAGATATATGGTCTGGGGTCTTAAAGGCTTGAAGGTAAACAAGCGACCATCTATCTGAGAAGCAACAAAGCCCACATGGGAGAAGCACCAGCCTGTGTGATCATGAGGTGTTCATGGGATCAAGTATCAGGCATCAAAGACTCAAAACAAAACAAACAAACAAGAAGCATATCAATGGGAATGAAGGGGAGGGCAGAGTGGAGACCCATAGCCCATCAGTAGACAACAGAATACCCCCTGTCAGAATGGCGACAAGGAAGAAAAGAGCCAGTCAGGGTGCAGTATAATACCAATGAACCACACAACTTTCCTCTAGTTCTTTAATGCTGCCCCCCACCCCACTACCATGGCTCCAATTCTATCTTACAAATCTGGCTAGATCAGAACATGTATACTGGTACAGATAAGAGTTTGCAACACAGGAAATCCATAACAGATAAACATCTCAGGACCAATAAGGGGAACAGCGATACTAGGATGGTAAGGCTGGGGGTGGGGTAGGGCGGGGGAAGTAAGAGGGAACCCATCACAATGAATGACACATGGCCTCCATCCCAGAGGGAAAGACAGCAGAAAAGTGGGTGAAATGAGACAGCAGTCCATGTAAGACATGAAAAAAAAGAATAATTTATAAATGATTTTATCAATTGACACAGAAAAAGCATTTGACAATATCTAACATCCATTTCTAATAAAAGCACTCAATACTATAGGAATAGGAGGAACATTCTTCAACACAATTAAGGCCCTATAGAAAAACCAATGGTCAATATAATATTCAATGAAAACATTCCACTGAAAACAAGAACCTGATGAGAATATCTCTTTTGCCTCTATTACACAACATTGTGCTGGATGGAATCAGCCCAAATCATAAGACAACAGCAAGAAATTAAGGAAGTACAATAGGACAAAGAAGTAGTGAATCTCTCACTATTTATGAACAATATAATTCTATATAGACAGAACTCTAAGGTCTACACAATAGGATTGTTGGAAACAATTGTGGAATTTAGTAAAGTAGCAGGATACAAGATTAAGAAGCAGCAGAAATCAAATTCAATTCTGTATACTATTTGTATTTTTCTCTATTGTACTTTGTCATTGCTGGTAGTCTTCTTGACTCTTTGTTATGTGTTTTTCTATGTTTTTTCCCTATATGTAGCCAAGGATCTGTCAATGTATAGAGACAACCACTAGAACAAGGGCATATCAGGGGAGATGGGGTATAACAAGGGCATAAGGGGTAACTTATCAAGTAGTTCAAGAAGGAAGAAAATCTTTTGAAATTGCTTGTGGTAGTGATGTAAGAAATCGCTTTATATGATTAAACTATGGAATGATATTATGCCTGGATTATCTCATAATAAAATTGTTTGAAAAAAATACTACTGAGCTGCTTTTCAGGCAGGCTGGGCATCAGACAGTTGAAGATAAGTGGGCTTGGAGGTAGGAGTGCAGGGGGTGTGGATGGGGCTAGGTGGAAGGTGTGACAGACCACCTGGAGAGCCAGGCACTAACTACCACTAATGCAAAAGGGACACAAGTCACTAGGTACATGGATTACTGACTACCAATTCTGAATGTGTATGGAATTGAAAGATTGTGTTGTGCATATATTTATAGGATTAGTATTAAGGTAGCAGAAGGACATTGGGCCTCCACTCAAGTACTCCCTCAATGCAAGAATACTTTCTTCTAGTAAATTGGCATTCTGTGATGCTCACCTTCCCGACACAACCGCTGAAGACAAAGCGGGTGAATAAGCAAATGTCTGGAAGAAAGCTTATGGTGCCCGGCTATCAAAAGATATAGCATCTGGGGTCTTAAAGGGGTGAAGGTAAACAAGCGGCCATCTACCTCAGAAGCAACAGAGCCCACATGGAAGAAGCACACCAGCCTGTGTGATCACGAGCTGACAAAGGGATCACTTATCAGGCATCAAAGAACAAAAAATCATATCTTTGTGCTTACCTCCATGATACATTCACTGAAGACAAATAGGTGCATAAGCAAATGTGGTGAAGATAGCTGATGGTGCCCCGTTATCAAAAGATATAGCGTCTGGGGAGATGACCTTGCAGAGGGATCTCAGGGAGGAGAACAGCCAGTCAGGGCGCGATGTAGCAACGATGGAAAATACAACTTTCCTCTAGTTCCTAAATACTTCCTCCGCCCCACATTATCATGATCCCAATTCTACCTTGCAAGTCTGGCTAGACCAGAGGGTGTACACTGGTATAGATAGGAACTGGAAACACAGGGAATCCAGGGCGGATGATCCCTTCAGGACCAGTGGTGTGAGTGGCGATACTGGGAGCGTAGACCAAGAGTATGTTGGAAAGGGGGAACCGATTGCAAGGAACTATATGTGACCGCCTTCCTGGGGGACAGACAACAGAAAAGTAGGTGAAGGGAGACGTCAGACAGGGCAAGATATGACAAAATAATAATTTATAAATTATCAAGGGCTCATGAAGGAGGGGGGAGCGGGGAGGGAGGGGAAAAATGAGGACTTGATGCCAGGGGCTTAAGTGGAGAGCAAATGTTTTGAGAATGATGAGAGCAATGAATGTACAAATATGCTTTACACAACTGATGTATGCATGGATTGTGATAAGAGTTGTATGAGATCCTAATAAAACAATTAAAGAATAAATAAATAAAATAAGCTAACTAACTAATTAAATAAATAAATTTCATTATATAAAAAAAGAAAGATTGTGTTTTGTAACTAAAGCACAAAGTGCACACTATTTTTCACCTGGTGGACAAAGAAATGAGTGGTGTGTGGTGGATATTGGGCTCTTTGGGTGCTCAGCAGCCCCTTTCTAAGTAGGTTCATAGTCGGGGCTCGGGTTGGATAATGGAAGTACAGGATATTTTCTGGCAATCACAGCGTGGGCAGGGCAATGGGTATGCGAATACTATGGTGGAGTGCTTACTGCTGCTGCCAGAGAATATTGAGGCTAGGGATGGATGGGAATTGTAGGGGTTATACTTGGATGTTTAAGGCACCAATTGTGGTGCTCATGCCAGGAATATTTTTGAGGGTGAGAGGAGAGGGTGTATGTTTCTGTGGTTTTGAGACATGAGGGTTTGGGTACTTCCTATTGATTGGGGCCATAATTAGTACTTGGCCCTGACTAAAGTATCTGCTATATGAACCTGTTGGGATTTCTTGATACAACTGTCTGTATTTCTTTACCTATTTTTGTATATGTTTAATAAATGTTTTGTTGCTGCTGTTATTCTGGTTTTTGCTGTGTTTTCATGGTTCAGGTCAGGAATGGCGTGCATGGTTCATAGATCACTATGGTCGGGACTATAGCTTGTGAGTAGACCCATCTCTGGATTCTGACATTTCCCCTACTCTGTGTACCTTACTCTCAGGATGTCAACATAGTTTCTTGTATTTTGATATTAAATTAAGTTTTATTTTATGATATTTACCTGAGATTGTGCTGCTGGCTTTGTTTCAAGACAGCCACACTGCACAGGACTCTCCCTCAGGGCGCCTGTACTCCACAGCTCTCTTCATTCTGGTTTACTTTCTTTTTCCAATTATTGCTCAATTAAATTATCTATTATTCCACTTAATTCTCAGGATATCAGGATTGTTATCTGTTTCTACTTCAATTCATTTCGTGAGCATTTGCTGTAGAGAGCATCATGTGTCATCATCTCGGGCTATCTCCTAGAAGTCATTAAATGTATGTGGCATATTTCTATATTAAAATATGTGGTTATCACCAAAGTATATTTATAAGTTAAAAATAATAACATGATCTTATGAGAAAATATTTTTATTTTGGATAAATTTGAGTTTAAATATTTATACTAAATCCTTAAATTTTGTGTCCATAAAGATACTTGTACCCTGTCTCTAGTGTGATAAATTGTCTTTCTGATGTTGACTTGTATTGTACTCTGAACATAATTCTCAGTAACTATTTGTTTGTTTGACAACTCATTTTATTTTATTTAAAATAAGTTAAAATTAGAAAATATGGTGTATATCCTTAAATTATGAAAATATTAGCATACATTTACTCTACTTAAATTTTTCAATCTTAAATTGATAGAAAATCAATTATGGGTTACACAAGAAATTACAGTTTTTAGTTAAAATAAAATAAAATATTTTTATATTAACTTAAGTCAATAATGTGTGACCAATATTTATAATTCTTCTAATATTATATAATAAGTGGTAAAAAATAGAATAAAGCACATATAATGCAGTGTTGTATGAAAAACCTCTAACCTAGTTAATTTCAAATATATATAGGATGATTTTATGAACAAGATAATCAAATTCTGTTTTCTAACATTATCTTTTAAAAAATATAGTTTTGATGGCAGATACTTAATATTTACAATTTATTCATTCAATCCCATTCTAATATTTTCTTTTAATGCCAATATTAATGTTCAATGTTTCTTAATGTTTTCTTAGTCTTTCCTAGAAAAATGCTATTATATGAATCTTTTCATGTTCCAAACTATTGAGATTCAAATTGAAAATATTTAAGTAATTAATATTCTTGGGTAGTAATAATCATCTGTATAAATTTGACTGAGTAAAATTTTAATTTCACATTTAAAAACCGCATTTTGGCTGCTAATGACTAATGTGCAATTTCTTTTCATAATTTGGCTTTATAAATAATTCATAGAATGTACCATTTAAATTCATAGTTTCATTTATTTTTTGACATCCTAATATAGTTTACTTGTAGTTCATTTGACTTTCTTGAATGATAATTTATTTTCAAATACTTAGATTATTGTAACTAAGTTTTATGTAATTTTTGAAGGAATAAATTTCATTATGCATAATAAATATGGTTCATTTTTAATGTTAATATTTCCACCTTTTAAAAATATGATGAATATTAAGAGATTGTCAAAATTCTTAGTCAATCATATACTATTATCAATTTTAATTCAGTAAATTATTTTCTATATATATGATTTTTAGAAGTGTGATTAATTGGTGCACTACATTTTTGGAAAAGGGTCAAAAAGATATATGGCCCTGAAGTAGAAATATGTAAGTATTTCTTGCTTTATGTGCTTAATCTACAAATAAGATTTACATCCTTTATATCATTTCAATATCCATTGTTTTTGTTTCTTCTTTTACTTTAATTGTATTACCCAGACATACATGGCCAAAATTAGAATTAATGTTTATTCAACTATGTACCAAAACTTTTGTAGTCCCAATATCACAAAATAATTAATTGACAAGACTAATTATTTACACTAAAATATTAACCAAACTTTCTTCTTCTGTAATACTCATGTTCCTTATATAGTGATATCAGGTTACTTCTGAATTTCTTTTATTCTTGTATGTAGCTGAACATGGAGTCTTCTATAGCTCATCAATCTCTAGATCTTTTTATAATGTATATATGTTGTTATATAATAATTTGAGTTTTTAAAAAAAATACGTTACACTTGTCTCAAGAAAATGTTATATTTTTACTTCCTTATTTTTTATTAGCAAGTTTAAAAAATCCTACTCTGATATTTCATCATTTTTTTAACAGCAATCACATCTTAACCTAAAGCCATTTTTGATAATGCATACATATCTCAACACGTTATTAGGAATTGTCTACTCATGATCTAATAAATACATATTTTTAATTAACTACTATTTCATCTATGTTTTTCACAATTTAGAGACTAGTCCTTATCATTATCTATCCAAGTATTACCCATTCTTCAAGTTGTAGTTCAGCACCAATTATTCATATGACGTTTCCCTTAAGGAGAAGATGAGTGTCTTCAGGCTTACTGGAATAGGTGCTTCTAGTGCCTTCAGGCTGAAGCTTCCTGGAACAGGTGCTTCTGGACTTGCTGACTCATGGGGCTTGAGCTGAAGACCTTTGGGTTGAAGCTTATAGCAGAGAGGCATGCCCATTAGGCCTTTATTAGCATCCTTGAAAGAATTTTATAACATGCCCTGATGAACAACTGTATGCTGAGAATTTCTCACTTAAATTACAACTTGCTAACTTCCTTAATAAATTATTTAATTAAGAATATTTTTTGAGTTCTGTGTAGCCATTGTAATGAATATTAGAACCTCTAGGAAAATAACAGTGTAGGAACAGTAGAGAGTGTTGTGTATGACAGCTCAGATACCTTGGTAGATAATAGATACATGGATGAATGGAAAGATTAGAGTCTATAGCTAGCTATTAAATATTTCCTTGTAATATACACTATTCCACACCATCACATAGGGTAACAATACTATCACTTCTTTATGGATATGATATTTTTATAGTGGTTAAATACTATAAATCCCACATAAATATTTGGAATATATTGTAACAATATCATTTTGATCTTGAGTTAAAACATTTCTTAAACAGGAAATAAAATTAAGCTAGTCATGAAAAAATGGCCAATAAACATGGCCACCTTAAACTAAAGAATACATTGTTGATACATAAGTATTATTATGGAAAATAATTCAGAAAACCAAAAAGTGGAAGTATAATAAAAAAGTATATTTAAAAAATGACTCCTTAAAGAATATTCAATAATCTAGCAGCTATTAGTGAATAAAAAACATTGCTAGGAGAATGGTCACAAAGCTTAAATAGGTAATTACTTAAAGAAAAGAATAAAAGTGGCCAAGAAACATTGAGAAAAGGTGTTTGGCTATTTTGCTAATGATGTAAATTTAAAAATAATGCAATACAAAGACCTGCACCAGTGTGACAAAATTTTTGAGGTCTATATTATCATGTGCATGGAGTGTAAAGTAATAAATAATAGGACTCTTAGGCAGCTCTGGTTGTTGTACGGTACATTCAATCACTTCCGACCCATAGTGACTCTATGTGCAACAAGCAGACAACAAGACGAAACACCACCTGGTCCTACAAGTGTTCTTGTTTTTGAGCCCATTGCTGCGGCCACCGTGTGAAACCAGCTTGTCTCCCTCTTTTTCATTGCCCCTCCACTTTACCAAGCATGGCACCTTTTCAAGGGACTTGTCTAACCTGATCTTACGTCCAAAATATGTGAGCTCAATTTCCCATCCATACTTTATTTCCTCCAAAGTGTATTTGCTGTTATTTTGGCAGTCCATGATACTTCCAATATTCTTCACCAGTGTCCTAATTCAGATGTATGAATTCTAATTCAGTATTCCTTATTCAATGTGCAAATTTTACAAGCATATGGGGGATTCAAAAATACCAGCACTTGAGCCAGAGTCTCCTTCGTTCTCAATGTAACATCCTTGATTTTTGACACCTTTTTTAAGCGATGAAATATTGTATGTTATTAGATAGAGTCAGTTCAAACACACATTGACCCTCTGTATCACAGAATGAAACACTGCCTGATCCTGAGTTGTCCTCACAGTTTTGTTAAGCTTACGCCCATTGTTGCAGTCATTTATGTCGATTTATCTCATTTAGGGGCAAGTACTCACTCCTCTCTCTACTACCTTCAGAATCTAAGACAAGTCACTTCAGAGTATTTCTGCTCTTGCTACCTAAAGCAGCCGTTTCTTCCTCGGCTTTTCCACATGTTAAAGAGGTCATATGCAGCAGATTCACAAGATGAACTCTGTCTTGTTTGGTCTCTTGGCTGCTTCTTCCATGAGCGGTGATTGTGGGTCCACGTAAGTTGAAATCCTTGACAACTTCTGTCTTTTCTCAGTGCATCGTGATGTTGCATATTGCTCCCATTGTGAGGATTTTGCTTTTCTTATACTGAGTTGTAATCCAGACTTCAACCCTCCATCGTTAACAGTAAGTGCTTAAAGTTCTCCTCATTTTCAGCAAGCAAGGTTGTGTCATCTGTATATCACAAGCTGTTATTATAAGTAAAGTTTAATAATAATAGCTCTGTTAAATCACACATGTTATACCACTGGGCAATTTAATTGCTAAGTGCATGTTCAAATAAAATGTGTTTCTCCAAATAAAAAGGGAAAGAATGTGCTTTATTGCAACTTCATTGAAAACAATCACAAACTTTGATCAAATTGATATATAAAAACGGGAAAATAGATAAATGGTGTTGTACTAATTTCTATGGTGACAAATAATATACCCTAAGAAATAAATAAACAAGTTAAGTAACCTGAATGAACCTCCTAAATATAATGTAATGTGACAGATGTTAAATACAAAATTGCATATGTGATATTATTCCATGTACAATAAGATTAAATATGGGCAAAACTAAACTCTAGTTTAGAGTATTAAAAAAGCCTACATAAGTGTCTAAACTAAAACCAAATGCAAAGTCAATTCTAATATGGCTAACTTTGGTGAGGAGTAAATGTTATTGAGAGGAAGCATAAATGGAGGATTCATTTTCCTCCCCCTTTCGTTTGAAATGAACGTGTGCATCGTCAAAGGCTCAAAGTCCATTCCTCATTCACTTTTCCTCCTTCCGTAGCCACGCAGACCGATATGTGGATCCGAGGGGGAAGAAATCTGGAGAGTTTTTTAGACTTGGAGTTTTCACACTTGTTTTTATTTATTTTGTTTTTAATGAAGCATGTTCTATGTAATTATACAGCCCATCTCAACAAATGACATCAGTAATATCCAATTAAGTCCTGCATAAATTTGGTTCTCTTTTTTTCCTTCCCTTCCCGTCCTGCCTCCCTCCTGTATTTTCCTCCCCCTTCCTTCTGGCCCCATCCAGTCCCTAACCTCCTCATGTTCTTCAAAATCTTATCTTTTGGTGTAAAAGCCACTTCAATTTTTCTTTATTTTCCCTTAAATTTATATTGTCGTTAAATATTTACTTAATAAAATTGACTACCTGCTAAATATAATGTTTTCTTGTTTTTTCTCTCTTACGGTGTTTACAAGAGTCATCATTGGTTTTGATTGATGCATAATATTCCATTGTATGAATGCACCAGAATTTGTTTATTCATTCCTCTATAATTAGAGTTTTCTGTTGTTTCCATGATTTTGCTATTATGGAAAGTACTGCAATAAACATAGGTGTGTATATGTCCATTTGTGTTGTATTCTTTATTTATTTAGAGTAGATATCCAGTAAAGAATTTGCAGGATCATAAAGTAATTGTACTTGTATTTATTTAAGGAAGCTCTATGCTGTTATTCATAGTGGTTATATAATTAAACATTTCCACGAGCAATTATGAGTGTTCCAATTTCTTGTAATCCTTTCCAGCATTTACTATTTTCTGCTTTTGTTTTGTTTTAAATTTTGCTGAAAGTGTCCACATGAAGGGGTATCTCATTGTCATTTTAATTTGTATTTATCTTATTACTAATAAACATGAACATTTCTTCATATGGTTGCTGGCTGCCTAGATGCTGTCTTTGGTAAATTATCTATTCATATCTTGTGCCATATTTTTATTGTGCTATTTGTAGTTCTAGTTGCAAAAATAGAGGATTGTTGTGTGCTAGCAATGGCACATATTTATTAGACTGAAGCTTGTATGAGTGCTCAAATTATACAAATATAAGTTGTGCATTTGTTCTTACACACTTTTTTGAATGGGCATTGTAGATCACAACAAAATAATTGAGTTATGGCTAAAATTCGGTATGTATTAAAATTCATCTATATTAAGTATGATAGTCAAATCATGTAATTAGCATTCCAAGTAATTTTCTGAGCAGCACTCCTATTTTAATAGGGATCACTATTAGTTTTGAGGGCTTACTCTGGCTACCTGCTAAGAACTAGCATAGGTAACCGGCATCTAGAACTAGAGAAGACAGTCTCTGCTTCCATACAATTTATAAATAGTCTGCTACCTCTAGTTCCCACACTTCTTGGACATTAATTAAGGCAGTTTGATGATATGTAATTGTTCATATCTTAATGAAATTAATACAATTTAATGACATCATTTTTACTCCAGGAGATTGTTGCTAAACTGTTGATGTTGTTAGGGGCCCTAAGATAGGTTCCATTTCACAGAAACCCCATGCATAACAGAAGGAATCCTGCCTAAGCCTGTTTCACTTCACAATGGATACTATTTTTGAGTGGCTTGTTTTAGTCACCATGTCAATCCATTTTGTGGAGAGTCTTCTTAGTTTTTGCTGACCCTCTACACTTCCCTTCATGACATTAGTATCTCCTGAGAACATGTCTAAAACTATAAAAAAAAATCTTTCTATCCTCGAGTCTCAGGAGCAATTTTCCTGGACTTAACACAGTTTTGCTAACTCTGGCAGTGCATGGCATTTCAATATTCTTTAACACTATAAATCAAATATGCTAATATATTTCTATACCTGCCTATTTTTAAGCTGCTTTTTTAATAAGAAGCCACTCCAAGGAATAAATGTGTGATATAGTCTCCCTTCGTAAAGATTAAAAATTTGAGAAGTATCGTAGGTAGTTCTACTGTATTGTATAGAAGTACTATGGCTTGGCTCAATGGGATTCTGGGAGAATAGAGGCCCATTGATTTAAATTTTAGTCTCCTTCTTAGAGTATATTCGGTAACTGATAAATAGTGAGCAAAACACATTATATGAAGATTTCAACTGGAACAGAGCCAGGGACTAGAAAAGGAGATAGCATATTTTGCAGCTTAAAGTAACCAATAGGAGAAGAGCAAAAAGCAGCCGTCAATTTGAAAGTTATTAACTTCTATGTGCATTTTTCCCTCCACTCTAGTATCTCTGCCAGGCACTCAAGTAATGCAAGAACGAGTGCCTTTTAGAGATCCAATTCACTTTCCCTAGCTCTACTTCTTAACTAATAAGCCCATTTGTGGGTAATGGATTCATGAATGAGAAAAATGAATCATAAAATACCAAATCTTTCATAGTTGCTACAAACTATTTTGTAAGCCTATTAATGTGATTTCTTTATGTTTCTCTTAAATGAAATTGAAGAATAAACATTATACTATCCTTATACTTATTTAAAAATTCAGCAACCATAGCAATTTGTTAGACGTCCTTGTGGCACACTCATTGTTAGTAATATGACAAAGGGTGTGAAAAACATTACATTGATCTTAGAGTTACTGTATATTTAACTAAACCCCATCAACCCAAATCCATTGAGTCAATTATGACAGAGAGTAACTCTTTGGGATAGAATAAAATTGCCCTATAGGATTCCCAAGGCTGTAAAACTTTAAGGAAGCAGACTACCACAATGTATTTATGTATCTATGCATTAGTGTTTTAGTATTTAAATATAGAATAATTATCCTAGTGGAGTGATGATAAAGTGCTCTGCTGATACACAACCCATCAGCTGCTCCTCAGGAGAAATAGGTGGCAATCTACTTTCTTAAAGATATACACACTCTACTTTTAAACAAATGTAAGCATTGTATACCACTTGACCGTCAGTTTATTATATTGTAGTAGCTGATAGGCTGCTATGATGCTGGAAGCTATGCCACTGGTATGTCAAATACTGGCAGCGTTGACCATAGTAGATAGATTTAGGAGAACTTCCAAATGGAGATTGACTGGAAAGGGAACCTGTGATCCATTATTATCCATTTCACCCAAGGTAACAGTCAACCATCTAGCCCTTGGCTTTCTCATGTCTTCCTTGCTCTCCCATCCCTTGACAGTCTCCAGTCTGTTGCCTTTGGTATGAAAGTCCTCACTTTGCATACCCTCCTTAAACAGTGGTCTTATATAGTATTAATCTTTTTGTGCTTCACCAATGTCACTAAGACTAATGTTCTCCAGGCTTATCCATGCATGAAGGTCATTGTGGTGTTATCATTTTTTTTGTTTATTAGGGATGCATAGTATTCCATCATGTGTATACACCAAAGTTTCTCTATAATTATGCTACAGTTGAGCATTTAGCATGTTTCCATATTCTTGCTATTGTGAACAGTGCTGCACTAAATATGGTCTGCATATGTCTGCTCGTGTTGTGACTCTACCTTCTTTAGGATATATACACAACAGACTTTTTGCTGGATCATATGGAATTTCTATTCCCAGTTGTTGGAGGCAGCTCCAAAGCATTTTCCACAGTAGTTGTTCACAGTAGTTATTCACAGTCCCACCAGAAGTGGATGAGGGTTCTATTCTCTCTGAAACATCTCCAGAATTCATTACTGTCTGGTTTTATTCTGTTTTAATTTGTCTGTACTTGAGTGTATAAGGTGGTATCTTACCATTGTTCTGATTTGCATCTCTTGAATGGCTAGTGATCATGAATATTTCTTCATACATGTGTTGGCCATTTGAATGCTTGCCTGCATAAAGTCATTTAAACACCTTCAAACTAGTTCTTATTTCATTTGTTTCTAATATTAGCTGTTCCCACACATTGTAGGAAAACAAAAAGCAAACCTACTGCTATTGACTCACTATGCCTACTCACAGTGATCCTATAGGATGGATTAGAAATGCCTCTGGGTATTTCCTAGACTGTAACTGTTGTTGAGAATAGAATGCCCTTTCTTCCAGCAGAGCAGCTGGTAGTTTCAAACTGCCAACCTTGTGTATTGCAGCCCAACTCATAACCACTGAGCCACCAGGGCTCCATCATACATTATACAGTGTAAGAAAGCAAACAAACTCTTTCCATATGAGATCTTTAATGGAATTAGAGAGGAGAGTGGAAATATGTTACTAGTGACAAGGGATAGAAATGAGGAATCAGTGCGAGGCCAATAATATGAAATCACTAAAGGTTGCATAAGAAAAAAATTCAAACCATCAGCAGAAGTTTTAGGAGGCATGAATTGGGAAGAAGTGGATGCTGGCTGAGCCTATTTAATTTGGTAAATTTAATTTGTTCCAGCTTGAGGCTGATTTTCAAAGTTGTACGATGCATTTGCATTGAAGTCATTAAACTCAGAAATGGTATATCAGGATTTTCTGTGAATTTGTTTTACAACATTCTCGGTAGCTTTAATTTCCATGGATTAAAGAGAGTTGACTGCAACATCTATATACAGGTTTTCATTTCCTCTTGTTTACTCTAATGAGACACAAGGGCATCCTGGGTTATTAATTTTTCCAGCTATTGGAGACTTGATTACTTCCTTTTCCATTTATTTTATTTTCTCCTTAGTCCTACTGGAATACCACTCTCTAAACAAATTTCCATTTACATGGTGCCTTTTCCCTTTAGGATTAGATTATTTTAAGACTGGTCAGAAATATATTTGGAAAGCAGTGTGTTATTTGGATTTTATTTTATTCCCTTGTGTTGAAAGCTTTGCTTTGGCATTAAAATATTCCATAAGAAAAGTTCAGCTGTAGAATCTTAGAAGTTTGATATTATCATAATAATCCTGAATCATTTAATGAGAATGGAGTTAACTTTTCCCTCCTTAAAATGCCATTGTTTTCATTATTCCACAAATTAGCTTCAAAGAGTTTACTAGGTTTTGTGTCTTCTATAATTGAATTACAGATTTTTGAAACGCCTTGGGAATTTTAAGCAAACATCTACATGCTTAAGAATTTCTTCTTATCCAAATATATCACCTGATTTTATGACTTAAAGAACTGAGAACATTTTTAAATTCCAGGATGTTAAATTCTATTTCACATGTTATGCTCTGATTTAAAATATATCCCAAATTAATGGTGCTTCAACCAACTAATTGGTTAATCTAATATACTTTCAGTATTTTAGATTCAAAATGTTAAAGATAGTGATTAAAAAATCATTACACTGAAATTAAATTACTGCTAAATATATGATTTAGGCTTATCTGTAAATGCATTCATATGTGATATACATATCAGTTGAAATACTATTAAAAATCATGGATTTTACATACAGTTCATAAATATATGACAGAAGAACTGAATCTAAAGGAGCATAAGGCTCTTTCTCATTTTTCTGAATCTATTTCCTTAGGTGGTTTTGCAGATTTATTGGTTTTTAATTTGGGGGGGGGGGTTCTTTGTTTTTTTGCAATAAAGTACCATGTATATATTATACACTCAATAACAGGACATTAAATATCCATCTTCCTCAAATTATACTTTTGAACACAACCAAAAATGAACCCAGTTTTCCTTTTAGACTTTAATTTCATCCTGGATACATGTAACATATGTAAGCAAGTAATTATAAAACATACCCATAGCATTCTGAGAGAGAGTAAGTATAGCAAAAAAATCTGATAGGAAAACTTAATTTCTTAATTTTTCTTCTAAAGAGAATTTCAAGAGATCACAAGCCTTAAAGAAAAGACTACATTAACAATTTAAATAGAATTTTTGTCCAGGGACTTCCAACAACAAAAAGCTCACCGCTATCTAGTTGATTTCAAATCATGGCGATCCTATAGGACAAGGTAGAACTGCCCCTGGGGGTTTCTTGGACAGCAACTCCTAAGTGGGTTAGAAATCCCCATCTCTCTCCTGTGGAGAAGCTGGTGTTTTTGAACTACTAACCTTGTGGTTAGCAGCCAGCACAAAGTGAAACCATTATGAAACCAGGCACTTCGAGGTTTTTGTTTAGTACTTTTTTTATGTGACTCGATTGTAATTTACGTTAAACATATACATAAACCCAAACATATTATATTTCTAAAATTGATTTTAGTCAAACATAAAAAGTATAGCAATAATTACCAGGCATCATGGCTTCTGGAGGTGTGCTTTATGACACAGATAAAAGTAGAGACCCATCTATGCAGTTCTCAGAGCAGCCTTATACTTATTCTACATTTAGGGTTTCATTTGAGAGATAGTTTGTTCTTCAGATTAATTTCAGAAGAATTATAAAACCATGCATACACATTGTCAACAATAATGGCAATATCAGAATTATAAAGCACATTGCTTAATGGAATAGTTTGTAAATTTATCTGTAAAAATTCTTTATATTATACATATTTTCAAAATGGTGGTAACCATGATTATTGCCCTGAACTCTAGAATACTATTAATTTTTCCTAATATATACACAAGATTTTATGTTGTGTTTGTAATTACTATTTTGTTTGAGAGATAGTTAGGCTCTATGAGAGTCCAAACAACAGATCGGTAGTAAGTTGATTAGGAGGTAGATGAAGTTCATGCTCCAGAAAGTCAATGGCTTTTCCTCTGAAGCCCTGGTGTGTGTGTGTCAGCTTGACGCTTAGACTGTGGTGTTGGCTGTTCGGAGGTGCCACTGAGTTGGTTCTAAGCCACAGCGACCATCTACACAACAGAATGAAACTCCGCTAAGTCCTGTGCCAGTCTCACAATGGATCCTGTGCTTGAGCTTATTTTTGCAGCCACTGTCTCAATCCTTCTATTTGAAAGCCTTTCTCTTTTTCACTGCTCCTCCACTGTACCAAGAATGTCCTTCTCCACGGACTGGTCTCTCCTGGGAATATGCTTATCGTGTATAAGACAGAGTCTCCCCATCTCTGTTAGTCTGGGTAGACTAGAGAAACAAATTCATAAACACGCATATGCATATAAAGGAGAGGTTTATATACAAGAGCAATTCTTCTTTGGTCTTCCTTATTCAATGCCCAACTTTCACATGCATACTAGGTAGTGGATAATACTATGGCTTGTGTGAGGTGCATCTTAGTACTCAAAGGATTATCTTTGTTCTTAATACTTTAAAAAGGTCGTGTGCACCAGATTTACCTAATGCAGTATGCCAACTTATCTGCTAACTGCTGCTTCCATGGGCTTTTCTTGTGTATCCATGCAAGACAAAATCCCTAACAATTTCAACCTTTCCTATATCATGATGTAACCTTGTAGTTCAGTTGTGAAGATTTAAGGTTTCCATACAAAGAGTTGTAATCCATATTGAAGTCTACAATCTGTGGTCTTCATCAGCAAATACTTCAATATTTCTTGACTTTCTGCAAGCAAGATTCTGTTATTTGTGTATCGAAGGTTGTTAATAAATCATCCTCCAATCCTGATGCCATAATCTTATGCATGTTATCTCGGTTCTCTGATGATTTGCTTAGTGTAGAGATTTAAAAAATATGATAAGCAGATACAACCCGGATGCACAGCTTTCCTGATTTTAATCCATAAATTAATCCCCTGTTCTGTTTGTTCAACTGTGTCTTGATCCATATACAAGTTCTGAAATGGCACGTTGAAGTATTCTGGAGATCCATTTCTTCTCAAGGTTATCCAGACTTTTATTACTATAATATAATATGGTAATCAAACAATATGGCTAGAAAATCACAGAAACCCTTATTAAATATCAAAATGTGAAATGATTTTTGATGAATTCTCCACATAGAGTGTGCACTTCTGAAGGTGATGTTTACATCTCCCTAACACTGCCCTGAAGAATTCCATGCTGTTTGATTTACACACCTTCAAATGGCATTTGGGGAAACCGCAAGGAACTTAAATTACACTTCTTTTTATTGCTTTTTGAGTTTGGGGACAAAAGGAATCTGAAGGAGCAAGATCAAGGTTGCAGGGAGGATAGGGAAAGGTTCCCCAATGAAAATGAGCTTAGAACTTGCTATCCTCAAAGAATGAACAGGCTCATTGTCCTGATGGAAAAATAAAAATACCTCCACACAGCTTTCTGGGTCTTATAGTCATCAATGTATTCTTCTTAAAACATCTCCCTAATAAAGCCCCATGATAATCTAGTATCCTTCCGGAAATTCTATCAAAATTACTTCTTTGGTATCCAAAGAAGAAAACGGTTACCATAGCCTTCTGACTTGACACATTAATCGTCTTCTAAAAAGCTTACTTATTGTTTTTGAAGTAATTTTTCCTAAAGTTATAAACCACTCCATCAATATTAAGATGATGATACAGTTTTATAGTAAATTTAAATGACACAATATATGTCATTCTATATTTTACATATGACGTTTACCTATTTTATCTTAATACATTTATATGGATTTGTAACCCAACAATATTAAAAGGATAGATGAAATCTTATCTTTAAAAGAGAATATAGAAGAATTGAAAAATATTTTAGGATTAAAAAAATGCACAGAAAGTACAGAGAGTTTCCAGGAACCCCGTCAACTTCTACATGCACTTAATCCGATTAACATTTCACACCAGTGTTATGTGATACAATTGATGGGCAATTGAGGATACATTATTACTGACTAAACTTTCTCCAGGTCTTTGAAAACTTGGTAGCTCATCTCTTTTTACCACCAGGAAACTAATATTTTTTATCACTAAATATTATTTAAGCATATTGATGTACCACTTTTATACATTAAGGTCCACTCTTTGTTTTGTAGATTTTTATGGGATTTGATATATATATCACATTCATTATAATGTTGTCATGCAACATTGTTTCAGGTCTTTAAATTATCCTATGCTTCATCTTCAGATCTTTTTTTCCCCCATCCAGTTGAACTTCTGGCAGCTGTTGCGCTCTCCCTACACTTTTGTCTTTTCTAGAATTCCATAGAGTTGGAATAACACAGTCTCCAGCTGTTTGTTTTGCTCCTTTCATTTAAAATAACACAGCTTTAGTGTCATCAATTTCATTTTTCTTCAGAGTGACCCTACAGGATGCCTGGAACTAACTCTCACACTCTGAGACTTTGGGAGTAGAAAGCCTCATCTTTCTGTATTATGCATGTAAATTCCCCCAGGTTTTTCAATAGTTGGATAGCTCTTTCCTTTTTATCACTGAGAAGCTTAGTTCTCCCTTTGTAAGAGTCACTGAAGATTATTCCGTAGTATGGCTGCACCACAGCTTATACACGCACCTGTTGAAGGACATCTTGGTTGCTGGGAAACTTTGCTATTTACAAACAAAGCTGCAATAAACATTCATGTTCAGGCTTTTGAGGGCAGATATCTTTTCATCTCTTTAGGTAAATATTTAGATGTGTGACTAAAATTATACTAAGCCTATGTTTAACTATCTAAGACACTGTCAGGTTCTCTTTAAAAGTAGCTTGCCAATTAAAAAAATTTTTCTGCTAACAATAAATAAGGGCTTTTTGTTCCAACTTCTCTTCAGCGATTGGTGTTGCCAGAGTTTTCTATTTTAGTTATCTTAATACATGTGTCAAGAGCCCTGGCATCACCGTGGATAAGTATTTGGCTGCTGCTCTGACTGTAAATGAGCTGTAATGGGTCTTCTATCCTTCGTCTCTGTGGCTCCCACCGAATGCTTTGCTGAGTACACGCAGCAAAGGTGTAGAGGAGTCTAAAGAAAGTGTTGGACAGTTTTGCCTGAGTATAAGATAGCAGCTTTAGGAGCAGGACGAGAGAATCTCATATCCAACAAGAGGAGCCAGGCTTGCCTGAGATGCCTACAAGGAAGACTAGTGGCAGTAGAGGCAATGTAGGAGGAGCTATGAGGGAACATGAGACAGAGCTCCTAGCACCATGACCCATGGAAAAAAGTGAACTTGAGTGCTTTGGGGCAGGAGACTGACTGACTTGAAGATGGGGTTCCCTTTGGTCATTTATCAGCACTCAAAGAACTTTGGAAAACTCAAGGCTAGTGGCTTGTGTGGCTAAGAGAGTGAGGCTTTCGACATGAGTGAGAAAAGGTGTTGCTGTGGACGAAGAACTGTTTCCTGGTCCTCACTTGTGTTAACCTGTCACCATATCTACTCAGTCCTCATAATCATGAGTACTGCCGGCTAGGTCTCTGTGGCCACTGCCACAGAGTGTTGAACTCAACAGAGAAGTAGCGGGTCATGGGAGACATGGTTGGCGTCAGAATAAGGTAAACGAATTTGGATGATAGAGGCATGTCCAATCGCTGGCTTACAGAAATCCTCTGGGACAAAGTGGAGCTGGATTTTCTTTCCCCTTTGAGTAGCCAGATGAGGGCAGATGTGTCCTCCTTACTATTTATTAAGATACTACATGAATGGTTGATGTTCCAACTATACCAGAGCACCCTAAGAGAAAGACGTGCCAGTTATCATGGGAAAAGATTGCAGCCTTGAAAACCCAGTGAGGTAGGTCTATTTGCTGATGTCCAGGGCCTCGATGAGTTGGAATCAACTAAATGGCAATGGGAATGACTATGTCCTGCTTATTGTTGCTGCAGTTCCCAGTTCCCAAATGGCACATGAAAGGAGCCCAGGGGGGCGCAGTGGGTTAGCGGTGGGGCTGCTGACCTCAATGTCAGAAGCTGGAACCCAGGAGCTGTTCGAGAAAGATGAGGCAATCCATTCCTATAAAGATTGATAGTATCAGAAACCCAAAGGAGCACTTTCATCCTGTGAATATATATGAATAGGGTTTTTTTCTCTACTTAAAATTTCTAGCCCATTACTTAAAAGGGCTATTATTGATTTATTTTTTGCCTAGGTACATCTTTAATGTTTCAAAATGAGTGTTTGGCCTGTGAGCAGCAAGATCCAGGGAGAGATCTCGGCCTGCCACTGCGCTGTCCAGACTGCTGAGCTCCCATTTGTCCGCCGCCACCCACCCTGGACACAGAACATGAAGCTACGGATAAAAGCGAGCTGGTGCAAGAGGCCAAACTGGCCTCGGAGGCTGAACGATGGGATGACGTGGCAGGCTGCCTGAAGTCTGCAACTGAGCAAGGAGCTGAGTGATCCCATGAGGAGAGGAATGTTCGGTCAGCTGCTTAGAAAGCATGTTGGAACCTATAGATCATACAGGAGGGTCCTCTTAAGTACTGAGCAAGGATGGAAGATGCTGAGGGGAAAACAATAGAAGATGGCACAAGATTAGAGAGAGAAAACTGAGACCAAAGAGAGATATCTGCAATGATGTACTGTCTCATTTGGAAACGTTCTTGATCCCCAGCGTTTCATGAGCAGAGAGCAAAGTATTTTGGTTGCAAATGAAAGATTACCTTTGCTTGGCTGAGGTGGCTGTTGGTGATGACAAGAAAGGGATTGTGGATCAGCCACCACAAGTATCCCAAAAAGCATCTGAAACCAGCAAAAAGGAAATGCAGCCAGCGCACCCTATGAGCTTGGGTGTGGCCCTTACTGCCTCATGTTCCACTGTGAGCTTCGGAACACCCCGATGAAAGCCATCTCTCTTCGAATGCCGTCGTTGATGAAGCCGTTGCTGAACTTGACACATCCGGTGCAAAGTCGAACAAAGACAGCACACAGACACTGCAGTTCCTGGGAGACAAGTCGACAGTGAGGACATCAGGCACCCAAGGAGAGGACGTCGAAGCAGGGAAGGAGGGAAAGTGGAACCAGCTTTCCAACTTTCACACAGTAGATCCATGCTGTCCCACAAATAGTGTTTGGTTTACAATTGATGACAGGCTTATGTTTCTTCTATTTGAATTTCTATAGTCCCCGTGTGTTTTGTATGTTTAATATTAGGGGAGTAGAGCCAGTTAACATTTAACAAGTTACATGTTTTCATCTTGAGAAGGTCAAAATAGGGATGTGGAATTTTTATACAAGTTAGAAGTGTTTGACATAGTACTTTGGGTACATTGTGGCTTTACAGGGGCCAGTGTTAAAACAGCTTCTATGTCTAAGCAAAGAAAACTGCCAACATATCGGTTTGTCCTGGTTGGGGAGAAATGGAATAATTGGTTCCAGTCGCAGGTGTAGTTAGTGTGGATACTTTAAGATTCAGAACACTTAGCAAATCTGTGGTAGAAGTTGATAACCTGCCCCTCATCTCCCCCCCAAAAAAGAAAGAAATAAAGAACAGAAAAGAAATAGACAGCCCACGTTAGCGGGCTAACATGTACTATAAATAGTACATGTTAAAGCACGCATATCGACGGAATACACAATCTCCATCTGCACACTTTCACCTGCAGCTGGAGAAGGATTCCTTTAGACAAAGTGTGACCCCATTTACTTAGAAGAGCAGAGACAATTCACATTCCATTATTTGTAAAGCTATCTGCTGTTTGCTGTCATTCTTTTTGCTAAACTCATTTTATTTGTATTCAAATGTTTTGGGTAACCTAAGAACACATGTACAAGATGCAGTAAAAATGAATTTCTTGGTATCCGTTACTTCTTGTATATCAAGAGCAGTAGTAAAAAAAAACAAACAAAAAACCCATGTATTTAACTTCTTTTAGGTGTTTTGTTTTCGTGATATTTTTGATATTTGCCTAACCTGAATGTGCTGTAAAAATTGTTAACAGGGAAATAACTTGAGATGATGGCTAGCTTTCTTTAATGTCTCATGAAATTTTCATGAACAATCCAAGCATAATAGTTAACAACATGTATTAACTTGAAGTGGAATAAAAATTTTATGAATGGGAAATAAATGAGTGTTTGATCTTCATATCATAAATTCCTTCTATAAAATAAGTTCTTTTGTCTAGTTGTCCTTCAATGCCATTAGAGGGTTTTTGTTTGTGTGGGATAGGGATGGGGGGGAGGGAGTGTTTATATTTTTCTTGCTGGGATGATAAGTGCATTAGGAAGAAATACCTTGGCCAGACCTAGAAACAATTTCAACTTTTTATTTATAGTAAAATAAGGAAAGAAACTTAGGTTTTACCAATGCAAAAACTTATAACATTGTGTTTCCTTATACAGTGCCTTAGTGAGAGGGCAGGGAGGAACCACAGTAAACCTAATAACCCTGAAGGGGACAAAAATCTAAGCCAGCATGCGTTTTCACAGTTTGATGTTTAGAGTCTACATAGCTTTTCTAGTTCAGTGTGATGCAATATAGTATATTCTTACCTCGGTTTTATGTCCAATAGAATTATATTCTAGATATTGAATAATTATTTAACCCTTTCTTGTGTTTCATTTTAGGAAGTACATATGAAATAACCAGAAATATAAATATGTTACAGCAGGGAAAAGAAATTCTGGCATATTGTGTAGAAAAAGTGGATTTTTAGACCAACTGAACACTATGATTCAAGTTTCTAGGAGAGTGACAAATATTTTTTCATTTCTTATATTTTCCACAAAATCAAATATTAGTATGAAGGAAGTTTGTAAAAACAAAAATCGAATAAATTTGTTTGTTATAATGTCATTTTAGTTATATAAGCCAAAGATCAGGTGATTATCTTCTGATTTAGAGCATGCTTGGTGTTATTTGACGTTATTTAGCATTGCTATAACACATTAGGGCTCTAAAGCACAGAAAAGTAATAACAGTGTTCTTGTATTTCTAGGCAGATTAAGTCACAACTACAATTCTTTAAACTTCAATTAAGGTGCAAAGGGAATAGAAAGATTTCTATGGCAACTTAAAATCAAGCTTTCAAAAGACAAGAAAATTATATTCATCATATTCATTATTTTTTTAAAGAACTCTGGCAGTTTTCATAAAGTGTAATTTTATTTTACAGAAGGTATGTACCTCATCATAACTACCCTGTACTTGCCTAGAAGCTATAATATTCCAGCTTCAATTAAATATCATTTCTCAATTTCTCTGATTAAATGTCCTGGCCCTCTAATATTTTCTGGGTTTTGTTTGTTTGTTTTTATTAGAAGCAAACCGCACAGCTGTCTAGCTTGGAACACGTTGTTCTAAGCAACATTTTAACATTTGCACTGCTAGATAAGGCAAATTTACATTACACAAGGGTAAAGTATGGTTTTGTAAATGCTAGAATTCTCAGCAGCAGTAATAACTAAAAATATGTGTCACACAAAGACATGTGCATGCACATCAAAATATAGAATGTCCAATGTGAGTATATTTATGTGTATACATAGGTGTGTCTGTAGGGGCATGTATATATGTTAATATGTGATGGATATATGTTCATATATAAAGGTAAGCCCAAGAGAGACACAGTTGCAGATACTTCCAAAACTTGTCCAAATACCTAGCCGAATTGTTTTACTGGATAAGAGGACTTATCATAGCTTGTGTATCCTGAAACCAAAAACACAAATAATCAAATCAAAAAAACTAAATGAAGATTGGCTACCACTACTGAATTTTCTGGTCAGTAATGAGGAAAACAATAAATGGTTCCAGAGGGAATGGAAGAAAATTGCAGCACAAAACTGAAATTAAAAAAAAAGTAAGGGGATGCCTTGCAAGTGGAATTCAAACCACTCTCAGAGATGACATTTCCATCAACTGAAACAAACCCCCAAGGCAAACCCACTGTTTCTTCAGGACAAAGTCAAACTGTCTCAGGATTTCCAAAGATGTAAATCTTATGGACGCAGATTGTCACATCTATTTATCCAGGAACAACAAACAAAGAAAAAAAACGTGGTCTGCAATTGTGGTCCACCATCCTGCGCTTGAACCACTGCACCACTGGAAGTCCCTTTCAATAACACAGTGTCTCCTAAAATAAAGAACAGCACTGTGGGTTCTTTCTCCTTCTTAATAACAATGAGTGTTACATGGAACTGTGTGTGACCTCCTCCCTGGGGGACAAACAACCAAAAAGTGGATGAAGGGAGACGTCGGACAGGGCAAGATATGACAAAATACCCATTTATAAACTACCAAGGGCTCATGCGGGAGGGGGAACAGGGAAGGAGGGGAAAAATGAGGACCTAATGTCGGGGGTTTAAATGGAGAGAAAATGTTTTGAGAAACGATGTACAAATGCGCTTTACACAATTGATGTGTGTATGGATTGGGATAACAGTTGTATGAGCCCCTAATAAAATGTTAAAAAAAAAATAACAATGAGTGAAATGCAAGGGTAAACATTTACCATAAGTCACAGATTCCCAAACTTATTTGACCTGCTAGCCATTTTCAGAAAAACAATACAAAACAAACAAACAAAAAGACCCTGGCCATTAAAAACGTTTGAGCTTTAACCCTTAATCCAGAATAGTGGATGTATCTGCATTTGAAGCCCCTGTTGTTCCAGCATCCCAGGAGAACAGTATCACCCACTTGGAAAATGGTGCTGAGAAAGTCAGGGAAATTAGATTAAAACTGACAGAGTAGCCAGAATGCAACTAGTGAGAATATTTACACATGGCAAAAAATATAACTGCCATTGAATTACACTTGATTATTTAAAAGGAAACACAGAGAAAAAATAGCAAAGTAATAATTATGTTTCTCTTAGCAGAGCTAGAACCAGCAAAAATTTTCCTGTAAAGACTGCTTATTACTTTCCATCAAATCAGCTCCAACTCATGAAAACCACAGTGACAGCACACAAACTCTTCTGGGTCCTGCATCATCTACACAGTCACTGGTATGTTCAAGTTCATTATTGCAGCCTTTTAGCTGCCTTTTAATCTGACCTCATTTTTCAGCTTCATATTGAATAATGTTCTGTTGTGAATTATAAGAATTCATTGGCTAGATTTCAGAAGTAGATAGCCTGCCTTTGCTTCCTAATTTTAGTCCAGAATCTTTTGAAATTTATCATTGGTGACCATACATGTTTTGCTGTTAGCATTGGCAACACAAGTCACTAGAGTAGGAAGACTACCCAGACTGGTGATAGTTTAAAGAAGCAAATACTTTAGATTCTTTGACTGAATGGTTTTTAGCACAACCTCTAAGTTTATCCATTGTAACAAGAAATTCAAAGGCAAAATTTCAATGAATTAGTGTGCCTTTGTCTACATAAAACATTATTTACAAATGTAGACAAAAGCGTATGCCCCTTAATTTATTGACTTCTGAAGTAGAGCATCAAATAGACTATAAAAGCAAAATTATTTATAGATTTTATAGTAGGTAATTTTACTATAATAGAGGAAGTAATTTCATTAGAAAATACTTTTACAAGATAACTTGATATAAGATCAGTAGTACATATACTGAAAATATTCTCAAATGACAAATATCAAGAGGGATGAGCTCAGGATGTCAGGTAAGTGGTTTTATTTTTCCTTGATATTGTTCTGGTTGTTCAAAGTTATTTCATTTTTGCTTTTCATTAGCATACATTATTTGAAAATAAACATGGGTATGTCTTAAATAAAATATCTAATATCAATAAATATTACTGAAATACAAATAACTGAAATCAATAATTTATATAGACTATATTTTATATGTGTTACTTTTTTCTCTTATACATGCTAAAATTGAAAAACAGAAATCTTAAAAAGGCTCCTTAGTATGAACTCAAGGCTGCTATAAGAACCTTTCTCTTTTTGGTAAAATAAATAATTTTAGTGTCATTGGGGATTCAATAACATTCCATGAGAAGCAGTGAAATAGTATATGAGGAAATGGTATTGGACAGATAGAAGAAAAATCAGAGCTAATTTCAAATGATCAAGAGCACTGTGTTAAAACATCTAATATTTAAGTTGAGGTTTATAGAATGTAAGGTTTAGATGAATATAGCATAAGAAACCTGGCTAAATGATACAAGCGGGATTCATATCCCTACTTTCCCCCTAAATATTTACTTTTTCAAAAGTGTGTGGGCTAGAATTATTTTTCAAGACTATATAAATTACTAAGGTGTTCTAGTAACATAGTTGGTTTCACATTGAGCTGCTCGATGTTGGTTATACATGGAGCTGCTCACTGTAAGTTCTGAAATTTGAACCCACTGATGCTCTGCTGGGAGAAAGATGAGGTTGTCTGCTTCCGTAGAGATTTTCAGTATACTGTACTAGAAACCCACGCAGGCAGCTGTGGCCTATCCTACGGTCGCTATGTGTCAGAATGGACACAGTGGCAGTGGATTGGGATAGAAAGTACTAAAGTATTCTAACTCAACTCGTATATTCAAAACCGAACAGTTGCTGGGCATATGCCATCAATTGATCATGCAGTTAATGGATGAATCCAGACAGGATAATAGCATCAAATATTATAACTGGGTTATGAAATTAAACTTTTAGTTCTCTAAAATCTTTTTTTTTTTTTTTAATTAATCAATTTATTGGGGCTCATACAATTTATCACAATACATAGATCAATTGTGTAAAGCACATCTATACATTTGTTGCCCTCATCATTCCCAAAA
>NW_022111324.1:34631403-34715343 GCF_000313985.2 Echinops telfairi | reverse complement strand
GTCCCGAGAGGCTCCTCCGTCCTAGATTCCCTGCGCTTCCAACTCCCATCTGCACCGCTGTGTATCATCTGGTCTAACCAGGTCTGCAAGGCGAAACTGGGGTCCTGGTAGTTGGTATCAAATAATCATTCACTGCTAAGATTTTCTAAAAGTCAATGTGAGCATAAAATATGTATTTCTTATAGCATTAAAATGAACATTTATAAGACAATATTTTCCTATCAGCTAAGACAAAAGTTTAGTTGTTATTATATTTAAGTCATCATGTTCGCTAATCTCGGCCCTCTGTTAAAAATAAAGTTACTTCAGAGTCAGTATGTTGAGAGTTGCCAAAGTCAGTTGTGGGAAACTGAGGACCTGGAAGGCGGTCTATGCGGTCTCTTCCCAGAGCGAGTGGCCACACTCCATCCCTAGTGTGAGGCATGGCCCTGCCGTCCCAAATATGGGAAAGCGCGTTAGTACACGATATGCCAGGAAGGACATTTCTCCACAGCTTATCTGGCCCCATGAATGCTTAAATAAAGATGTCTCCTACAGACCCCTGGCTCCTCACACAGACTTATCTTAAAGAACGTTTGTTCCCCTTGTCGCTTGTTTTCAGGAGTGTTTGCTCTTCTTGTCTCTTGTATGTTTGTGTCTCTTGTCTCCTCTTGTCTCTTGTATGAATACTCCCTTTGAAGTATTCCCTCTCAAGGCTTGGAATATCAAAACTAGTACATTGCCTATTTGTTTGATGTACATGATGAACAAGAGGCTTGGATGCCTCCAGAGCTTCAAAAGCCCTTTGTTGAATAAACTGGACTTTTCACTCTTCTCACTTTGCCAGAAAATGGAGTAGGGCCCACTCGCCCCCTTGTCTGTCTTCTTTAATTGTGCATGTTGCTCTGCAGGACTGTTTGAATGTGGGCTGGACCACAGGCTGTGATAGTCAAAGTTGACTGTCTACTTGAGTAGGCCAAGATTCTCCGTGGTTGGTGGTTATGATGGAGTAATGCCCTATAATGAGATGGCTTTCCAGGATGAGATTTGCCATGAGCTGCCAACCAACTGAAAGGAATGTTCCTTCCAGGACTGGACACCGTGGGAAAGTTTTCTTGGTTTTTGCTGGTGTGTATCCTGCATTCAGGTGGTCATTAGACCTCCAGTTCTTTGGACTTGAACCAGTGGTCTACAATTTTGTCTGACAATCTTGGGAGATATCAGCATCCTGCCATTTTCCTCCCAACCCTGAGAGTACTCAGAAGCCTGCTATCTAATCTCCTAACTTTTGGAAACTCATCTCTGCCACCAGAAACCTGCCATCTGATCTGCTGACTTAGGTTCATCGGCCCATGAAGCTATCTGAGTCAGGAAAAGCCTCCAGCCTGACATCGTGCTCAAGGGCTTGTCCTTGGTCACCTCCTCAACTCTCTGCTTCATTTACTTGAGATACGTTTCTCTCGATATACGCTTCAAAGGGTTTGCTTCTCTAGAGAACCCAGTCTAAGACAAAGTCAAATCTCATAGTCAACTTTTGGTAGAAATTTAAAGTTCGTAGCCATAATATACTGTGAAGCTACATACTATCAGCCACAGCCCTAGTTTCTGATACCCTGCTTTCAGTTCCAGAAAGTCATTTTTATTATAGTAAATTCTTTCATTAAAAAGTAATAATTACAATGTAAAAACAAAATAAGGTAACTTAATTTGTTATGTAAAAATCATATTTTTATGTAGAGGATTTCATATGATATTCAGTTATTTTTGAGACATAATCCAAAGTAATTCTTTCCTCTTTTCCTAGTAATGGAAGAGATATTATGGAAGAAAAAAATGAATATAATATGCAGCTATTAGATGTGAAAAGGAAAGACCATCATGATAGTTAAATTAATTGATTTTGAAAGGAAGCATTAAAATTTTTAATTTTACTTATTTAGTAATTGTTTAGATTTCTCTAAGAAATAATTACATGCAAAAAAATCACACATTTTCTGGTAGCATGGATGTATATGTTAAGAATCTTTTCAATTTAATGTTGTTGGAAAATAAAGTGTATGTATTGTATAATGGTTCAACACAAGAGCAGTGAATATATTATCCATATAAATTAAAATATCCATATAAAGTAAAATATAGAGGGCTCTAATTAAGAGGCAATGTAATAATTCACAGCCACTAGCTCTTTTCATGCTGCGAATTAGTCTTTAAGATGTGGCTTCAATGGGTAATGTACTCATACATATCAGTCAATATAAAGAGAAATATAATGACAAAGATCGTGTGCTTTGAGGTGGGTTATTGCTCAGAAAGAATTGGGTATAGTTCACGTTACTTCTGCAACTTTTCATTGGTTATAATGCAATCACTTGTTTATGATTAATGACAATGGAGGCAAATAAATCCCACCTGGGGAAAAACATTGGAATTGTTGAATAGCTAGTCAGTCTCTGTTAAATAGATGCTAACACTTACATAGCAACCATAGTTTGAGAGCAGTGAAAGTCTCCTTACAATTTACAACTACCCTAATAGCAACTAACCTATAATCCGTACTTGTATATTTATATATTGCAACTAACAAAGCTGTGTGAGTTGCTATTCAAAGCATAAGCATAAATATCATGCTCCCTTATTTTTGGTGAAAGGAACAAGATGGTAAACACAATTTCAGAGTAAAGGAAATAGCATATTTATTTTAAACATTACTCTCTTTCTTATAACCTAGCTTTTATAACATAGTCTTATAACCTAGCTTTTATATAGTTTTGTTTCTTCATAATGAACTTTTGTGATATGCAGTTTCTGTTCTGATCTATCTTCACGAAAATTGCAATAAGAACTTGGATTATTACTAATAATTTAAGTTTTGTTAGATAAAAATTAACATTAATCTAGTGATACCAATCTATGAATATATTTCAATTTTTTCATTATTTGATATTGCTGTTTTTGTTCAAAGAACTGTAGCTAATTAATTTAATTATGGAGAAGTGTCACAGGTCTTTGGTCACAAAAGCAGCTGAAATCTGGAGTGTTTTATAATAATATATATTATTATAAATACTGTGCACTATAATATACAGTATAAATCAGGCTATTTAAATCAACATGGAAAAACAAACAAGCAAATACAAAACAGAGAACTGATAAAGACAGGGAACTGATATTATGCACTAAGTAATATTATCTTCGATATTGATGAGATGTCAGGGAGAATGGATTTAGTACTAGAGACTTGGATAATACTACTTTATTGTTTGATTCTATACTGTAGGTGTTCTGAGACCCACAGAGGGATTGTTCTTTCAATCTTCTACCAATTTCCCTTATAGCAATGAGAGAAGGACCTTACTTTAGTGGTAGAGGAGATAAAGCAGTGATCTAGTGTGTCTCAATGCAATCTAATAATCATACTCAATACTGTCTACATTTCACTCAAAATTATAAACAAGTTCTGCTGATGCCTCCCTACGTGCTGAGCAAAATGTTTTCTCCAGCTCCAAAAGGAAACTATGTTTTCCCCCCAGTTGTATTTCCTGCTCTTTCTTATATTATACATGGGTGAATTAGAGGAAAAGAAAGATGCGAAGTGGTAAGGGTGGGAAGATGGATAATACGCGTATTTTGATTGTTTACTATAGTCAATGAACCTGGAGTGACATTTCTACTAATACTATCCCATGTGATCTAAGTTAGTTAACTGGTAAAATTTTAATGAGTATCTTTTATGGGTCAGGCAATAGCAATCCTCACAAAAACTATGCTCTCAAGGTGTTTATATTCCAATGACGGGAATTATCTATAATCGCACAAGCCCAAAGCATTATTCAGTGTCTCCAAGAACATAACAGCACAGGTAAGACTGTGTGAGGAAGGGGAGTCTAAGCAGGAATATGTATGTCCATATTATGTCCCTGAATTTTGCTTTCCAGAGCCAACAAACGGCTTATTTTCTTTTTGGCTACTCTCTAGGAAAAAAGCGAATGACTTAGAAATTAATACTAAGCAACTAATTGATACCCAAGGGAATTTATAATATAAAAATGCTTGAATGTAATAGTAATATATCCAGAAAATTATAGGAGTGTTCTCAGAAGATTTTGAGGAGTCCTGAAAGAATCTTAGAAAGGATCATCTCCCTGTCTGATTAGCCTTAAGCTTGTCTGCTTCCTTTGCCAGCTCCCCTCGACCACATCATGCCTGCTTTTTATCAGTCACAGATGCCTGGTTCATTGTGGCTTCTTTGCCGCTATTGCTTTATTCCTTCCTGGACATTTTTATTGTATTTCCACATACATTTCCATTCTTCACATCTCCTCTCCTTCTACCCAATGGCAAACTTTCTGAATATGACAATCCTTAGAGGAAACCCACAGGCATCTTGGTACTTGTTTTCCAACAAAATATCCACATCTATGAAGGCCAGGCTTTCCCCCCCAGTAACCAGCCCTTACTCAGATGTCTTTCTCAAAATAAATAAATAAAATACACATTAAAAAATAATGAGAATAATTTGATGCACAAAGTTTGAAGTGGGTGAATTAGGGTACTAAAATGAGTTTTGGGAGCCCTTCTTGTGATCTCAGCACAGATTCCAGTTGTGAGGAAAATGCTTACACAAGAAATCAAGTGCAAACTGACTAGTGTTATCTTTCCTTATAAGTCAGAGTTGGAAATTTAAAATGTACCAACCCTCACACATGTATAAAACCTAAATTCCACCCCGAAAGTATATATTGTGTTTCTACTTAGAACACCATGAGAGATTTGCCTCCCAGCCGACTGAGTCTCAGTCAGGCACAATGGTGGAATTTGTAGGGCCGTTCAAATGAGAAGAAATGCTGAATCTAGTTCATGAGGTCGTTATAATAACATCTGTGCTATGGAAAAGGAAAATGTGAGAGCCCCCCAATAAGATATTAATTAGATAAGAGAAAGAAGGTATCATAATTACTCAACGGCAATATGAAAAAAAAAATATATATTTATTTCTAGTTAATTAAATTTAAGATTTAAAATTCCAAACCTATATCCTTCAGAGAAAAAGTCTGTGCTTTCTCCTCAATTTCATTTGAGTCAAATTAATTTAATTTTGACATCTATATTTTTCAAGTACTAAAATCTGATTGGGTACAAGAAACTTAATTAATGCTTCATTTTCTTCATTTGTGTAACAGAGATTATAAATCACGTTCCTTAAATATTTTGGTGAAGAAATAAGACTATGGATCACAGAATTCCTTTTTTCTCATTTGCTATTAAGTTTATTCCAACTCCCTAGGTGGTGAAAATGGTAAAGCTCACTACAATTAATGAAAATTTTGGCAATCCCAACTCATTGAAAGGTGTCTTGGCAGAAAAACTTGTCAGTCAGCTTCTGATAAGACAGTCTGGAAACTCTTACACAGTTCTAATCTGGAATACATGAGCTCACTATAAGATGACAGCAAATGAAATTGTTTACTATATGTAATAAGAAGGGTAATAATTATTATTCTTCACAATTTTATAAAAAACTGTACTTCTTAATTGGGAGCAAATTTAATGAAAAACCTACCAATCAATGGTTGCCAGTGATTTGCTATCTACATAAGGTAAATAAAGTGGTTTAGTACATAATTCATTTTCATTATTTAAATCTATTAAATGGACCTTCCAAGTTATATAAAAAAGAAGTGCCTCTGATATATTTTGTAATATAACCGAGTAGATTAAGTCAAGATTTATTTAGAATAGGTCATGAGTCTAGTCAGCTGGTCAGTTGGTGTGACTTCATTTGACAGGTGTTTTAAGCTGAGTTTACTCAGACAGGAATGGTATTTCTGTTCTAATTAGATTTTGGCTAGGGCATTTTTGCAAGGTAGTCTGGTTCTAATTGTATCCCAGTAACCCTCTGTCAAGAACATGCCAACAGATCACTTTGCATATGTCCCTTAATGAGAGTGGCAAAAGCAAAAAAGAGTGCATCAAATGCAGACATGCTTTGCTTCAGCATCCTGGGACTGGCTACACCTTGATGGCCAGAGCAGCTCACAAAGTAAACACAGCAGAGGGTCATGGAGATGATTGATAGATGAGTAGATAGATGATAGATAGATAGATAGATAGATAGATAGGTAGATAGATCGATAGATAGATAGATAGACAAAGTATACATATCTGTTTATCTATCTATCTATTTATCTATCTCTCTATTATTTATTTGTGTTGTGGCTAGGTGCCATTGACTCAGTTCTGACTCATAGTAACCCTATGCACAACAGAAACGCTTCCCAGTCCCAAGCTAGTTTCAAAATCATTCCTGTGCTTGAGGCCATTGTTGCAGCCATGTGTCAATCCATCACCTAGAAGGGCTTCCTCTGTTTTACTCCCCTTCTACAGTACCAAAAATAGGGTCCTTCTCTGGGACTGCCCAATCTCTCCTGACAACATGTCAAATGAATGTAAGACAAAGTCTCCCAATCCTGGGAGTACTTCTTCCAAGACAAATTCGTTTGTCTTTTTAGCAGTCCATGGTACTTCCAATATTCTTCTCCAGCACCACATTCAAAAGCATGGATTCCTCTTTGCTCTTTCTAATTCATTGTCCAACTTCCACATGCATATGAGGCTATTAAAAATACCATGTGTCCTGTGCATCATCAGGCATACCTTATTCCACAATGTAACATCCTTGCTGTTCAATACTCTAACGGGTTCTTGGGAACCAGATTCACCCAGAAGAAAGCATCTTTAATCTCCTGACTGCTGATTCTATGAGCATTGATTATGGATCTAAGCAAGATAAAATCCTTGAAAGCTTCAAACTTTTCTCACTTTATCATGCTGTCACCTATTTGTCCTGTTGGGGGAATATGACCTTCTTTATATTGAGTTGTAATCCATGCAATCCTTGATCTTCATCAGCAAGTGCTTTAACTCCTCCTGACTTTCAGCAAGCAAGGTTGTATCATCTGCATATTGCAGATTGTTAATAGGTCTTCCTCCAATTCTGATGCCATATTTCTCTTCATGTAACCTAGATGTTCTGATTATTTGCATGGCATACAAATTGAATATTAAAGTGAGAGGATACAACAACCCTGACACACATCTTTTCTGATTTTAAACCATGCAATGTTCTCCTTTTCTCTTTGCCCAACTACCTCCATGTACAAATTACACATGAATGCAATGCACTGTTCTGGAATTCCCATTCTTCTCAAGGTTATTCACAGTTTATTATGGTCCACACAGTTGCATGCCTTTGCATAGTGCATAGTCAATGAAACACAACTAAACATCTTTCTGGTATTTTGTGTTGATCCAAGATCTATCTGACATCATCAATGATGTCTCTTGTTCCAAGTCCTCTTCTGAATCAAGGCAGAACCTCTGGCAATTCCCTGTCAATGTACTGCTGCATTCACTGTTGTTGTTGTTGTGTGTGTGTGTATGTTGTCATATTTTATTACCATAAGTCAATTCTGACTCATGGCACTCACATATGCTGCAGAGTTTACATGCTCCATAGGGTTTACTTATCGGAAATACTAAAAGAAGTAAATAATTGAGATCGACTAGGCTGTTGATGGGGTTCAAACTGGCAGCATAATGTTTATCAGTTTATGCTACCTACAGACTACATAAACTTGTATAAAATTATCTTGAATAAAGGCTATAATAAATCTCCCTTTTTGTACTTTGAGATGGTTTTCCTCTCTTATGATAGAAAATAGTCTATTTTATTATTGAGTATATGATTTGGAATGACCTGCATAATGTTTTCAACTCCAAATGTTATATATGGCTGTGTCACCTTAAATACATTATGACCCTTTTTGTTATTCAATAATAGGGGATAATAATAAGACAACATAGAATTTGAGGACTGAACATGATAATTGTATGAGATATAATTAAAGCAAGAACTGGCTTTCAGTAAGTGATCAATATAAGTTTGTTGCTATTTTTACCTGACCATTGAGGGAGAAAATTAATAATTTGATATATAGGTCTAAGAGCCTCCTGGGAATAATGAAAGTAATCTTAGGTTCTCATGATTTCATAGTAAATATCACAAACTGAGTGGTTTAAAAGAGCAAGTATTTATTTTATTCCTCAATAGGGAGGCTAGAAGTCTAGATTCAGGACCTTGCTGATATCTCTCTCTATGGGGGGATGATTTTCTGTCTCCTTCACCACTGATGCCCACTTTTCTTAGCATTAAAATCTCATGGGCTGTCTTCTCACTATCTGTGTCTGTTTAAATGCCTATCTTTTTTTTGAGTAAAATACCATTATCAATGGTATTTTATGACTAAAAAATGGTTACATTTGTAAAGAGCAATCCTATTTTCCCAAAAAGAGTTCACATTCAGATCTAGATAAATAAGGACCGTAATATATCTTTTGGGGGAATATAACTCAATCCAAAGGGGAATTAAAGACTCCTGCCTTTTAATACTTTCATGTCAATATAGCTTCTAATTTATTGAAAGGTTTTGTACCCAAGACTTTCACAAGGCTTAATGTTTCGTGAGTATAGGGATGTGCAGGTGGAAATGTTAGAGAACACTATGATAAAGTAAAATGTAATGTTTGGAAGCCTTGAACATAGTTGCCTTTGGAGAGATCAAGTAAATTTCCTTTTAAAAAATCATTTTATTGGGGGCTCATACAACTCATCACAATCCATCTATCCATCCACTGTGTCAAGCACATTTGTACGTTTTTAGCCCTCATCATTCTCAAAACATTGGCTATCCCTTAAGCCCTTGGTATCAGCTCCTCATTTTCCCCCTCCCTTCCTGCTCCCCCCTCCCTCATGAACCTTGATAATTTATAAATTATTATTATTTTGTCATGTCTTTCACTGTCCAACATCTCCCTCCCTTCACCCACTTTCCTGTTGTCCATCCCCCAGGAGGAGGTTTATGTAGATCCGTGTAATCGGTTCCCCCTTTCTACCCCACTTTGCCTCTTGGGAATAAACAGGGTCCTTCAATAAATCCTAAGATAGAAAATATTTACTATAGCCTCTGTCAATGGATGTTTTCAGCAAATGATTGTTTTATATTGCAAAAGTAACTTGCTTCCTCATTCATTGGGCTGTAAATTAGTGGAATCACCACAATGCACATAAGGATGACATTGAAGTTGGTGTCAGGAAATTGGCATCCTGACCTTTGTCTAGTTCTCTCTTTAAGAGACATTTAGAAAAGAGACTGTCCTTGTTTGACAATGTCTCCAAATTACTTGTATCTTTGAAATATAGAGGCATATGTTTAGAGGCCTCTAAATGAGATATTACAGTTCTTATTGCTTCAGTAAAATTTGAGTTCAAGTGATTATTTTTTGCAGTTAGGTTTTATAATAATTATGCTCACTTTTGTAAAACACAACTAAAATTCTCTTGATAAGATGGAAGATGCTTCAAATTTCTGTTGCTTTGGGCACAGAGAATTACTAAAAATATTATCAAAAGTTAAATAAGTTGGGAGGATACAAAATATATGCCAATTATGGTATCTGAAAACTCCTTGATAAGTTACACAAGCTCATTTTGGGTTAGCAAGCACTGCTTCATTTCACTCTTTCCCCTGCTTCCAATGGGATGCCCTTATTTGGCTTCTCATTGTCATCTAGTGGATGCTGACTGAAGGTGACACTATAGGGCATGGTAGAACTGCCTTGTAAAATTCGAGACTGCAACTCTTTTCTGAAGAAGAAAGCCCAACTTTCTCCCAAGGATTGGATGGTGGTTTCAAACTGCTGACCTTGCAGTTAGCAACGCAGCGTGTACCACTATACCACCAGGGTACCATGAGTTAGTTTAAATCCCTATTAATTAGTATGCTTGTTTTATATCACAATGTAAATGGTATCATAAAGTAAGAAATACCTGTTCATTTCCTTTCATTTAGCAAAATTCCCAGATGTTTTTGAGATGCAATTATATTGTTGAAGGTACTGTTCTATTTTTTCTACAGTTCGGTTATATTCTACTTTACGTAGAAAGTACAAATTGAACATTACTTTACATATTGTTGGACATAAAGATTATTGCTTCTATTGTTCTTAAAAAAGCAGCTTCTAAGATTGTGTACTGAAAACATGTTTTGCAAGATCTTGATGCTTTTAACATAAATTGAGACTTGCTTTGTGGAATAACCTCTGGTCTATTCTGAAGAATGACCTATGAGTGTTGTAAAAGAATGTATATGTGTTGTCTGGGGCTAATTTGCTCTGCATGTATATCTATGATGTTAATTCGTTTGGTTATACTCTTTAGTTCTTATGTATCTTTGTTTACTATCATTCTAGTTGTTCTATCCTTCATTGAAAGGTCTGGGTTACATTTTTCTACAACTTTTTGTAGAGTTGTCTTTTTCTCTCTTCAATTATGTAGGGGTTTGATTAATATATTTTGGGGTTCTGTTATTGGGTATATATACTTATTGTGATTTCATCTTATTCAGCTTATCCTTTGATAATTATGTAATGCCCTTCTTTGTCTCTTGTGCTAGTTTTTGCCTTAAAAGCCATCACTTCATAAATTAATATTGCTACTCTTTCTCTTTTATATTGTCAGCTTGATACACATATTACATATCCTTTGATTTTCAGACTGCTTTTATCTTTGGGTCTAATATGTATCACTTGTAGATAGCATATTGATGAAGCCTACTTTCCTATGCATCAAGCTAATCTCAGTCTTCTTGATTGGTGTACTTAACATACAAAAAACATAAGGCAAATTATATGACTGTGAATTTCTAAAATGCAGACATTAATGTACATCAAAGGATTCCACCAATAGAATAAAGTAGAACCCACAGACTTGGGGGAAATTTGGACATTGACATATTGGACAAGAGATTAATCTTTAAGATTTATAATAAACTTCAACACTAAAAAGAAAATGACTTAATTAAAAATTGACACAGGACATGAGCAAACATTTCACTAATGCTGACTTCATTGGACAAACAAATTTGACAAATGTTGACAATCATTAGCCAATAGCATAATTTCAATAAACAAAAACAACAAATGTTTGCAAAGGTGTGAAAAGACTGAAACACTCATCCTTTCCTGGTGGGGCTGTATAATGATGCAAACACTGTGGAATGCAATACAAGACTCACTCAAAAATTTAGAAATACATATACCATATGATCTATAAATCCCTTTACTGTATACGTAGAGAAATAAGAAGAGTGACAAATATATATGTACTGTATATACTTGTGTATAAATCGAGTTTTCCAGCAATTTTTAATGCAGTTTTTGTGGTAAAATTAGATTCCTCGGCTGATATTCAGATCAGCTTATACTCGAGTATATATGGTATATCCATGCTCATAGTAATACGATTCATGATAGCAAAAAGTTGGAAACAATGTAGATGAAAAACAATGGATGAGTGAATATATATACTTTGGTACATATGCACAATGGAATTTTTTGAAATATTAAAAATATTTTGAATCTATTATACACTTCATATCATGGATGACCCTGGAGGATATTATAATGAGTGATATTACTCCATCACAAATAACAAACACTGTATGAGATATAATTGTAAAAAGCCAAGAAAAGATTTTCACACTGAGAGAAACATCGTTTGAAGCTTACCTTGGCTGGGTAGGGAAGGGAGGGAAGAAAAGTCGCTCTAGATTGCAGATAAGTGTTCATTGGAGTGAATTGAAAGGCAAAACATGTTGAAGGCAGGGAAGACACTCGATATTTTTTAAACATTAAAAGGAACAGAGATAAATACTGCAATACGCACGTCTGCAATAACTAAAACGAGCCCTCTGAGAAGCAAGAGAAAGGATCCCATTACCAGCAAGAATTAGGAGTGGAGCGTGTCCTCGGGGCCTGGAATCTCTGCAGTGAGCTTCTTGGATCCCAGCAGCTGTGCCATCAGAGGAACAGGGCAGAACGAGGAGCCTGAGCAGGGAAGAGAGGGATGAACTTCCCAGACGATGGAGAAGTCACGATGGCTGCTTTTGTACAGGGCGCTGGCTTGAGGAGTGAGGTGTCTCTAAGTCAGGGGTCTCAATACGTCGATCCTGATCTACTAGTGGATCGCAAACTTAGTGTGGGAAGATCGCAAACTTAGTGTTGGTAGATGACATTAAAGAAAAATAGACGTAAGTTTATCATCAATCCTGTCACTTAATTGATATATAGCGTAGCAATCTTAGGTGTCAAACGCATGCGCAAACAACTGGTTAAGTGCAGCAAAACTGACCAGCTAAGTTATCGCCAATTTTTAGACCTTGTTTTTTTTTTTCTCCTAGACGCAAGAAAGGGTTTTAAAATGAGTGGGGGAGCTGGACCAAGTAAGAAGACAGAAACGTATCACTTTCATACAGAATGGGAGATGTTGACACCACAAACCGACATGCAGCTGAAGCCCAGAGCGCATGATCAGTTCTGGAACTTACTCGCAGAGGGAAAGTACCCAGACACGAGAACATGTGCTACCTCCTTGACTGCGTTATTCGGCTCTACCGATTTATGTGATTCAGCCTTTCCCCACATAAAGATCAATAAGTCCAAACACCGTTCCACCATGACTGATGATTTTGTGGAAATGTGCTTGAGGCTGGCTGTCAGCATCTACGGTCTGGACTATGCATCCCTGGCTCATTCCATTCAGTGCAAGTCATCAGAGTAAACTCAGGTCATGACAAAAAATGTACATAGTTCATTGTGTTGTGTTGTGTTGTGTTGTGCAATAATCATGCAGTTGTGCAAGATACATAAACATACATTGTACATATAAAGAATTCTCGATGCATTTATGAATAAATAAATAAATAAATAAATAAATTTATGTTTTGCATTTTTGTAGTTGGCTGATCATTTTCACTTGACCATTTTATAAGTAGCTTGCATGCTGAAAAAGTGTGAACCCCCCTGCTCTAAGAACTTAATTGGAGAGGTTGGACTTGCTGATCCACGGAAGTTGAGCTGAGGGCACTTGGGCTGAGGCTTACTGGAATCGGGTGAATCTGGGCATTTAATGCAGGAAGTTGGGTTTGCTTACCCACAGGAGTGGAGGTCATGTTTTTGGGCTGAGGCTTATTGGAGTGGGGTGGCTCTGGTCACTTAATTCGGTGAGCTGGCTTTGTTGATCCATGGAACTTGAGCTGAACGCCTTCTGCTTGAATCTTCCGGAAGAGTGGTGTGCCCTTATAGGCATTAATTACAGAGCTGACACTTTGTAACATGTACTGTTAAACAACTACCCTGAGCATTTCTCATTGGCATCACAACTTAATATCCTTAATGAACCCTTTAATCATGAATCGTGTCTTTGAGTTTCTCTGTAGATGCTTGGATAGAGCTTTGGCTGAACAAGTGAGGAGGGAGAGTGGGAGTATATACAAGAATAAATATAGTTTGCATAGAGAATATTTGTTATATATGTATTTACACTTGCTACAATATTTCCAAGAATGTTGTGGTGCATACAAGGGCAAAAATGTAAACTTTTATGCATAACCAAAAACCTGGATGTAACAAATTACTAGGCCTTAGGGATCAGGACCATCATCTTGGGGGGGATCAAGGATAATTTGCATAACAGTTCACAAAGAGAAGGTTCTGTATCCTATTTTATTGAGTAAAGATGTAGTATTAAAAGCTCATGAGCAGTTATCTAATGTGTAACTATTAGTCCCTCCCTATATGGAGGAAAGAAGAGTGTTGAAAATTAAAATAATATGTCCAATGGCCCAAGATGTCATGCAAACATCAGTCTCCACAGCCCAAGACCAGAAGAACTAAATGATGTTCAACTACTATTATTAACTGCTCTGAAAAGGATTACATTAGAAAGTCCTGGATTGAGTGGGAGAAAAATGTGAAACAAATATATATGCATATATATTGCATTGTCATATATAATCTATATCTTATCCCTCCATATGTATGTATGTGTATATATATATATATATATATATATATATACATGACTTATAGAAATCCTATAAGGGATTAAATCTATATGGGAGATGACTACCATAACTTTCTCATGCTAAGTGGCTGGCAGGTTTGAACTGCCAATCTTTTGGTTACCAGCCCTGTGTTTAACTACTGTACAACCATGTCTCTCTTTCTCTCTCTCTCTTTATATATACAAAGTATATCCATAAAACCAATTAAAATTAAATTCTTGACATCTTCAAGTTTTTCATCCATTTATCATGATGCTACTTATTGGTCAAATTGTGAAGAATTTTGTTTTCTATACATTCAGATGTAATCTGTGCACCTACACAGACAAACATTTTATTTTGTGTTTCACTGTATTCTGAGGTAGCATATTTTTTACGTTGTATTTTATTGGGGATTCTTACAGCTTTTATCACAATCCATATGTATATCCATTTTATCAAACAAATCTGTACATATGTTGTCATCATCTTTTTCAAAACATTTTCTTTCTACTTGAGCTCCTGGCATCAGCTCCTCAGTTTTGTTTTGTGGTGTTTTTTATAACCAATTGAAAATTTATGGAAACCCTTTATTGAACAATTACATGGTGCTTTTCCAAACCACATGTGTTTATGTCTGTGTCATGCTTTGATAATTCTCTAATGCTCATTCACTTCCATCAAGTGGATGGCCACTCATGGTAACCCTATAGGACAGAGCAGAATAGCCTCTGTGTGTTTCCAAGACTATAACTCTTTATGAGACTAGAAAGCCCCATCTCTCCTTCGTGGAATGGCTTGTGATTTCTACATGCTGATCCATTGTGTAACCACTGCACTATCAGTGCTCTATAATCCTTCTAATAGTTCAAACCTTTTCACTATGCTATACTTAATAGAGTTCATAATAGTGTGAGAATAACTTTTATATTCACTATGAAAAAATGTCAAATAGCTTTCGTATTATGATAATCATTTTACTGCAATTGTATGCAAATGAACCCCAAATATTTCTAAGGTATTTCTTGTCTTTGATTTTCACCTGGAAGTGATTCAAGTCTTCTTCATTTTCAACTCATGTGGGCTGCCAGGTTTCCAAGGTCAAGGAAGCACATAGCAGAGTCCTCCCTTGGGCAAGGCAAGCAGAGTCTGCCCACAGGCAGCAAGCAGCAAGGTGGATCACCAACAGTCAGTAGCTTGGGAGCTTAGCAAAGCAGGCCTATATGGGATAAAGAACTCAAACAATGCAAGGTGACAGGATCCACCAGCCTCAAGATCAAGCAATGTGTTAACCAACAGCATGGCAAGGCAGGTCTCCAGGAGCCTCAAACTCTAGTGATACAATCCATGATTCACAAGTTGAGGCAGAGAACTAGCTAAAGCAGCAGCATGTCCCAGCATGCTCCAATCACCAGAGATAAGAAAGAGGGAGGCAGGCCTAGCAGAGCCATTTATCACTTTGCCCTCCAACCAAACTGAGACCTGGTTAATCCCACATGTTCCTATTCGCCAGGTTGGCATAATAAACCTAACTGTCATAGCTTCCCCGAAATCTCAGACGCCAGGAGATTCAATCACCCAACACCAAGATGGGAAGCAGTTTTGCTTCCTCAAGACAAGAACTTGGTCTCTTTCTAATCGTTTTTCTCCTCCGCCCTTGTGGTAAAACAGCTGTCTCTCTTTGGCAAAATAGTCTTAGCTCCTTCATGAGAGTTGTGTCTGATTTTACATATGTGTGTGTCTGTGTGGTGTGTCTGGTGTTTGGCCCTAGTGGCATAATGGGTTATGTTTTGAGCTGCTAATCACAAGGTCAACAGTTTGAAACCACCAGCTTAGCAATTTGAAATCAACAGCTGCTCCACTGGAGAAATATGAGGCTTTCTACTCCCATACAAAGTTCCAGAATTGAAATAAAAATGGACAATATTTGTCCTATAGGGTAGCTATGATTCATAATTGACAAATTATCATATATTGTGCTCTTTAAATAGAAACTATCCCTTATCTCTATAATAACAATAACAATATCTCAAAAGTTAATTGAGGAAATATATAATTAACAATGCTTGCATCTAAACTAAGAATCAAAGAGTAAAACAGAATGTGAAACTAAACAACACAAATTCAACTCTCAGAATTAGTGCGATAACAGAATACCTAGTTTGGATCTACTGTGTTTTTGAAGAATGTTGAAGAATGAGTGGGTTGTGAGGCAGCTTGCTTACTTTGGGTACTTAATCAAAAACAAACAAATAAAAGTTGTGGTGGTTAAGTGCCATGGAATTGGCTATGAACCATAGTGACGCTATGAACAATGGAATGAAACATCTAAAAATTGTTCCTATGCCAGGGTCCATTGCTGTAGAAACTTGTCAAACCATCTTCTTGAGGGCCTCACTCTCCTTCAGTGTCCCTCCACTGTACCAAGCACTGTGTCCACAGTATGTAAGACAGTCTTGCCTTCCTTGCCTCCAAAGAACACTCTAGCCATACTTCTTCCAAGACAGATCAGTTTGTCCTATGATCATTGTATGGTAATTTCAATATTCTTCAAATTCACAATTCAAACACATCAATTCGTCTTCGGTCTTCCTTACTGCCTGTTCAAATTTCACATGCATATGAAGCAATGGAAAATACATAGCTTAAGTCAGGCATGCCTTAGCCCTCAAAGCAGCATCCTTGCTTTTCAAGACTCTACAAAAGGTCATGTGAAGTAGCTTTACCTAATGCAACCTATCTTTTGATTTCTTGGTTGCTGCTTCCATGACGAGTGATTGTGGATCCAAGCAAGACAAATTTCTTGACAAGTTCAACCATTTCTCCCTTTATCATAATGTTTTTTACCTATTAGTCCATTTGTGAGGATTTTTGTCTTTTTTTACATTGAGTTGTAATCCATACTGTAGGCTGTGGTCCTTGTTCTTGATGAGCAAGTACTTCACTCCTCCTCATTTTCAGCAAGCAAGGTGCGTCATTGGCATATTTCAGGTTGTTAATAAGCCTTTTTCCAATCCTGATGCCATATTTCTCTTCATATGAGGCAGTTTATCAGATTAGTTACTCAGCACACAGATTGGATGAGTATGGTGAGAGGCGACAATCCTGCCCTCTATCTTTCCTGATTTTAAACCGTGCAGTATGCCCATGCTATGTCTGTACAACTGCCTCTTGATTGATGCACCAGTTCCTCATGAGCACAAAGATGTGTTCTGGAACTCCATGTTCTCAAGATTAGTCATAGTTTATTATAGTTGAATGCTTTTTTCATACTCAGTAAAACACAAGTAAACATCTTTCTGGTATTTTCTGCTTTGAGCTAACATTGCCAGTAATATCTCTTATTCCATGTTTCTTCTGTGTTGGACCTGAACTTCTGGCAGTTTCCTCTCAATTTACTTTTGCAAACATTATTGAATGATCTTGAACAAACGTTTTCTTGTGTGTGTGATTAATGATATTTTTCTACTACAGTTTGAGCACTCTGTTGGGTCAACTTCCTTTGGAATGGGCAAAAAAATATGGAACTCTTCCAGTATGTTAGCCTAGTAGCTGTCTTCCATATTTCCAGGTATAACATTTGCACTGCTTCATCAGCTTATTGACATATTTCAATTTGGTACTCCATCAATTCCTGGGGCCTTGCTTTTGGCTAATGCACTTAGTGCAGCTTGAACTTCTTCCTTCATCACCATTAGCTCAGGCTCAGATGCTACCTACCTACTGAAATTGTGGATTGCCCACTAGTTCCTTTTGGTATATTAACTTTGGTATATTCTTTCCATCTTCTCTTAATGCTTCCTTCATCATTCAATATTTTGTCAATAGAATCATTTGTGATTTAAATTTAAGCCTTAAATACCATATATACTCAAGTATAAGCTGCTTTTTCAGCACATTTTTTAATGCAGTTTTGTGGTAAAATTAGGTGCCTCGGCTGATATTTGGGTCGGCTTGTACCTGAGTATATGTAATATGTATATTTATTTACTTCTTTCAATTTCAGATATGCTGAGCATGTTCTTCACTTCTGGTTTTCTAATTCTAGGTCTTTAAATATTTATTATAATATTTGGCTTTGTCTTCTGAAGCTCTTTGAATTTTTAATTCAACTCTTTGACTTCATCATTTCTTCCATTTTCTTTAGCTAACTTACTATTAAGAGCAAGTTACAGAGTCTATGTCACCACTTGATTCTTTCTTTCTTTCCTCTGTTTTTAATGGCCTTTTATTTTCTTAATGAATAATGACCTTTTTCTCACCCTTGAAATCCTCAGATCTTCTGTCATTAGTGTTCAGTGAGTCAAATCTATTATTGATTGAGCTGTTCTAAAAATTCAGATGGGATATACTTAAGTTCATATTTTGGTGCTGGTAGACTTGTTTTAATTTTCCTCAGTTTAACAGTGAACTTTTATGATCAGTTTGATGGCCTTTTCCATAATCAGCTCTTGGTAGGATTTTAGTTTCTGATATTGAGTTTTTCTTAGTGTCCTTCCACTTACATAGTCAATATGATTTCTGTGTATCCCATCTGGGGAAGCTCATGTATATAGTACCTTTGGTACTCTTGAAAAGCAGATATTTGCTATGAACAAGTCTTTGGTTTTCCAAAATGATGAGATCTCTAGTTTCATTTCTATCACCAAGACATATTTCTTCTTTGTTTTCAACTTTTGTGTTCCAGTTGCCAATAATTACAAATGCATCTTTATTGTATGAATGATCTATTTCTAATTAAAATTGTTGGTAGAATTCTTCAACTTCTTCATCACCAGCTTTCAGGCTTGGTGCGTACCTTTGAATAATAGTTGTATTAATTGGCTTTCTCTGAAGGAGAACTAGTATAAGCCTATCATCACAGGCAGCAGTGACCTTCTTCAGAGATTTCGCAATGTCCTTTAGACAGTGAATGCCATGTTATTCTAGGAGGAATCCCCAGCAGAGTAAATCATATGATTTTCTGAGTCAAAATAACAGTCCATTTCAGCTCAGAATTGACTCAATGGCAGTGAAGTGGTTTTTTCTATTTTTAATTTGGTGTGAATGCCTAGGATATTGATTTTTGTGCAATCCATTTCATTTTTGATGACTTACAATTTTCCTAGATTCATACTTTGTGCATTCCATGTTTGAATGATTAGCAGACTTTTGCAGGTATCTCCCCTTACATTGAGTAATGCCTCATGAGAAAATGCAGATACTGAAGGGTCCCTTCCCACAAATTTATCTGACTCACATCACCATGGTAGACTCCACTTGCAGAAATCAGGTCCTCATCAGTTGCAATCCGAATGCCCTAAGATCTGATAGGCCCGTCTTCCAGCACTATTTCCTACAATGTCCACTTTATAAGTCTTCAGTGTCTGACAGTGTTTTGAAGCTAGGCATCGTGTTTCCAGCGACTGTTTTCTATGAAGTGGGGAAAGCTTTGTTGTTCCTAAGCTGGAAGCTCTACTGAAACCTGTTCACGTCGGATGCCCCTGCTGGCATTTGAAATACCACTGACACAGCTGCCAGCATCGTAGCAACACACAACCACCACAGTTTGACAAACTGACAGAAACGTGGTGGAACAAACAAATGAAAATACAGTCATCACCAGAAAAGGGTGATGATGTTTGGTAAGGTAGCAGGTCACTGGAAATGAGGGAAATCCTCAGAGAGGAATTGACTCAAAAGTCAAAACAATAGAAATAAGAATGCCAATCATTTTGCCCAGGATCAGACACTGTTTGATTCTGTTTCACAGAGGTCATCAAGGCCGGGCTCCTTTTGACAACAACTAACAACAAATGATGGTGGTGGCGTAGAGGACACAAACAGAAATGAATATTGTTCATTATTCGCCACATGTAAACGCTCTTTCCAAACTCGCATTTTAGTTCATATCAAACATGTTCATTTCAGTCAAAGCGAATTGCTATGAGGGCTCCAGTGCAGACCTGTATGGCTTCATTCCAAAGATAAGCTTCCGTGGATGGCTACAGACAGTCTCTCACTAATAAACTTGCTTAGTCTTTTTAGGGTGACTGAATTATGATAAGTTCCAACCAAAACAGAAGCTTCCAGGGGCATCTGGGGGCTCAGTTAAATTCAAAGCATAAATGTCATGTCAGAGGTTATAGCAACTGTTTGGGGGGGTGGGGCTTCCAAATATATAGTTTGAGGAAATTTTCTCAAATGACACGGGAATTTTATCGAGGCTTGCTGTGAAGAACTGTAAGAAAATTGGAAGCTGCATTGGTGAGAAAAAGTTCTGGAAATTTGCACCGATCATTTATTTCCCCCCTATTATGACAAAAACAGCCATCATTCTTTGAGGTTAGCAAAGGCAGTCCTATGAAAAGTTATTTAGGGAACCTTTCCCCATCTACCTACAGCCCTGAACTTGATCTTCCAGATGTCCTTTTCTTACACAGACTCAAGGAACCTTAAAAGATAACTCAAATGTTGGCCCTGGAAGATGTCAAAACTTACTTTGACATCTTGTGGAGTCTTCAAGATGAAGAGGTTTTTTTTTTTAAGTTAAATAGATAAAAAACACAGACTTTAGAAGTGTTTTGATTTAGATAGAGGGTATGAGAAGAAACAATAGTTCACATTTGATAGTTATTCTTAAATCAAGATTTGTATGAACTTGTAGTAATATATTTTTACTTTGCCAAACATTTTTTTCCAATATAATTTTATTTTCTTTTTGGTTCTATAAGAAGAACATCTTTTGAAAAAATTCATATAAGTATGGTTGTGTATATAATAATATATTCAGATAATCATTAATATGCTGGATTTTTATAGTCACATCTTGGTCTAAAATCAGGGCCAAATATAAGTTGTTTGTTTGTTTATTAACTAAATGATATTTAGATATTTTTCTCAAAATGTTAATTACTAGTTGGAAAGTTTCAGGGTTGCAATGATAATTTTTGAATTATATTGCTTGAAAATGAATAAGACTTAAAATATTTTACTTTAAAAAAAATTCCTGGGAAATGAAAAAATAGGAACATATTAATTTAATTTTAATTACTTTTTGTTACCTGATGAAGGAAGATATTTTTTTAACAATTGTTTGACATAATTTCATAGACTAAAATCATTTAATATTGTGTCATAAGTTCTGAGTATAATCATTTTTTCTCACTGGACTATCACACTAAAATGTTTCTTAATGAGAACCTAGCAACCTTCAGGTTGCCCTCCCTTCTACTGAAACAAATGTGAGGAGAGCAAGTTCAATTTCAATAGGCTTACCCCTAACAAATTATTTAGGACAGAGTAGAACAGCCCCTATGGGTTTCCAGAATCATATTTCCCATATGTTTTGCTTGGATTGAGTTTTTAACTTGCAGTTCAAATGAGTAACCCATTATGCTGCCAGGGTTTCTATGGGTCTACCCTTATCTAGGGTTTTTTATCTCCAAAAAGTTCCACCTTCTTCCATTATTGACACTTAAGGGCAATTTTTTTGTATCCCAGTCTTCTTATTCTTATTTCCCACCATGGATGCTACAATGATTCAGGGGCACTGCAAAAGCAGATTCCTGGCTATACTACAAAACCTGTTAATTTCTAAAGGGGTGCTGAGTGTTTCTTTTTCCAAAGGGGGTCAGTAGTCCATAAAAGTTTAGAAACCTATGCTATAGAGGAACCCTGAGGACCTCATGGTTACATCCTCTGCTATTACCTGAAGTAGTGGAGGCTCAAACCCACCAGTTTCTGAGGAAGAAAAGACTTGACAATCTGCTCCTGTAACAAGGCTTCAACCTCTGAAAGCCTTTAGGGAGGTGTGTTAGTCCAGGTTGACTAGAGAAGCAGATTCATAGACACTCATATGTATAAGAAAGAGCTTTATATAAAGAGTAATTGTATATTAAGAAAAGATCCCAGCCAAGTCCAGGTCAAGTCTGTAAGTTTGATATTAGCCCATATGTCCGATACAAGTCTATAATTTCCTCTCCAGACTCATGCAATACATGAAATGATGCCGAATGTAGGAAGATAACAGGTCAGTGGGTAAAAATTCTGATGGATCCAGTGGCAGTGGAAACATCTCAGGGCTGGCATGGGTCTCCATGTGCCTCCTCCAGCTCCATGGCTCTGTCTCCATCAGCATATCTCCATGTGACTTGTGAACAGAAATGTCTCTGGAGTCCCATAGGGTGGAAGATACACAAGGGGCCATCTAACTGAGAAACAACAAATCCCACACGGAAGAAGCACAGCAGCCTGTGAAATGACAAGGTGTCGAAGGGATCAGGTATCAGGCATCAAAGACCAAAAAACTGTATCATTGTGAATGAGGGGGAGTGCAGAGTGGGGACCCAAGGCCCATCTGGGGGAAATTGGACATCCCCTTGCAGAAGGGCTGCGGGGAGCAGACGCGCCTGTCAGAGTGTAGTGTAGCAAAGATGAAATATACAATTTTCCTCTAGTTCTTAAATGCTTCCTCCACCACCTCCCCCATTATCATGATCCCAATTCTACCCTACATATCCGGCTGGATCGGAGGATGTACACTGGCACAGATAGGAACTGGAAATACAGGGAACTCAGGACAGATGAACCCCTCAGGACCAGTAGTGAGAGTGGCAATACCGGAAGGTTGGAGGGAAGGTGAGGCAGAAAGGGGAACAGATGACAAGGTCTACATATAACCTTCTTCCTGGGGGACAGACAGTGGACAAGTGGGTGAGGGAGACGTCGGATGGTATAAGATATGATAAAATAATAATAGTTTATAAATTATCAAGGGTTCCGGGGGAGGGGAAGGGGGGAGGGAGGGGATAAAATGAGGAGCTGATACCAAGGGTTCAAGTAGAAAGCAGGTGTTCTGAGAATGATGATGGAAACATATGTACGAATGTGCTGAGCACAAGTGATGTATGTATGGATTGTGAAAAGAGTTGTATGAGCCCCTAATAAAATGATTTTTTTTAAATATAAAGAAAAGAAATGTCTCAGGGAGATGAAGCAGAAGCAGAAAGAGTGCGTGTCTTGCTCCAGTGAGCTATTATCTCCTTTTCACCTCCAAATGAGGTCATCAAGCTGCAACCTGATGAATAGGTTAGACTCCACTCATTCGCAAGTGGAAAGATTATGTAACTGCTACAGGAGGTTTTACACTGGAGGTTGTAGCCCTGGTAGCGTTTTGGTTATGTGTTGGAGTGAGATCTGCAAGATCGGCAGTTTAAACCACGAGTCGTTCAGTGGGAGAAAGATGGGTTTTCTATTCTGGTAACCAGCTACAGTCTTGAAAACTCACAGAGACAGTTCTACGCTGTGCTATAAGTTTGCTATGAGTTGGCATCTAATCAATGGCAATGAATTAGGTTTGGTATAAGGTCATTATGAGCTTGAATCAACCTCATGGTATGCAAAACATACACTTTCACTTCTGTCACCTGTAAATAATTAAAAGTAAAGTAAACATTTTACTCCATCAAGTAAGATATATACATGAAAACTACTGATGTATAAAATGTCTTGTTCTTTGAGAAGAATGAAAATTTCATGCAGATGTATTGAGAAAGAAGCTAAATATTATGGATTTTTAACTAATTTTGAGGTTTGTTATATCCATGAAATTAATTTGGAGTTTGATAAAAACACATCATTTTTGTGATGGAAGGATTTTAGAAAGAAGATAGCACATTGACTGATGTCAAGAAGTAAATAAAAATCTACAGAAGAAATATGAAGTTTGTACTTTTCAAATTACCTAATTAAGTCCAGCTTTTATATTTCATAGAAAGACAATGTATGAGAAATGAAAGTAAAACCTGTAAGAAGATATTTTCTAAGATAATAATTGCATTATCACTCCAATGAGGAATAGGGGTTTCATTACAAATGTGTTCCCTAGGTATTTTCTGTTAATTCCATGAAATGAAAATCTCAGAAATTAAGTTTGGCTTATGTCATATTTTGTACTAATTATTTCTATAAGAAAAGGAGTAAATACACAAAAACATAGAAAACTAAGATACATGGAGAAGAAGAAATAACCATGTGAAGATATCAATATTATGTAAGTGAACTTATTAATATAATGCAATCCCAATGCAGATTGTAGCATTATTCTTTACTGGTAGAAAATGATTCACCAAGTTGATATGAAACACAGAGACCAAGGATAAACAAAGTACTACTAGAGAAGAAGTAAAAGGCTTCCCTACCTATAAATATAATGCACAGTGACAGTAGTCAAAATGGCCTGGTGTTAGTACAATGACAGACATGTAGACCAGTGGAGCAAAATTATTCATCAACCTACAGACAGCTGGTATTTGACAAAGGTCATGGGAAATGTTATAGTTAGACTCTTTAAAAAATGGAACTGGCAAAAGTGGAGATTTATTTGTAGCAGAATGAAGCAAGATTCATATCTCGCACCACATTGAAAGCAAAACAAAGAAATGAATATGGGAAAATGACTTTAATGTAGCCTAGAAGTATAAAAATCGTCAATAAAATTGGGAGGGGTGGGGACTTAGGAAACCTTAGGACATAGCACAAATACACTATGAAAGATTACTGAAAACACAAATAGAAGCAAAACTAGATAACAGGGACCTCGTAGAAATTAGATTACTTTATGTCCATGAAATAGTTCACCAAAAGAGGAAAAAATTGAACCCACAGATTTGAGGGGAAAATGTGCAGTAGGAAAGGTGAATATAATAAACTAATCTCTAAACTTTATTTTAAAAATTAAAACTAAACAACATAAATTTTAAATCATGTAATTTTAAAAATTGGCAAAGGCATGAGCAGACACTTCACCAAAGAATATATACAAGTGACCAGAAAACATGTGAACAAATAATTATCTATCAGAGACATGGAACTCAACACAAAAATAAGATTCCATTTCACCACAGCAAAGTTCATAAATATAGAAACAAATGTTTTCAAGATTGTGTAGTGACTGCAACCCTCATTCACTACTGATACGACCATAAAATGATGGAACAACTGTGAAAAATGGGCATGATTCTAGTTCAAAATATTGAAAATAGGGATATCATAGGCACCAACAATTACTGTGCTTGGTATATATTCATAAAAAGCAAGAACCACAACAAAAATCAACATATGCACACCCATATTCATTGCAGCATTATTTTAAAAACCTTTGGGATACAACAAAAGCAATTATCAAAGGGCAAATTTATAGCAATCAATACACACATGAAAATTGAAGAGAAATTCAAAATCAACATTTCATTACAGCAACGAGGACAAGGAAAACAACATAAATGCTCCAACAGCAGAGGACAAAAAATCGCACAAATTAGAGCAGAAAGAAATAAACTGGAAAACAGAAGAACAATGGAAAAAGTGCAGACAAGAACTTAGTTTCCCAAAGGAATTAACAAAATTGGCAAGCCACTGCCAAATTTAACAAAGGAAAACAAAAGAATGCAAGTGTGTAGTATTGGAGATGATAAACGCAATATCACGGCACATCCAAATGAAATAAGAAAAATAATGCTTTATTACACAAAACTGGATTCAAACAAGTTGGATAATCTATAAGAAATGGACAAATACCTATAAATGCATCACCTATCCAAATTAGCAAAGTAAGATGTAGTAAACTGGAACAGAAAAATCGCAAGAGAAGAAACAGAGAAGAACATCAAGAAACTTCCAACCAAGGAAAGCCCAGCATAGGACAAGTGGAAGTGCAACTTTGGTTTGAACCTCTTGTCTTGAGGGTGTCCAACAGATGGTGGTCCAGAACCACCATATACTTATTATTTTAATGCCCTCCTTATTTAATTCTGCCATGTACTCATCTAGTAAGCATTGTTCTACTGTTGTAAATGAATATTATTGGAAGATTTGCCCAATTACCAACTCCCTTTGAATTTATAAATAGTGTCCAGTCACTTAAGGCTTAAAACTGTGCAAGTCAACATTCATGTATTGTAGCCCATAGCTAGCCTATATGCTAATAATATCCTTTTCTCAAACAGGTAATTAAATTCTATACCACTCGCTAAACTAATGACACTATCAGTGCATTGGGCAGCTAACTTCAAGTTCTGTAATTTGACATCATCAGCCAGGTCTGCAGGGGAAGGATAAGATTTTCTACTCTTTAGAAGTTTTGTAGGCTCAAAGACAAACAGGGGCAGTGCTTCCTACCCTATATGGTTGCAATAAGTCAACACTGACTAGATGTCAGTGTAAGTGATGCCCCAGGGGGGATGATTGATAATGCTCTATAACAAATGAACGATTATGTGAACTAGAGACGTATATAAACCATAAATGCATGAATGGATTTGGGAGTTGCATCTAAATTTAGCCTCAATATAAGAACAATTAGGCCTTATAACATGACCCTGCTTGATGCTTTACCTCATAATAAGACCACTGAACATATGGGTGCTATAGCAAAGTGTGGTGAAGAAACTAAATGGTGCCTGGCTATTAGAAAAAATAGCATCTGAGGTTTTAAAGGTTTGTTTTCAATTAAGGAGCCATCTAAGTGAGGTGTAAACTAAGTCCACATGGAAGAAGTACACGCACCTGTGTGGTCCACAGATTATAAATAATATAATCCAAATCTAAAGGATGAAATGGAACTAGAGCTTAAATTGTGAACATTGGGTTTGATCTACTTACAAACTCCACATGTGGATTTAGCTTCCAGTGAATTCCCTACAACCATAGCTTAGGGATATGAATAGAACTATTATCTGACAGAGAGCATTGTAAAGTTGATTATGTCAAACATGGTTAGGTCAAAATGTAATGTCTTATGGATTTCCCTTTGGACCCATTTTAAAGCTGTTTCAATAAAAAAAAAAGTAAGATGAAATACAGGTGAATTTAGCCTCTGGGGAATCCCCTCTGATCATGGGCCATGGGGATATGAATAGTAGTGGATTATTACAGATGCAGTTAGCTTAAAATTTAGTATCCTATCAGTTTATCTTCCTTATGATCCACTTAAATTTATTCTCATTTTTAATATTTTCTGTTTTCTTTATGATTGAGGTCTGTTATCTATGTGATTTTATTATTCTTGCTAGTTTTTTGTTGCTCATTGTCTGTTTTTTAATGTTTTCATATAAAATTCTGAGTAGGTAATTAAATCTATAGAGATGTTAACTAGATTAATGGTCCCTTGAGGGTATTGTAGGGTTGGGGGATAATGAGGAGTAGTAATGAATACAAGACTGAAGAAAATGTTCTAGAATTTAATGTGATGATATTTATATAACTTTTATTGATGAGATTGAACTATTGAATTGTATATTGTGAGTTATATGCAAATAATACTGTTAGGGGAAATAAAAAGAAACCCCCAGGACCAACACGTAAATTCTACCAAGTATTCAAGGAAAAGTTATCAGACTTTTCCAGAATATATAAAATTACAGCAAATCACAAACTCATTCTATGAAGAGAGATTAAACCTGATACCAAAACTAGGGAAAGATCCTACAAACACAGAAACTATAGCCCAATATGCCTCATGAATATAGATGAAAAATTTTTCATCTGGCTAATAAAATCCAATAGCATATTTTTAAAAACTCATCATACAAAGTGAGCTTTATACCAGGGGTGCAAGATAGTTCAACATTTGGAAAACTATCCATATAATCCATCACATAAACAATTCAGAGAATAAGAACCACATGATCATATCAATAGATAAAGAAGAGCATTTGACAATATCCAACTCATTGCTGATGAAAAATGCTCAATGCAATAGGCATAGAAGGGAAATCCTTCAACATAACAAAGAATCTAAATAAAAATCCAACAGTCAATATCAGGTTCAATTGGGTAAAAATGATAAAATTTACTCTTAAAATGGTAACTAGACAAATGTATCCCCTATAATAACTCTTCTTCAATTCCGTGTTAGAAGTTTTAGAACCATTAGACAACAGAAATGTATCAAAGGAATACAAATACACAAAGAAGAGGTACAACTCTCACAATTTGCAGATGATATGATTTTATATAGAGAGAATCCCAAGGACTCCACAAAAATACTGTTAGAAATACGTGAGGGATTTATGGAAGTAGAACGATGGAAGATAAACAAGCAGATTAATCAGATTCCTAGATATTGCAAATAGAACTCCTAAAAAGACATCAATAAAACAATATAATTGATAATAGTCACACAAAATATGAAATATGAAAGGAAAAAACCTTACCCAAAGGAACAAAAGACTTGTACAAATATAGATAAATATAGAATATTATTACCTGAAATGAAAATAGATCTACACCAATAGAAAGATATCCTGTGTTCATGGATAGCAAGATTCAATGTTTTGAAAATGTCAATAGTACTTAAAGTGATCTGCAAATACTGTTCAATTGTAAACAACATCCTAAATTCATTCTTTAAGAAGTGGAAAAGCTAATTAACAACTTCATATGGAGAAGGAAGAGGACCAGAATAAGCAAAGACCATCTCTAAAATAAAACCAACGTACAAGGATTCTCACTACCTACCATCCAAACAAACTATACAGGCCCAGTTGTGAAAACAGCCTGATACTGGTACAATGATAGATACTAAGAGTAATATGAGATAATGGGTTTGGAGAAAATCTTTGGCAATTACACAATGGATAAGGACTAATTACTAAAATCTACAGAATTCTGCAACATACCAATAAGAAAAAGAAAACATTTTTTGCCTCCAATTAAATGGTAGGCAAGGCTATGAAAAGGAAATTCATAAAGGATAACACTCAAATGGCTAAGAAATACATGAGGACATGCTCACAATCACCAGCAATCTGGGAGATGCAAATCAAATCAATTATTAGATATCACCTTACACCCACAAAGATATCTCAATTAAAAAACAGAACAAAAATGCTAGTGAGGGAACAGAGAGATTGTAACTCTTCTGCACTGCTGGTGGATTTGTAAATACATACAACCTTTGTGAAAAGTGATGTGGTGCTACGTAATATAACTGAGAATATAAATACCATGTGACCCAGCAATAGCTTTACTGTGCATATGCCCCAAAGTAGTTAGAGACAGAATAGAGACAGATGTGTGCTTGCCCATTTTCATTGCAGAACAGTTCATAGTATCAAGAAGCTGGAAACAGTCCAAATACCCATCAGTTGAAGAATGGATAAATATTCTGTGGTACATACACACACTAGAGTACTATGCATTCTGATGAAACAGTGCTAAAACTGTGAAATACTTCATGATATAAATCAACTTGGAAACCATTATGCTGAGGAAAGTTAATCAATCACAAAAAGACACATATTGTATGAGTCTAGTCATATGGATAAACACCAAGAAGAAGGTAGGTTCTGCTCTCAGATCATGTAATCTACTACAGTCTTCCAAGCAACGATATAGAGAGCCCCTAGTGTCCATATATCACCCACTTTATATGTATAGCTTAAAGATCACTTCAACAGAGATGATCTCACTTCACTTGGGTGAGTTTCTCAAGATGTGGGAAGAGGAATAAGATCATTCATTTGCTGTCATACAACATTGTGTTCAGGTCAACCCAAATCAACAGAGACTCTAGCAAGAGTGTTATGTGAACCTTACTGGAAATTTAAGTCAAGATAGTAGGAGGAGAACATGTATGTCCAGGAGAGAGTGATGGCCTTTCTATTTGTCGGCAAATCAGGAGGACAACCTCTCATCCAGAAAAGAAAAAGAAAAGCTTAAAAATACATACATAGAAATGATAGAGAGACTATACCCTTTACTATGCTCCTAATTGGACACATTTGACCTGGTTTCTATCCAGCCCTTTGTAATCAGGCATGTGATCGACTACTGGTACTTTAGACTGATATTTCAAGGCACACAACAACTTTCATAGGCCACACCAGAAGGATTTAATATGGAAACCCCAGTTAGTGAATTGAGCTTTAACACAAACCAACTTGTAGCAGATTTAAGGCACTAACATATTCCCTTGGACTTAAGGATGAAAAGCCCTGGTGTGAAAGGAAGCAGATGACTTCTATCTAAAGGTAATTGAATTGGAGGTCTTTGGACTTTGATTGGGATCTCTTGCTTTAAGGGTGCCCAAGGAATGGTGACCTAGGATTCATATATTTACTATTTCAATTCTCTCCTTGCTTTATTATGACAGGTATTAGTCTTATAGGCATGGTTTTGTCTTTGTGATTGAATGTCATTGAAAACTTTGCCCTATCACCATCCTCACTGTTCATGTAAATAGAGTCCAGTCACTTATGGCTTTAATATGTACAAGTCAGCAATTCATGTTTCGAGATTTGAAATGTGTCTACCTATACATGTATATTTTAATGTTCTCAACAATGATTTATATTCTATACCATTGGCTAAATCAATAAAACTATCAATAGAATTATCTTATGCCCCAGGGGGATGATTTATAGTGATATCTCCAAATTAAACCAGAGATATGTATAAACTAGATATATGTGAATACAATTTGGTTTCTTATTTAATTCTAGTCCCAATCTATTAACAATTATTTCTTATGACATGCCTCTTCTCAATACTCACCCTCATGAAGAGATCACTGAACATATGGGTGCTAAAGTAAATTGCAGTGAAGAAACTGGATGGTGTCCGGCTATCAGAAAGAATAGCATCTGGGACCTTAAAATTTTGTCTTCAAACAAACTACCAGGTAAGTGAGGTGTCAACTAAATCCACATAGAAGAATTATACCCAACTCTGTGATCCAAGGACTGTAAATAATAAAATCTAAATCCAAGGACAGGAATGATATCAGAGCTTAAATTATGAACACCTAGCTTGCAAAAGGTTATGGATAAGAGTGGAAGCCTCAAATTCATTTTTAGGGTCCCCACATGAATTAAGGCTCAGGATAGTTCCCTTTGGACCATCATCTTGAGATGTGAATAGTCTTGCTTTCAGACAGAGAAAATTATAATATCAATTGTAGTAGATGTATTTAGATGAAAATGTAACACTGTATCACGTAATCTTTCTTTCAATCCATTTCAAACTTTCAATTTTTAATGCTTTATGCTTTTTTTCAGGTGAGGCTTTTCTGCTTTTCTAGTCATTTTTGTTATTGTTTTTTGTTTGTCTTCTTGCTTCCTGTTTGTGTTTTGTATTATCTTCTGGATATAAAATTCAGGGTAGTGAATCTACAGGGACAATAACTAGATTGATAGTTACCTAGGAAAATAATCAGGGAAGTTTGTGAGGAAATAGGGAGCTGAGAATGAGCATGAGAATAAATTATTCTGAAACTGAATGTGGTGATGATGGCAAAAATCTTAATATGATAGCACGAATAACTTGTGTGATATATGAAGTATATGTGAATAAACCTATTAAAAACAAAAACAATTCCAACTATGAACCAAGCTCATTGCCATTGAGTCAATTATGATTCATAATGACCCTATCGGACAGAACAGAATTGTCCCTCTAGGTTTCCAAGACTGAGTTTTTACTAGAGTAGAAAGCCTCATCTTTCTCTCACAGAGTTGCTCATAGTTTTGAACAGCTGGATTGTGGTTAGCGGCCCCATGCTTAATACCCTACACCACTATGGCTCAAAATTAGAAAGAGTTACGTTCTGCCTAAATTGTTGAATGTTAAATAAAAAGGGAATTTCTTAACTTAGATTCAAATACAAGGCTCATTAAAAGTAGTTCTGGACATGGCATAGAATAAAAAGTAAATTCTGAAGAGTTCAACAAGGAGGCCTATATCACTGAAACAGGGCAATTATGATTAAACCATGGCTGCCACATGAAGAGGCTTAATAGAAACATAATGTAAGTTTGTAACATTTATTTTTTTCTTATATACAACATATACAATTATTTCTATAGAAAAACTATTTTTCTGATAGCTTCACTTACCATGTTATGATGTAGATAAATTGTTATTAGGAAAAAAGTCAAGTTATTGATTTTTCCCTCCATTATAAAGTGGCGAGTTCTACATTATTATCTAAGAATTTCTCAGAGAAAAGAGTGAAAGATGAGATGGTTTAGTTACCACAGGGAGATCATATATAGTGCTTGAGTTATGTCTAGTTTGCATAGTTATTTTTGTACAATTCCCCTGACAACATTTACCCTCCCATATGCATACACTGGATTATCATTGTCGTTAACGTGAATAATCAAACATCTATTTGAACTCTTAACAACTTCAACCTACTGAAGATGCTCTCCTTGTTGAAAAAGTCTCTTGCTTTGACTTTCATAGTACCTTTAAGTTACCATCCTGTCTACTTCATTGTTTTCCCTTATTTTTTGGTTGGCTAATCTTCCTTACCCAGACATTTCACACGGGAATGAATCAAAATGGGGTATTAAACTCCTTGTCCTCTATGCATAAGAGATATGTATAAACTACAAATATATGAATAAGTACTTGCATTAATTCACAAACACCTCCAGTTAGTACCGTGTTTTTCCACTTAGTGCTACACAGTTTGCTAATAAACAACCTCATTGGCATTTGCAGTATCTCAAAGGAATCTCCACTTCAACATATAAAAGGAACTTACAGTCTCCTTCCTCAGCGTTTCTAAAGTTTCCACCTTTATTTATCTCACTGAATAGCCGAATCAGAGCCAATTGTGAAAACTAGAGAGCTAGCAATAAACTGTGACATGTCCATCTCCTTCACTCACAATGTTTAATTTATCCCCAAGTCCTCTCCATTTTTCTTTCCAGACATTTCTAAAATCCAATCCACACCTCTCCATCTCGGTCCCCTCATTCAAACTGACAACTACAACCACTCTTACTGGGACTTTTACATGATCCTTCTCAGTGGTTCAACTGCATCTGGCCTGCTGTTTGCTCTTGACACCCACAGTGACTTTTTCCTTCCAAAACACATATCAGATTATAGAACATCCCTGTGAACTTGAAATACTTCAAAGTACTCTCACTGTGTCAAGTATAAATACAAATGCTCATAATACGGTATAAATCTATTGTCTAAATTTTAAGTTCACCTTGCAGTGATTTTCATAGTATTCTCTATTCTAAATTTCTTTTTTTAAATCATTTTATTGGGGGCTCGTACAACTCTTATCACAATCTATACATCCATACATTGTGTCAAGCACATGGGTGTACATTTGTTGCCATCATCATTCTCAAAGCATTTGCTTTCTACTTGAGCCCTTGGTATCAGCTCCTCATTTTTTCCCCTTCCTCCCTACTCCACCTCCCTCATCAAGCTCCACTTTCAATCCTAGTTCCTCACCAGAGTGATTTGGTGAGAGGACAGACCTTTCTCTATTCAGATATATATGTTCAGAAATCCTGTACTATAAACATATGCATAGGGTTACCTGTTTTGATGGCAAGGTTTTGTTTTTGTTTAAGTAATACCATATTATATGTATCATGCTGCAATATTGTTTCAACTTAACAAGATGGTTTATGTCAAGACACATTTAATCTTTGAAGCAGTCTCCTCATTCTCAGCACATCAATATACTACAGTTGAAGATGGACGTTTAGCTCTTTCTAATTGTGCACTCTAAGTGGGGCTTTAGGGAACGTCCTTGCACTTGTCTCTCTGGTGCACCGGGGTGAGAATTACTGATCTGGATTTTGAGAAGTGGCTTCATTAGATCCCAGCACCCACATTTCAAACCATAAGGTCATTGTGAGGTGCCACTGAGATGATTGGGGGCTCATGGTGACCTTGTTTCTTACAGAGCAGACTTGCCTCCCGGGCTTTGCAAGGCTGGACTCATTTCTGATGCAGAGAGCCAGCTCTTTCTCCCACAGGACCGTGGGATGGATTTGAACCATCAGCCTCTTGGTTAGCAATGGAATGTTTACTCTCTGTACCACCCCAAGAATGCCAACTTCCTCTCCAAAGTGGTTGAGCCAACTCACACGCCCTCCAGCGGTGTGTCAGAACCCCCAAACCGCCATGCTCACATTCCTTCACCAAGATTGGATCGTATCCAAGTGGATCGTTTATTAGCTCTGATGATGAAACAACTTTGAGGATGGACCTGATGGGGAAGCATCTTCTCCTCGCCAGGCCTGAGGCTAAAGGCTGGGAGCACAGGGCCTCCTCTCATGCTGGCTGGGGGTGGGGCCAAACTCAGTGAGGAGGGTGAATCCTGGGCTGGGCCATGTCCTGAACCCAGTTATTCTACCTCTGCTATCGCCACAGCTGGCTTATGTGAGCCAACAATTTCCCTTTGGGTTACATGCTAGTCAGGGCTGTTTCTGCTACATTCAACCAAAAGATGGCATGAGCTCACGGTGAAAGTGTATCTTCATGTCTTATTCCTTTATTTTTGTTATCCTTGTCCCTGAGCTCACCGTTTGCACCGATTCTCGGTGGTCATGAATTCCAAATCACAGGAACCCCCTGTGTTACATGATAGAATTGCCCCCTAAGGGTTTCTTGGGTGTCATTTTCTTTTTTCTTAAATCATTTTATTGGGGGCTCATACAATTCTTATCACAATCCATACATCCATCCATTGTGTCAAGCACATTTGTATATTTGTTGCCATCATCATTCTCAAAACATTTGCTTTCTACTTGAGCCCTTAATATCAGCTCCTCATTTCGCCCCCTTCTTCATGAACCCATCATAATTTATAAATTATCATTATTTTGTCCTATCTTACACTGTCCGACGTCTACCTTAACCCACTTTTCTGTTGTCCATCCCCCAAGGAGAAGGTTGTACGTAGGTCCTTGTAATTGGTTCCCCCTTTCTACTCCACCTTCCCCTCCAACCTCCAGGTATCGCCACTTCCTTTTTTAAAAAGTCTCCTGCATGGAGAACTGCTTATAATTCTTCCTTATCCTACCACATATCGTTCTTTATTTGAAGTACTAACTGCTATTTCAGCTTAATATGCTTTTTCTCAGAAAAGCTTCTCTAATCAGTCTGATGAGATTTTAAGCTATTTTACTCTACCATAAAATGTAATAGCTCTCTTATATGATATTACTCTCAAATATAGTTTTGTGTATTTATTTTGAAATTACCAATGGTCACCTTTATACACACACACTCATCGCTGCATTTGTAGTATGTCTGGTATTCAATGAATGCTCTAATTATTTATACACTCATTACAAAATTATTTACTAAAAGCTCTATGTTAGCGATACACATGGTCTAGGGATAAACTATTAAAGGAAACAAACACTATCATTTTTAAATGCTGGTGGAAAAAGTGAACAAAAGTATGCAAATAATTATTTTCTTAAAGCTTTTTCCTAATAGGAGAGAGACAAAAATGAATACATAAATACGATAATATGCTATGAAAATAAAATCTTGGTGACCTGATTTCATAAAGATTCCTCACTGACATCGAACAATGTTGATTCATAAGCAACCCCCCTCTGGGTTTCAAGACTGTAACTATTTATCGGAATAGAAAGATTACTCTTCCTTCCATAGAGCAGCTAGTGGTTTTTGAATTGCCGACCAAACAGATCACGATCCAATACATAAGCACGACACCACCAGGGTTCCATAAACAGTACCACCCAAATATGCCTTCTGCAGATGCACTGCTGTAAATGCATGGAGTTGCTGTGGTTAGAATCAACTGAACGGTAATGTTTAGGCTGTCAGTATTTGGAAAATGGCTCAAAGCCATGCATGTAGTTTTCAGTGGCTTTTTCCTCCAAAGTGGGGCTCCCAGTCCTTCTTGGTTTGAAACAAATGGCACTGTTTTATTTTTTCATTTGTTTATTTAAAGGAATCGTTTGACTAGGATTCTATTTTCAATAAGGCGATGAAAGATATCTGAGGAAAGACAACGTAGACGGTTGGGAATGAATTAAAGAAGGAAATCATGTGAGGACCTGAGAAATGTATCCTGTAGTGTAGAACCGATTAACCGCGATAAACGAGGGTTCACTGTATAGGCAAAACGCAAAGATCTCTGAGTAGATGAAAAATACTAGGACTAAGAAAAATTCAACAACAAATTAAACTGAAAGAGGATGGATTAGCTAAATGTTAGCAATTCATCCCCAAATCCAAACTCACTGTCACTGAGTCAATGCCTTCTCACAGCAATCCTATAGGACAGTGAATCTGCAGGGGATAAAAAACCCTTCTTTTTCCCGAGGTGGGGGCTGTAGGTTTCAAATTGCTGATGTTGCTGATCACAGCCCAATGCCATAACCATGACATTACCAAAACTTCTGAGCGAGTCTGGAGGTGTTAAGTAAGGTGAGTTCAAGCGCCACAACGACTAAGCTATGTTCTACTTAGTTTTTGTTTCACAACAAAACTGTGTGCTACTAGTGTGTTCCAGTACTTCCCGTTGTCCCAACCCATTCAAAGTGTAGTATTTTCATCACATCATGAAAACTCTCACGGGATCTAGGTATCCCTTCTATATATCTATAAATCCCTTCTATAAATATATATACAGCTGCATTGGTTTTGCTTTCTGATTTGACAGACAAACTGAGTCTTAGATTGCTAAAATAACATAATCAATCAGGTATTTTCAGTTAGTGGATGATAGAGACTAAGACGGTTTCTAAGTCTTGGTATTAAGTCTAAATTGCTAGCATATGATCACCAAATGAACATTTTGGGAGGAATAGTGTTACTCAGGTGTAAACACATGACTTTATTTTAATTAATGGGATATTAAAATAATTTATCAATTGTAAAATACTATCAAAATCATATAAATATATAATCATATTTATTTTAATTTCCTATTGTAAGTTCTTTCCTTTTTCTAATTATAAAGATTTTTTCTCATGGCGAAATAGCATATTCCTTTTATTTCAAATTCCTTTTCACTGAGTAAGGCTTATCAATAAATTCATTTCCACCTTTCCAATTTTAAGAACACTCTAATTTCTTTCACTTCTGTTTTAAAATTTTATACTTTATTTTCAATTCTAACATTTCCACAATTTATAGGACTATAGTAAACTATGAAACATTCATGCCTAGTGACATGCAATGAGTTGGTTATAACCAATTTTTTTTCTGATTTGTAAAAAGATATGAAAAAGAAATATTTTAAAAAAATGTTCTGTTTTAGTTACCTTCTTCTGATGAGTGATAATTCTACATTTGGGATATAATTTTGATTGAGTATGATTCAAAATGCTGTAAGCTTAAGCTGATCTTCATAAATCAGGCATAAATGAGAATTCAGATGTGACAAACAAACCTTTCAGTAAAGAGCTGTTTCCAATGTAGCAAGTAAATCTAAATAAGACATTTGTAACACAGTTTCATTCAAGACACATATTATCAGCTACTGAAAGATGGGTGAAAAACATTATTTGGGATAGCTGAATTAAAAGACAAAATGCAACTTAAATAAAATGATTAATCTAGACTGAACTGTTGTATACATTCTGAGATGAAAATGAAATGCCACTTTTTAATGGTTTTAAGAATTTCCCCAATTCCATTTATATATATTTGGAAAGGAGGAAGGCATTAAGTACTTAAAGATGAGGATCAAAGATGGCAGTCACCAGTATATATTGAAACTCAATGTAAACAAACTAAACTCTTCACCACTGAATAAATAAGCAAAACCACAATTAACAGAGAAAATATTGAAATTAAGGGCTTCATTTTACTTAGATCTACAATCAACACAGGGAATCAGCAATTCAGTAATCAGGTGTCACATTTCATTGGTAAATGTACTATTGAATATATCTTTATAATGTTAAAGCGCAAAGATAGCCCTTTGAGTAACAAGGTGCACCTGAGTCAAGCCATGGGATTTCAAATATATATATATATATATATACACTTATACATTGATACATAACTTTTATATGTACCTAAAATATATCTTTTTTAAAATATATATATATATACACAGATTATATTTCCATATCAGTCCCTGGTAATTTTGATTGCCTCATATGCATGTGAAAGTTGAATATTGAATAAGGATGACTGAAAAGAAATGGTTACATTTGAATTGGGTGCTAATGAAAAATATTGAAATATCATGAACTGTTGCAAGGACATACCTGTCTCTCTTAGAAGAAGTATGGCCAGGCTACTCCTTAGAACAAAAGATGGTGAGACATTGTCTTATGTACTTTAGACATGTTGTCAGGAGGGACCAGTCCCTGGAGACAGACATCCTGCTTGCTAAAGTGGAGAGCAGCAAAAGAGAGGAAAGCTCTCAAAGAAATGGATTGACACAGTGGCTGGAAGGATGAGTCCAGGCTTAGGAACAAGTGTGAGGATGAGCAGGACCAGGTAGTGTTTCAGTCTGTTGTGCATAGGGTCATCATGGGTCATAATAACAATATACCTGTGTCAGTGTGTGTATGTGTGTATATAGATATGCACACATATATACATGTGTGCACACACATGCCCTGAGGACGTAATGGTTATGATTTGAGCTACTAACCACAAGATCAGCAGTTTGGAAACTACCAGCTCTCCAAGGGTGAAAGTGAGGCTTTCTAGTCCTACAAAGGATTACAGCCTCAGAAACCCGTAGTCAGCATACACTCGATGGCAGTGACTTTACTTCTGGTCTCTCTCTCTCTCTCTCTCTCTCTCTCTCTCTCATCTATCTATCTATCTATCTATCTATCTATCTATCTATCTATCTATCTATCTATCTACCTACCTATCAATCTATCTCTCAGAGCCCTTGTAGTGCAGTCATTATATGTTGGGCTTTTAACTGCAATGTCAGCAATTTGACAACATCAGTTGTTCTTTAGGAGAAAGACCAGGCTTTCCATTCCACTGAAGAATTTCAGTCTCAGAAACGTACATGGGGCAGTTTTCTCTGTCCCACAGGGTCACTGTGGGTCAGAATTGGCACAATGACAACGAGTCTGGCAATGAGATATATATTTGTACATATGGTATCTATATAGTTTATAGTTATAGGCTTAGAAACTTACACATTTATGTTTATAGAATGTTTTTTAAAAAGGGAATACATATTTAGTCATAGAAAGTTCAATAAACAATTCACTGGAAATGACTCAAATGTTTATTCATTTTAATTTTTAAAATTCACTGTAACAACTAAAACATACCTAAAAATACAAAACAAGATGTTTACGTCTAATAATTGCAGGTTTGTGATATCAACATTGTCTCTTCACTTCCTCTTGCCTAGATCCGTTTGGAAAAGTGAAAACTATTCAGAGGGTATATTTCTTAGTTAAGACTAAGGACAATCATGAAACTTTGTGAGCTAACCAGTTCATAGCTTTATCTCCCCTTGAGTACCTAATTTCTAAACTCCCCAGTGATCTGAGGGGACAAACATATTCTTTAATGTCAAGAATCTTCATTTCAGTTGAAACCTTATGTGTCTGCATCCATAAGCAAAGTCACATCTAAATCAGGCCTTCCATCAAGTGATGGAGCATTGTGTACCAGCTCACCAGGTCCAACATCTCTCTCTTCATCCCACTGGGTTATGGTCAATCCATTGTCATCTAGTCCATTCTGATGCATGCGGACATGCTAGAAGAGAGTAACCCTGCTTCTTTCCATTGCTGACCCTGTTAATCTTTACAGGAGGAGAAAGCCTCATCTTTCTTGCATAGAGCAATTGAGGTTCAAACTCCACTTTGCCACTAGGCTACATTGAATGAAATTTGTCATTCATAAAAGGACAAATGTAGTATGATTTCACTAATACAAAATGCCTAAAATAGGAAAATATCCAGAGTACAGTAGTGATTGATAGAGACAAGAGATGAGAAAGGAGGTAGCATTGATCTTTTTGTTTATGAGAACAGATACTCAGAGTAGTTGTAAAACATATTTGAAGTAACTGATTTTTTTTTCACTTGTCCATGTTTAAATGTCAAATTGATAGAGATTGTAATCTCTATATGAATGTAAGGATTTATGAATTTTAACAAAAACAAACCAAAAATGTTATTGGCTATAATTCTATTGGAACACACATGATATTATTATGACTCAGAATCCAATTGGTAACTATTGGTTTACATGTAATGAACCCAGATGTCATAGTAGCAATGCATTGTACTGCTAACTACAAAGTTAGCAGTTCTAAACCATCAGTGATTCCACTGGAGAAAGGTGGGAATTTATACTCCTGTAAAGAGTTACAGGGTCAGAAATTCACAGGGGTAGTTTTCTCTGTCCCACAGGGTCACTATGAATCACAGTAGACTAAAGAGTACTGAATTTAACTTGGTTATTGTCTGTCTCTGGGTATGTGTGTGTTAAGTTAAAAAATCTTGTGGAAAAATTCCACTACCTTTTCATTACATTTTCCATGCATATTTGTAAGAAAGTCATTAAAATATAGTGCAATAAATTCATAGAAGCCTTAACAAAATATAAAAATGTAAAGCTATTTTTTCCTAATGTATCCTCCATGGAAGTTTTCATCTCTTAAATACTTCCATGAAGAATGTTGTGCCCCTTTTCTTATACCACATAAAAACAGCAGTTTTGTCCTTCTTAAGGGATTAAAATTGTGCTCCTTTAAACATTCTTTGAGTTTTAAGAACAGAGAGAAGTCTAAAACGACAAGACCAGAGCTAGAAAGGTAAGATTTCCCAGCACACTTTGTAGGATAACCCTTGCTACCTTAGAAGAAGGAGCAATATTATAGTGAAGGGGAGTGTGTGTGGCAGGGAGGGGAATTCACAGTACAGTTTCCTTGGCCTTTTTCTCACCGATGTGGTTTAAAATTTTCTTAAAACTTTTTTTTCCCTCAAAAGTCCCTATGATCAGCCTGTGGCCTTAAAAGAAATCTGTGATATGTAGGTTTATTGTGCCTACCTGACCAATGGAAACATGTGAGATTAATAAGGTCGTAATTTGATTGGAGGGTAAAAAGATAAATAGCTCAGCAAGGCCTGCACCTCTTTCTCTTGCTGTCTGGTGATCTGAGCAGCTGCGTTAGCTTGTTCTCTGCCTCAACTTGTGAGCAACACTACCTGTGGGACAGCTAACTTAAGGATCGTGTCCCTAGAACTTGACGTTCCTTCTAGACCTGTTTCACCATGCTGCTGGTATATACATTGCTTGAGCTTGAGGCCCACACATACTGTCATCGTGCATTGCTTGAGCCCAATATCCCATCCGGGCATATTTCACTAAGCTCCTGAGTTGTTGACTGCTAGTGACCTGCCTTGCTGTTTGCTGCCCATGGCTGGACTGCCTGCATTGTCCTAGGAAAGACTTAGCTGTCTGCTTCCTTGACCTTGGACCCAGCAGCCCTCATGAGCTGAAGGACTTCCAGTGTATTCACTTTTCCACGGAAGTGAATTGAAATGAGCCCTCTGTATTGCTGTGTGGACTAATTAGCTGTCATATTTCTTCATGCTGTATATATCTATCCACAAACCCTGTTTCCCCAAAAATAAGACAGTGTCTTATAGTAATTTTTGTTCCCAAAGATGCACTAGGTCTTATTTTCAAGTGATGTCTTATTTTTCCATGAAGAAGAATACGGTACACATTTATTGTTTATTGTTTTATTAAAAGAGACCTCGCACTTCCTGTCTGCTCTGGCTGCACTGCGGCCAACAGTGAGCTGTGCGCGCCACTAAGGTCCAGAGTTACAGTAGCTTTGGGGGGCCTTATTTTCAGGGAGGTCTTGTTTTCAGGGGGATGCCTTATATTTCAGTGAGAGGCAAAACTGTAAGTAGGTCTTATTTTGGGGGGATGGCTTTCGGGGAAACGGTATAACCATAAGTGTCCTTGTTTTATTTCTCTAGAGAACCCTGTCTAACACAAGCTATGTGAAGACTACCCCTTTGGAATTGCTAAAAATTGTCACCATAATCTTCTGAACTGAGCAAGCTGTCTGGATATTGACTGACTAATAGATCCCTCTTGAAGCCATTGTTTTAATAGCACCTTCTTCAGAAGGCATCCTAAGACAAATGTGTTATTTACAGAATTTGTCTGCATTCATTTGTTTGCTAAACACAGACACATGTCTGAACATGTTTTGTTTGGAATAAGCCTGGGTATTAATGAACTAAAACCCTATTAGCAATACATTTTTACTTACAATTTGTGATTAGGTGCCATCTCATCAATTTGAACACACAGCAATCCTATTTACACCAGAAGAAAATACTGCACTGTCTAGCACCATACTCAGAGTTGTGTTACGCTACAATGTTCATTTAACTCATTGAATGTATTCCTCTTTTTCGCTGGCCCCCTACGCTGGCCCCTATAATCAAAATATATCAAGCTGATAAAGCATTAGAAGCACTCACCATTCTATAAATAAATGTTGAAGACAGCTACTGGCCAACCTACTGGAAGAGATTCATATTTGTGCCCATTCCAAAAATAAGTGAGCGACCAAAATAAGGCAGAAAGAATTGAACAATTAAAATGTATTTGAGTGTAATTAAAAAATGGTTGTGGTAGACAGTGGCAGGGAATTTCCAGAAATACAAGTCAAATTCTCTTCTGAGAATACTATACTTGATTACTTGTTTATTTCTATTTCCAGTACATTTTTCCATGGATTTTTTGAAGACCTCCCATTTTAGAGAACTAGCCTAGAGTTCCAATATTGAAGTAACAGTTTTCTCTTAAATCATCAAGGTATAGCACAGTACTGTGTCAGCTCAAGAACCTGGAAAGGCAGTGCTGATGTAGTAGTAGAATTCTCATCATCTATGGGACTTTAATTCTCTTGTCAGCCAATGAACTTCATGAACTGCCGCCAATGGCTTATCATTAGAGACTTGTTCACTGAACAAGGCTCTAGTCTATATCTTCTAGACTGATGGTAAAAGGCTTGGTGATCAGGATCATAATAATACAATTTGCACTAATTACAAGGAAAGGGAAGATAATACTATATCAGAGAGTGTACACTTTCATAGTAAATGGATCCTTCATGATCAGGGACTGAATCCATGACAGTCAACTACAACAGGGAATGAACATGTATAGATGGTTAGTGGTAAAGGTGAAACTAGAATACATATTTTATTATACAAATGGTGTCTTTTTTCATGTATATTTTAAATTTATCCTAGGGTTTAATAGAAAGAGCTGCGATGGAGTAGTGTTGATACGTTTGGCCTGTTAACTGTAATTCAACTGTTCAAAGTCTTCAGCCATTAAACAAGAGAAAGACGGGGCTTTCTACTTCTGAAAGAGTTCAGGGACAGTTCTCCCCGACACAGTAGGGTCACTATGAGCCGGCATTGACTAGATGACAGTGAATTTGGTTTAATAGCTAGAAGTATAAAACTAGAATTACATAAAATAATATTTTAAAGGTAGCTTTGAGTTTACATAATACTGTTTACCAATAAAGAATTATGATAATTATCCAAATATATTTTAATATAATTGGTTGAATTAATTAAATTACTATTTGATGATTGGAACAACAAGCATTTGTGGGGTTCTTGTGTACTGAAACAACTGTTTAAACATAGATTCCATCTGATCATTTATTTTTTTGGATTTCATTTAAGAACAAAATTTATCTTTGTTTTTGAAAAGAAGCATTTTCACATTTGAGGTAATTAGTTTATTGTGCCAACCTGGCCGATAAACACATGTGGGGTTAATTTTAGAGTGGAGGGATAAATGGCTCGGTGAGCCTTGCCTTTCTAGTTCTCTGGTCTCTGGCTTTCTGATGGTAGGACCAGGGTGCACCTGCCTTAGCCAGTTCCCTTCTTTAGCTGGCAAGACTCACTTCCTGCAAGACATCCCCAAGGAGAAGCTGGATGGACCTAACCCGATGCAGCCTTGGGTGCTGGAGCACTGATGTGGTGACCCGTGCCAGTGCTGAGATGCTTACACATTCACTGATTTGGCTTTCCTCCTACAGTTGGCATCATTGCGTCTGTTTTATGGGATGGAGGAGGAGTTTGTGAATTGGTGTCAGACATATGGGTTAATGAGTTAATGTTGGACTTGTGGACTTGGGTAGCACTGGGTTGGGATGTTTTCTTGATGTGTACTTACCCTTTATATAAAAATATCTCTTATACATATGTGTTTCTGTGGATTTGTTTCTCTAAAGTACCCAGAGTAACACAATATTGAAAATATTTGTCTTATGGCATATAAAGTATTAAAATCCAAAATAATTTTCAAATTTCATAATTTTTAAGTATTAAAAATACAAATATAGAAATATAATTATTATAAACACCTATGAGTAAATTAAATACTAATAAATAACCAAGCTTGTAAATGTTTATTATATAATATCTTGAATTTGGAATTATGAAATAAATTAAATTAATATTCAAAATCCTTCTTACTTTATGTTTATATAATTAATATTTATCATGCACACCACTTTAGAAAAATACAAGGATAACACAGGTAATTTTACAAACCTATTAAAGTAGATTGTCTTCATTTTTTGTGTCTGTGATTACTTATTACATTGACAGCAGCTTTCTAAGTATTTGTAAATATATGTTTATATACAAACAGTCATAATAGTGACCACTAGTTGATGACACTCTAGTACATAATTTTCTCACTATGAGACTAAACAATTTGGATTAGTTCTTATGAAAATTATTTTGGGGGAGAGAAAGTAAACATTACAACCCTTAAATTTCCAAAGCAAGCAAATTGAACCGATTAAAAAATGTTGTTAAATTTTTCCAAGATTTTAAAAATTTTTTAAAAATCCAAAAATTTAAAAAGTATCTTCTTTATATAGTGTTAGCCTAATAAACTATAATTAGATTTGATATCAATAAATAAACACAAGGTAGAGGCTTGTCCTCTTCATTGCAGGACAAAGTTATAGTTTTAACTCAAATTATTATCCATGGAAAGGGTGTGTGGAAGGTAATTTACATGTCAAAATTGGATTTTCATAGGACTCTTTGATATGAAAATAGCAGACACTAGTCAACTTACCTGAAGTCAAAAGACTCTCCTTAAAAATATGCAGAATTTAAGCAGATCAATTAACTAGCTAGTGTCAGAAAGGGTGGAACTACAATAGCACAAGTTGAGAGTTTGTCTTCAAGCTAATTTTCTGCTGCTAAAATGATTCAGCTCTGTGTTTTGTCAGTATGCATCTCGTACAAATAATCCAGTTATATCTTGAACAATTAGTAGCTTGCTATATAATGTTAGTTCACTGTCACTTTGTTATACTGGGAGGCTTGTATGTTGCCGTGAGGCTGGAAACGATGTGCTAAGTATTTCAAATACTAGCAGGTCACTGATGGTGAATAGATTTATGCAGGATTTTTAGACAAAATCAGCCTAAGAAGACGGGCTGAGCCATTTACTTTCCAGGCAATATAAATCCGATGGAATGCAGAGTTGGAAGGCATGAATAAACATGCAGTGGCAGCACCAGGGAGTATTAGTTTACCGACACTCATACACTTGCCACCATACCAAGTAATATTTCATATAAGGCCTCCATGAATTAGAGCCACTCAACATCAACTGACAGCAACAAATACCATATATACACATGCATGCTCATGCACACAGCAGCACATACATGTCTGTCTACAAAAGTAAGTTGAAAATATTGCCTGAAGGGTCCCAGCTCATGTACAGATGGGGCTATTGAAAACATGTTTTAGCATGCCTTTATGATCAATGGATGGATTTATACAAGTTCTCTCAATAACGTACATGTGTATTTTCAACTTTTTGTGTCATGGAAAACATGATTCATAATTATTGCTATTATCAAATAATTTAAAATATTAACATTGAAAAATCATAGAAGCTTTTCAACGTGTTTATGAGAATGTTCTTCCACATAGAACAACAGTGTTCTGATCTATCAAGCAATTGAGGGAAAGCTGAGAAGGTCTCAAAGGTGGTCTAAGCAAAGCAAGGTCATCAACCTTGCCAGATGGAGAAACTGGCTGGAGTTCAGCAACTGGAACTAGACCATAGAAGCGCCAATGATGTGATAGCTACTGACCCTCGGCTTTGTCAAACAATTGATGTTTCCAGCAGTCTTTTTGGAAAGATCAAAACCAATGAAGATGATTTTATAAAATTAATTGTGATCAGTAGTAAATTTTAGATTTACCAATAAAATCCAAAGTAAGGTCAGGTAGACAGTCTGACTGGTACCAATGAACGATATACCATCTGCTCTAGGTAAGTATTTAGAAGGTCAGTAGGTTGAGGGTGCCTCACATCTGCTGGGATCAAATGGTCAAGGGGGTGTGGTCTAACATGTAACATGTTGTCTAACAGAGGCTGCTGTAAATCTTTGATGAGGCACCCCTGCACAGGTAGACAGCCCTATCAGAAGGATGAAGAATATGGATAAAAAGAATAACACCGGGGGAGGAACGGGGAAAAGGAAAAAAAAGGGGGGATATATGACTGGGGAATAGGGCACTGACCACCCAAGGGAAGGGTATTGTTTGTGTCTCCACAGGGAAAGAGGGACCAGATGTAAAGCCAGTGCCAAACAAATGCAGGATGTTGGCAAGGAGTGGGGAGTCAGCGGATGGGGCCTGAGGGCTCGGCCCCATGCCAGCTACGTGGTCAACAGCCCCTCCCCCTAGAAGAATTTACTTGAGAAGACAGCAATGAAGCTGCAGCTAGGGAAGAGGGGCATGTCTGACCAGAGCAAATGGGAGCACTTAGGGGGAGGAAGAGAGAGTGGAGCACATCCTGATGCACCACGCCTGGTGGACGACATCCCCGCTCTGAACAGCCAATGGACAGAGTGGACAATGTGGCTGATCCCACCACAAGACATGCTGTCCCTTGATGGCTCTGGGCTCTAAGGAGGACAAAACTGGAGACTCCGTGTCGGAACTGACCCAGACTGACCCTGAGACACTGAGGCAAACTACAAAAAGCGTGCGGCAGAGCAACCATGGGAGCAGAGCAGAGAGCCCCCAAAGGAGTACCAAGGACAGACTCTGGGGTCAGAGCATGGTACCCCATCGGTCCTGACTGAAGGACACACCTAGAGATCAAAAATCAGACCTTGATCTATACACGGAATTTTCTTTCTGCTTAATTTTTTTCTTTTAATTAATTTATTCTTCTATGGGTAATTGGTTTCCTTTTTTGTTGCCATCAATGTGTTCTCACTGATGACCTATCTTGTCATGGCTTGGTTTTTGATGCATATTATTATCTCTACAGATCTATCTAGATAAGAGACTGGATGAATAGTCTGGAGGAGAAAACAATGAGACCAATGGTTCCGGGGGGACACGGGAGGGGGAGGCAGGGGTAAGGAGGTGGTGCTGATCAACCCAGGGACAGGGGAGCAACAAGTGATCCAAAAACAGTGGCAAGGAGGGTGTGAGAGGCCTGGTAGGGATTCAACAAAGGCAATATAACTGAGAGAAATCACTGAAACCCAAATGAAGATTGAGCATGATAGTGGGACAAGAGGAAAGTAAAACAAAATAGAGGAAAGAACTAGGGGACAAGGGGTCTGTATAGAAGTATTAAGACTAGAATGTACATATGTAAATATATTTATATAAGAGTGTGGGAAAACAGATCTACGTGCATATATTTATAGGTTTAGTATTAAGGCAGTAGACGGACATTGGGCTTCCACTCAAGCACTTACTCAGTGCAGGAACTCATTGTTCTATTAAATTGGCATTCCAGGATGCACACCTTCCGGACATGATTGCTGAAGAGAAATGTGAACATAAGCAAAGGTGGTGAAGAAAGCTGATGGTGCCTGGCTACCAAAAGATATACAGTCTCGGGTCTTATAGGCTTAAAGGCAAACAAGCGGCCATCTAGCTGAGAAGCACCAAAGCCTACATGGAAGAAGCACACCAACCTGTCTGACCACGAGGTTTAGAAGGGATCAGTTATCAGGCATCAAAGAACTGAAAATCATATCAGCGGGTGCCCACTTTACTGACACAAACACTGAAGACAAACGTGTTCATAAGCAAATGTGGTGAAGAAAGCTAATGGTGCCTGGCTATCAAAAGATATAGCATCTGGGGTCTTAAAGGCTTGAAGATAAACAAGCGGCCAACTAGCTCAGAAGCAACAAAGCCCACATGGAAGAAACACAACAGCATGTGTGACCACAAGCTGTCGAAGGGATCAGGTATCAAGCATCCAAGAACAAAAAATCATATCATTGTGAAGGTGGGTGAGTGCAGAGTGGAGGCTCAAAGCCCATCGTTGAGGAACTGAACACCCCCTTACTGAGGGGTTGTGGGGAGGAGATGAGCCAATTAGGGTGCAGGGTAGCAATTATGAAACATATAACTTTCCTCTAGTTCTTTAACGCTCCCCACCCCCCCACTATCATGATCCCAATTCTACCTTACAAATCTGGCTGGACCGGAGGATGTACATTGGTACAGATAGCAGCTGGAAACACAGGGAATCCATGATACATGACTCCTTCAGGACCAGTGGTGAGAGGAGCGATGCCTGGAGGGTGAAGGGAATGTGGGGTAGAAAGAGGGAACCAATTACAAGTATCTAATTATTGCCTCCTCCCTGGGGGATAGACAGCAGAGGAGAGGGCGGAGGGAAACATCAGACAGGGTAACTTATGACAAAACTATAATAATTTATGAACTATGAAGGGTTCATGAGGGAGTGGGGAGTGGGAAGGGAGGGGGGAAATGAGCAACTGATATTAGGGGCTGGAGTGGAAGGCAAATGTTTTGAGAATGATGAGGGCAACAAATGTGCATATGTATGTGCTTGACACAATCAATGTATGTATGAATTGTGGTGAGAATTGTACGAGGCCCCAATAAAATAATTTAGGGGGAAAAAAAGGATAACACAGGAGAGGGGAAAGGGTGTAAACACATGGGGGAACATAAAGGCATATCTATTGGTGGGAAAAGAGAGGGGACTGACTTCCAGGTGGAGGGAAGAATGACTGGAGATGTTTTGGGGGACACTAAGGGACAGTATCTTTGGCAGTGTGCACCAGATGGACAACATTGACCAGGCTTCCTGAATGCATCCTGGGGACCCAGACTGGGCACCAACATGTGCTGGGACACTGGATCCTGAATCTTCAAGGGGCACAGCATGCGTAGGGGGCTGAACCAGTGAAATCCCAAGTACGAACTCCCTGGATTAATTGATTCTGCTTCTGACACACCTAGAAATTGAGGACTTAGTTGGAAAATGCATGGTGTCTGAGGTTGCAGAGAAAGCTACACTATGATTGGCGAGCTGTTGGTAGGAGGACAAATAAGGTCTTATAACATCAGTGTGTTAAGATATGTATTATCCTAGCAAACTGTCATGGTCATTCTGTTTTATTTGATTTTTGCTTGTTCAGATTTGGGTGTATCCCAGAGGTGCTATGTCATTGGGTGTTACCCTCTTGAAGTTGTGATGTATGTTTTTCTGTTTTTCAGGAAATGAAACCCAGGATTGATAAACCAATAGGGACAGCAAGTAGAGTAAGGATTTCCAGTGTGTGTGTGTTGGGGGTGGGTGGGTGCACACTTTTAGAAGGTTGCAGGGTCTATCCTATGAACATTCTATTGAGAAAACATGCCCCAATTTCCTCTTCAAATGTCATTTTGTTCCCCAGACTCAGAGAACACATAGAAGGAAAACTATGTGAGTTTCTCAAGGATGTCAATATTGCCATTTTCATATGAGCTATATAAAATATGTGAGTAAAATTTCTTTGGATAAGGGTTAAAGAGAAGAAACATGACCTCCTGAGATATATAGACATAGATAAAGGATATTTCCAGAAACAATAGCTGCATATTTTGATATTTTGCTTATTAAAAAGTGTCTATAACTTTGTACCCCATTGTTTTACTTACTCTAATATATATGCATATATAATTAGCATGGGTTAATATAACACTGCCACTGGGTTGATGCTGACTCATAGCAGCCCTGAAGGACAAGATAGAACTGTCCCTTTGAATTTCCAACACTGTAACTCTTTAAAGGAGTAGAAAGCTCCAGTTTTCTCCTGATTTATATATATACATATATATATAAATGCACGTTGATATGAGAATATACAGCCTTGAGTTTATCAACGTGCATTTAGATACAGCATCAAGAATAGAATTGATGCAATGAACATTAATGTCAGAAATATGACAAAACATTCATGAAAAAGATAGGAAATAAATAAATAAAGGTGAAAAAAGGTCTTTCTTAGGGCATAGAGAAACTAAAGGAAAAAATGATGATATTAAAAAGCTGACCAGTAAATTTCAGAGTGCAGCGGGTGAAGGCAAAGTAAAGTCTTATAATGAAATGTGAGGCAAGGGACGAAGGTGGGAGAATTACAGGAGTTAAACATTATAAAAAAACATTATAAAAAAAATTTACAGAAAGTATTTACATAAGGAAATTCTGTTACATTCGGAATCCTGTAATAATAGTTATCTATGCATAGATTCATGGATAGATACACAGATTGATGGGTGTGGAAATAAGAGTGGTCGTATACCCACTTATATGTATGGATTTGAGAGAGTATTGGCACGTGAGTATTTACCTTTGCTCCACATAAATGGGGTAGAGTATACAGAGTAATGCATATATATTAGGCATAATCAAATATTTTTAAATAATAAGTCCACTGGACATGGGTTATTAGTTTCAGGGAATATCAAAGTCAGTTGACATAATATATTCCACAAAGACAAAACATGTGACACTTGTGTATGTATACAAAATAATTTTGCATAAAAATTTTTATATTAAAAAAAGAAGTGTCCCAACTCAGCCAACTTAATGGCTATTGGTCCGATGCTAGCCAGAGACCTCTTCAGACTCCAAAACTGCCAGTTGGTGAAGCAGGAAATTGGAGAGGGAAGCTGGAAAATCACATATGGGTGGCTGCAAAGTCACATGTATCCAAATTCTGCAGGAACATGGCTGGGTACCACAGCTCCCAGCATTGACAGGCCTCATAACTGCCAACCCCAAAGGTCAACACAGAATTCAAGAATGAAGAAAGTCAAAGAGGCACTAGAGAGAAAAGTTATCAGTGTCTCTGTTATATAAAGGCCATACACCCAAAGTGGTATCATCAACCTGAATAATAAATAAGTTGGATTCCACCCATACTTTCACACAGGTGTATGTTGACATAAATTCTAACCATTACACTGGTTTTATAGAGACTGGTGGAAACCTCAAGATAATGACCTTTATTTACCCTTCAGGTCATCCCTGTGGCTCACTTTTCAGCCAAATACTAATCAGGTCTATAAGGGGAACAATAGCACATGAGAGGTACACACCTTAGAATAATCAACCAGTTGAGATCAAATAGCAGTATTTACATACAGACCAAGCTCAGAAGGGCTAAGAAGGAAGGAGGCATAGAAAGAGGAGACACAGAGGAGAAGTTAGTTGAAGGGAATTGTAATGAATGAGATATGACAAATTGGGTATGAATTGTTTACTATAAAACTAATAACATACTCTGTAAACGTTCACCCAAATCACAATACAAAGTTAAAAAGTAACAAATAAACGTAAAGAAAAATATGCTTGGAATTTAAGGTGAAAAACAGGAGTTACAATATTGAAAGATTCTATGGTCAAAATATGGAATGAACACAGGAAGCATGCAAAGAAGTTGGAAGGAATGGAATGTCAATATATAGTGATTGATCCATGTTCAAGTATTAAGGATATATCATATCATCAAGAACATGTGGTATTGAAAGAGGAAGTCCAAGCTATGATAAAGGCACTGGTAGAAAACGAGGATACAAAATTGAACAGAATAACAATTGAAACACTTCAACACACTGAGTCAGTGCTAGAGGTGCTCATTCATTTATGCCAAGATATTTGAAGGACAGTTATCTGCATAATCCACACGATGGCAATCACATATAAGGCCATTCCAAAGAAAAGTGTTCCAAAATAATGCAGACATCTTTGAGTTATAACAGTAATATCACTAACATTCAAAATTTTGCTGCAGGTAATTAAAAAAGGGTTTTGATATTACATCAACGAAAACTCTACAGCTTAAACCCACCACCACTCCAGAGGGAAATACGTGGCATTCTGTTCCCATAAAGTTTAATATTCTTGGAAATCCTGTAAGGCAATTCTACATTGTCCTATAAAGTCTATGTATTACCATTGACTCCATAGCAATGAATTGATTGGTCAGAATAGTAAATTATTTTATAAGCTATTATGTTCATTGATATATAATTCCATGTGTTATATTCATCTATCTAGAACAATGCATAAACACAAATGAAAACTAGTTTAGAGATATGTGAAATCTGAAAAGTAACCCAACTATACGTAACAAAAATGCCTGTATAGTCTTATCTAATCTATTGAATTTATCTACTTTCAAACAAACATGATGTTCTAAATTTACTTACCTTAGTAATAAATAAGGGATAAAAATGATGTTGTACTATAAGTTTGCAAGATCCCATCAGCATCAAGTCAATTTCAATTTCTAACGTTAATATATACACATTATATAGCGGGACCTTCATTATTTCCATCTTTGAAATTCAGCTTACTAACGGCATAAACGCTGTCAAATAAAGATAGGATTTTTGAGGTAGAGAAGAGAGAATGAAATACAGTTTTCCATGGTGTCACATAAACAGGAAACATTTGCATTTATTTCATGGTATGTAGTCAAGGATCACTTAAATTCAATTTTCTATATGTTGTGAAATAAGATTTTTGAAATGTATTCATATTTATAATTTGAAATCTGGGCATAGTATTACATTTCATATGATAGTGTATGTCTTGATAAATTTTTTAATTTATTATATTTAAGTGGTTAATAATTTAGAGAGAGTAAAAATTATTTTCTTTTGTTTTCATTAAAAAGTGTGCCAGCATAATGAGCTTAACATTATTTTCAATCATGTTGTAAAATATGATGTGCCTACCCTGTAGCAATTTAGCAAATTTACTCAAATCGATAGTCAACATTTATTGAATACAATAAAATTTTTGGACTACTTTTGCAGGCAAATGAGACATTTCATTAGTATTATTTAATAATACACTGTAGCTAAGAAAGCTTCTACTCAGGTTGTATATTTTGCCTTCTAGAGAAAAGCTTCCATAATTTCACAACTTTAGGAAACATTTTTATTAAAACTACTAAGGCACAAATTTAAGCATGTGAAATATTCAAATTGTAATAGGTAATACTCAGAGAGTTAGTTAATTGTGCCAGCCTGGCCGATAATCACATGTGGGGCTAATTGACAGGCGGAGGGATAAATGGGTGGTAAAGCCTCGCCTTTCTAGTTCTCGGGTCTCTTGTTTTGTGATGGTTGCACCGGGTGCAGCTGCCTTAGCAGTTCCCTGCTTCAGCTTGCAAGATTGACTTCCACAAGACACCCCCTAGGAGAAGCTACATGGACCTATCCCAATGCAGCCCTGGGTGCTGGAGCAGCCGTGTGGAGACCCCTGCTAGTGCTGAGATGCTTATTCATTCACTGACTCAGCTTTCCTCCTGCAGTCGGCATCATTGCCTCTGTTTTGTGAGGTGGAGGACTTTGTGGACTGGTGTTGGGTTAATGGGTTAATGTTGGACTTGTGGGCTTGGGCAGCATTGGGTTGGGATGTTTTTGTGATGCACATTTTCTTTACATAAAACTCTCTCTTATATATGTGTTGCTGTGGATTTGTTTCTCCAAAGTACCCAGACTAATACACTCAGCAAAGTTTTAAAGCAGATAAACTTTGTTTTTATTTGAAAGCAGAAAACTAAATATTGACTGGGCTGCATTAACATGCTACTCCCTGCACTGAGTCTCAAATTTGATAATGCAATAGCATATGATGTAGCTGTTTAAATATGTTGTAAAAAATAATCCACAATATTTTAATTGTTTGACTGAAAAAGCTTTCTGACAGCCGAAGTTTAAGTACCTTAATATCTTTCACTTTTACATGTAAAGATAGAACCCGGAATCTTATTGCTTGATCTTGAACCAGTTGTATGATTTATTCACAAGATAGCATCAAATAGCTACCCTTGAACAGATAATATAAGACTTCAGAATATCAATGGCATTCCAAAATGTTTCAAGATTTTATATCAATATGCAAATGATTCATAAACATAACTTTTTTTATGTCCAATTACATCAGTAATGTATGTGTAGAACCATAAATGCCATTTTGTTTAATTTTTTTCAGATTTGTAACTGATTATAGAGGCCAAAAATAGTTTCTTATTGTATGATTTCACATTGTAATAACTCTTAGGTGTGGTTGTTTGTTTTGTTGTTATTCTTGTCTGTAGTCTCTATTTAAGCAAAAGAAGATTGTGAAATCTTTCTCCTATCTAGTTGCTGGAAGGGTTAGGAAGGCCAACCTATTGGTTGGTAGCTGAGTGTTTATCTGTTGTTTCCCCCGGGCTACTTCTGAGGAATATTTTGGGGATGTAATTCCTCAGATGTCATCAGTGCTTGAGAAGTTCCAATGAGGGCATGGTTGGATATGAAAACTGCAACTCTCACTGCACAGGGTGTTTTCCCGAGAAAATCCAGGGGACATAGTCAGTAGGCAATTCACCATAAGCTGGTATTCAGGGAGAGGAAAGGGTTGTATGTATCACCTGTTGATCAAAGGGATAATGTGACTAGTGCTTTATGGAAGGAAGCAATAGTGGTCCAGGTCCAGATGTTTTTCCAGGGATATTATGGACACTGGGTCTTCCAGAAAAGACAAAGGGCACGTGCTATCAAGTAAGTAAAAGTTTGCTGATAATCACACCACAATAGTTACAGTAGTATATTCAAAAGGAGCTGCCAGATGTTCAGGCCTGACTCTGAAGAGGCCATGGAGCAGGGGACAACATTGCTGGCAACAGATAGATCTTGGCTCAAGGCAGAGAATACTAGAATATGTTTAATTGTGTTTTATTGATTATGCGAAGACAGCCAACTGTGTGGATGGCAACATACTATGGATAGTGTGGAGAAGAATGGGATTTCCAGAACATTTCATTTTGCTCCTGAGACATTTGTGTAACCAGAAAAGTATTTAAAATCAAGAAAGGTGTCTATCAGGGTTGTAATTTCTCATCATATTTATTTAATCTGTACACTGATCAAATAATCAGAGAATCTGAATTTCATAAAAAGAATGCATCATCAGGATTGGAAGAAGTCTTATTAACGACTTGTGATATGCAGATGATAGAACCTTGCATGCTGAAAGTTAGGAGGGCTTTTAGCCCTTACTATTTAAAATCATGGTTTGTAGCCTTCAGCATAGACTATCACTCAATATAAAGAGAACAAAAATCTTCACATTTGGACTGATAAGGTAACCACATCATAAATGGAGAATACATTAAGTTGTCAAGGATTTCATTTTGCTTGGATCCACAACCATTTTTCATGGATGTGATATCAAGGGGAGCAAGGTGCGGCTTTTTATTTGCCTAAACAGTTATAGTCTCGGAAACCTACGTAGGCAGTTCTACCCGTCCTACAGTGTCACTCTGAGTTCACATCGACTCCATGGCAGTGAGTATAGTTTTGAGTGATATCAAGGATATTGTTCTATAATTTTTGTGTTATGTTGAGTCACCTCTCTTTAGAATGGGTACAAATTTAGATCTCTTCCAGTCAGCTGGCCAAGTAGTTGTCTGTACAACTTCCTGGCATTGAACAGTGAGTCTATCAATTCTTGGAGTCTTGCTTTTGGCTAATGCTTTCAGGGCAGCTAGGACTTCGTTCAGGACCATACTTCTTGCTCATGTGCTAACTCTTGAAAGGGTTACATGTGGACTGGTTCTTTTAGTACAGTGACTCTGTGTATTCTTTCTGAGAGGTCACTGGGTTAAGGACAAAGAGGGGATTCTTTTACACCGAATGCCTATGCTGAATGAGCATTGGCTTTCCATGCTACAGCGAGGGGGTTGGAAAAGAATCAGGCACATTAACTAAACACCTATAGGAAAATCCAGAACTGAGCATGCTCAGAACCAGGTGGGAGATATACACCTAGGCACACAATGCTAGACACCAGCAATATGACATCACACAGGTGAGCTTAAACCATGCCAAAAAAGTTGGCCAATATCCTCAACCATGGCTCACCAGCAGGTGGGGATAAAAACCAACTGCTTGTTCCTCTCTCGCTTGTCTCCTTCAGGCGCTCACTGCAAGGGGAGGGTGCGATTCCTCCCGCGTCCCTGCATGTGTGCACCTGAGCATCTGCTGGGCATCTGCTCACTCTGTTGGCCTCAAGGGATTTTCCTGCTCTTGGTTCCACACACGTGGTTCTCATGTTCCTGTTTTGGTGTTCTTTTCATGTTGTGGTTCCTGCTCTCCTGAAGTGGCCATAGTCAGTCACCAGCTCCCCAGCGCTCCCTGCAGCCTTTCACACTTTCCAGAAATAGGGTGCACTTTCGTAGACTGTAATACCTGAAGCTTTCCTTTCCCTCATAAAAGTCATGGGATTTACAAAAGTGCTTCTGCCATGTGAATTCTTTCAGCCTTGCGAAGTAAGAACCGAGGTAGCCCACCCCGGAAGCCTAGCATATCCACCTTCTTTCGCGGCCTGCATCCTGCAATATGTTGAACATATGAACTTTCAATAGAGCAATTTTCTTGAGTTCTTTCAATGTAAGATATGCTGAGCTTTTCTATCTTTCAATCTCTTCTCACACCCAATTTGACCTTTTTTTTCTTTGCTGACTTTTTAATGGTCTTTGCTTTCCTCATGAATGCTATTCTTGATGGCCTCCCACAGCTCATCAGGCCTTCTGTCATTTAGTGTTCACTGTGTCAAATCTGTTCTTGAGATGGTCTCAAATTTCAGGTGGATTAGACTAAGAGCCTTATTTTGACTCTAGTGTATTTGAGTTTTTCAGCTTTAACCTGAGTCTACAGATGAGAAATTGATGGTCTGTTCCAGTCAACCCCTGGCCTGGGTTTAGCTGCTGATATTGCAGTTCTCCATCATTTCTTCCCACAGATGTCGCCAATTTGATTTGCCTTCTAGAGAACTCCACCAGTTTGGGGTTGAAAAAAGTTATTTGTGATGAAGAAGATCCTGTGACCTAGAGTTTTATTTTTATCATGAAGGCCATGTTTCTAAGGACAGTTGCTTCCTTTTTTTACCAACTTGTGCATTCCAATCACCAATAACTAGCAATGCAACTTGATTATATCTTCGATCAATTTCTGGCTGAATATATGTGGGGGACCAGCCTCTCCACAAGGGGCAGTTGTATAATTGAAGGATATTTAAAGGACCAACAGACAAGGTATGCAAGTGAACACCTCTTCCATGGCAACCGGAACCAGAATGAGGCAGTCATGTATTCTCTCACAATCTTATCTCATCTTGGTCATGCAAGCCGTGGTCAGCACATATGTAACAGGAAGGGGTTGTATTATAGTTATACATGTCATATGAGGGGGACGAGCTGGAGTATACATCCAGTAGGAAGGGAAGGTACTAGAGGCATACATGTGACAGGAAGTTAGATACATAACATGATGGTAGGTTTATAGAGTCAAGATGGTTGCCCAACCTTGCTTGCTCTGAGCTGGCTTGATCTTAAGTACCCTTGAGATCTTCTCCAGGGGAACAATCTGTGATCCTTATCAGAAAGGAGTGGGCCCAACTTAGGGTGAGACAGACAATAGGGTCTGATTGCTTTTGATGGCAGACAACCATCAGGCAAGTAGCCTTCAAGCAACTAACCTTGAAGAGCATAGTAAACAACCTGGTGCTCACAAACAGCACCTTAGAATGGCAGACAGGAACTGGAAATACAGGGAATCCAGGGCGGATGAGCCCTACAGGACCAGTGGTGTGAGTGGCGAAACAGGGAGGGTAAAGGGAGAATGGTTAGGAAAGAGGGAACTGATTACAAGGAACTATATGTGACCTCCTCCCTGGGGGACAGACAACCGAAAAGTGGGTGAAGGGAGACGTCGGACAGGGCAAGATATGACAAAATACCAACTTATAAACTATCAAGGGCTCATGAGGGAGTGGGGAGCGGGGAGGGAGGGGAAAAATGAGGACCTAATGTCGGGGGTTTAAGTAGAGAGAAAATGTTTTGAGAATGATGTACAAATGCACTTTACACAATTGATGGATTGCGATAACAGTTGTATGAGCCCATAATAAAATGTTTAAAAAAAAAAAAAAGAAAGAAAATGATGAAGGCAACATATGTGCAAATGTGCTTGTCACAATTGATGTATGCATGGATTGCGATGAGTTGTATGAGCCCCCAATAAAATGATTTTTTAAAATAAATAAACAAATGCTGACTTAAAAAAAATGTATAGGGGGCGGGATAACTTTTGCTTATTAGAATGTGACTGGGACACATCTCCAACCCACAAACTTGAAAGGCTCCTGACATAGGAGCCCTGGCCTCCCAGATTTCTTAACCACGTGAGTGTAGGTAATTTGCCCACATACTCTCTTCCGGTTCTCAGTTTCCTGCAAAGATACTGTTAAAATCCTCCCATTTCTGCATCACTAGGTTTAGTAGTTGGCATATATGTTTGACTAATAGTTGCATTGACTGGATTTCCTTTATGCCAGTAAGTATGATTGTATCACAGTCTTGAAATGTCTTTTTAATCATTATTGGAATGCCATTCTTCTTTGGCCTGCCGTTCCTCGCACAGAAAGTCATATGGTTGTTCTGACGCAAATAGCCAAACCAGTCTTCTTCAGCTCACTGGAGTTGAATAAAGATCAACACCTACGCAGATCTCTGTGTTCACCTTCATCTTTTCCTGGATTCATACTTCGTACAGTCCAGCTTTCAATTTTTAGTTCAGTCTGCAGCTTTCTTTCTCACTTTAAATCTTGTCCCATCAGCAAAGATACTACTCAAAGTTTTGCTCCAGGAGGCTTTACTCGATCAAAGCCTTTATGATTGACTCTAATTTGAAAGGGCAACTCTTCCTGAGTTGTATTTTGAGAGCCTCCTGACCTGAGGGGCTAATTTTCAAGCACTATATTTAACAATTTTCTGTTTCTATTAATGAGATGTTCAGTAAATGTTTCCATTCTGTCCATAAGGTTTTCAGTGGCTAATTCTGCTGATGTGAGCAGCCTATTCCTTCTTTGTATCTGCACTTTGTCTGCGTGCTCTGCTAAACCTCTTCAAGTTGGGTGACTTTCTTGGCATTTTAAATGAGAGTGGTAAAATTTCCATAATCAAAGCAATACACAAGACATCACAGTATGACAAACTGACAGACAAGTGGTAGTTGATAACCATTATGTACAATAACAGAAGATAGGTGCTTAACCTTTTAAAATCTAGTAAGGAGGCCTTCACCATAGGAACAGAAATCTATGTTAGACTTCATGAGTAACTAAAAGTAAAGGTGATTTGACCCTGCAGTAGGGTATCTTTAGTAAGAAACCATTGTACTCAGAGGCATTATCTTCTCTTGAGATTTATTTCAGATTTGATGTTTATATAAGTGTTTGGTATTTAACTCAGAATTAAGATTTACTTCAAATGAAAATATGGTCAATAGTAAAGCTATTAATACCAAGGCGACAGAATTAGGCCTTAGATGATAATATACCCAGGATCATCTCAACCAGAGATTGGGTATGGTCAGAAGGTTATAAATGTTTGCAAGGGTTCCTTAAGAGTTGTTATCTTAGGGTGACCTCCATTGACATAACACCTCTGAGCTATACTCTACTATGAACAAACAAAATTCTACTTCATTTCTTCTTAATGTGATTGAAATATGGAATGATATGTAATATGTATTAAATCCCAACTTAAAAAAAATAGTTGCTATGAAGCAGGCTGGCCACAGAGATTCCACTTTGTTGACAGCCGAATTACCTGCCTTCTTCCCCCTCCCATCTTGGAAAGTCCCTCTAGTGATTGATTTTAGAATGTACTCTTATGTTCCTGGGATCAGAACATATCAGAACATTGTAATTAATAATATTTTCCTCTTGACATTGTAACTAGAATATTACTATTCTTATTTTATTAACCAGAATGTGATGATCAATCTTGTACTCTGTAACGCTCACTAATTCTAAAAATGTTAACATTAATTTTGTTTTCTACTATTGTCATATGCCTTCTTAAATCTCTGATAAATGAGTTTTTACCTTTGCAAACTCACTGAGATGTCCACTTGGGACTGCAATCAAAAGAACTGCTTTCAGATTCCAGCAGTCAGTTATAACCGAATAAGGACTCTTTTAAATTATCAAGACATTATAGTGGCTATTATTGGTTTGAACCCGCAACAGTTATCTAACGCTGTAGTTGATATTTAAAGAAGCATGAGTAGTTAGAGCTCAAGAGATAACAGATCATTTTTATTTAACCCCCACCCCCCATTTTATAGATGAGGAAACTAATGACCAAAAGTTTAATAACTTCCTCAAGTCCATGATTATAAAGAAGCTAACTTATTTCAATAAACAGGTTCTATGAATTTTGACAATGAATGTTCTTTGGGTAGGTTAACTCTGGTAGCTATTCATTAGACAGCAGAATTACTGATGTTTCTTTTTGCATCGCCCTCACAGGTTACATTGACTGTGATGATTCGATTTTACTGTTAACTGGAAGTACCTGTGTGGGAGTAAGGGTTGAGTCTACCTGCTCAATCATGTACTAGCTGATGATGCCTCCTGGAGAATATGTCCTTTTTATGAGAGAGACACTGAGGAAGACTAGGATCTTTTTCTCCATCATCTTCTTGCTTGCCTGAATTGAGCATTTGGCTCTGGGGTTGGCAGCCCATGTTGGCCACCTGTTGTGGGTGGCACGGTGCCCTGTGATGTTCCTGCAGACCTTGCATGCTGTGACTCTACGCCTCCTTGGCTGTATGATCTCTATCTAGCACTGGATCCACGGACTGAATTAAACTCGACTGGGTCCATTTCTTGATGTAAAATTCTTTTTTTGATATAAAGTTCTCTCATATGTGTGTGGCAATGGTTTAATTTCTTTAGGAATTAACACCTAACATGAGGTCCTTATCTTTAGGGTTTGACAAAGGACAAACTAAGCAATGTCAAGAAACAGCTGTCTGATTTTTGGTTTGCTTGTTTGAATCACCCTATGTACCCAACGTGTACTAAAATCAATTTCAATTCTCCTTTTTCTCCTTTGGAACCACTCAGACGAGAGTTTAGGTCTAACAGTGTAGAATAGTAGTAGGGTAGCAAGGCTGTGATCTTTCTGTCTTTTTGTAAACCCTTTAATTTGTGGAGTGTAATACACACAAAAATATATAAAATACTATTCCACAGTCCATCTCATCAGAACAGTGACATTTTCTGAGTACTTTCCACCTCCAGTGTATATGGCTCCTTCCACCTGACCTCTCTGCCTGCCCCGCCCTCACCCTTTTCCTACACTTCAAAGTATTTCTTATTCCAAAATCCATTTTTCATAGGATTCCTTTTTTTCTGGATAATAATGGTGTCATGAAATATTTATCTTTGTGATATTGACTAAATTTGCTGGACGTCTTCCAAATTCACCCATGTCATGAGGTGTTTTACAATTCCATTATTGTTTTTGAGACATGCATAATTTTGTTCTATCTGTATGTACCAAAGTTTATTTGGCCAGTCCTTCAGAGACAGACTTGTTGGTGGTTTCCACCTTTTTGCTTTTGTGAATAACATTGCAGCAAATATCTGTGAGGTATATAATGAGTAGAGAGATTACAAAGGTATAAGGTATTTCTATGTGTATTTGTTTAAGGAATCAGCATACTGTTTTCCATAGTGGCTATGCAATTCTGCAATCCCACCATCAATTTATGAGTGTTATAATCTCTCTGCATTTTTCCAGCATTTTAAATCATTTGAATTAAATTATTTAATTAAATTTTGTGTTAGTCTGGGTAGACAAGAGAAACAAATCTAGGGAGACTCGTATGTGTGTAGAGAGAGCTTCATATAAAAGAGTAATTGCATATTAAGAAAACATCCCAATCGAGTCCAGCTCAATCCATAAGTCTGATATTAGCCCATATGTTTAATACCAGTATGTAAATTCCTCTTCAGACTAACAAAACACATGCAATGACACCGAACGCAGGAAGATCAAAGACCAGTTGGTAGAAAGACTTGTGGATGTAGTGGTGGTGGAAGCATCTCAGCACTGATGTGGGTCTCCACATGGCTTTTCCAGCTCCAGTGCTCTGGCTCCATCAACGTAGTTCCCTGTAACTTGTCAGCAGGAATGTCAAGCAAAGAAAGTGTGTGTCCCATCTCCAGGGAGGAAGAGAGGAGTTCCCAGAATCCTTAAGAGAAGGTCATGGCCTCACAGAATCATCATTGTCTATGACCTGACTGACCGGCTAGACTCCACCCATTTACTCAAGTTGGCAAGAGGTGATGTAACTGACACAAGTATTAATTTTAAATTATTTTTATTTTTCCCATAGTGTTGAGCTGAAGTAATATCACATTTTTGTTTAAGTTGTATTTCTTTTATGAAGTGATCTTGAGCATTTCTTCATATGATTATTGGCTTCCTGGATGTCAACTTTAAAAATTTTCTATTTGTGTCTTGTGCCCATTTTTATTAAATTATTTGTGGGGTGTTTTTTTTTTTAATTAAGGTGTTGGAGTTTTCTACATTTATCATTGATTTATCATTGCTGACTATTTTCCTCCACGCGGCAGGTTCTCATGTTCCTTCTTCAATGAGCTCTGTTGATGTGCATACATGTCATATTGTTAGAAAAGCTTGCTTCTCTATTTTCTTTTATGTCGTGTTCTTGTTTTTCATTATGTTTGATGATAGTGGATTATGCCTGGAATTAGGTCCCTTATATTTGTCCCTATTTCTTCATTGATGATTGCTATAATTCTAGGGCTTATATTTAGGTCTTTAACCCATCTGGAGGAGCCCTGTAGCATAATGCTTACACCTTAGTTTGATAAACCAAACACTCAGCAGTTGGAAACCACAAGCTACTCTAAGGGAGAAAGAGTTTCTACTCCCATGAAGTTACACTCTGGGAACCTCACAGGGCGGTTCTATCCTGCCCTTGGCTGGGAGCTTGGTGTATAGAATATCTTTTGTGTTAGTTTTTGCATATGGTGTGAGGTATGAGTACTATTTCATGCTTTTGTATGTGGAGATATCCTGTTTCCTAAATGTACAAGAATCCAATTGATTTTTATATCAATTTATTATAGCTGGTCTTGTTGCCAATTTTTTTCAATTAGTTCCAGCAATATTTTTTTTTTGCATTTTGTGGGTTTTTTTCCCTATAAAATCATGGTGTCTACAAATAGAGTGTTTTGCTTCTTCCTTGGCTTTTTGATTGCCTTTAATATTTTTAGGTGTTTTAAAGTTCTGCTTAAAGCTTCCAGAACTTTGTTAAATAATAGTAGTAATAAAGGACAAATCTGCCTGATTCCCATTCTAAAAGGGAATGATTTCAATTTCTCTCAGTAAAATGCTGATCATTGGTTTTGCCTATATGGCTTTTGTTAAGTTGAGGGACTTCCCCTTTATTTTATTTCATTGAGAGTTTTTTTGTTTTGTTTTTATGAAGAATAGATGCTGAAGTTTAGCAAATGTATTTTCTGTAACAATGGATAGAATCATATACATTTTTTGTTTTATTTGTGTGGTGGATTATGTTGTTTATCAAATATCGAACCATCTATATGAGCTCCATCTCAAAAGTTTGTCAATCCCTGGTCTATGTTCAAAAATACAAAAAAATATTGTATTTTGGTGATGTTTTTGCCAGGTTTGGGTCTCGGCATTATAAGTGTTTATATTTATCCTTTCATGTATTCTGGAGTAGTTTCTCAAGAATTAGTATTACTTATTCTCTAAATGTTTGGTAGAATTCTCCAGAAAATCCATCTGGTCCTGGACTCTTTGGTGTTAGAAAATTTTTAATTGCCAGATCTATTTCTTCTTGTTTTAGATGTCTATTAAAGTTTTCTACATCAAGATGTGCTAAGTTAGGTAAATAATGTGTTTATCATATTTGTCTACTTCTAAGTTTGAAAATTTGTTGGAATGCAAGTCTTCATAATATTGTTTAACTATCTTTTTTTAACTTGTTATTATTCTATCATCTATTTCATTTCTTATTCTTAATATTTATTTTCTATGCTTTATTAGGTTTGCCAGTGGTTTATAAATGTTGTTAGTCCTTTGAAGTACCAACTGCTTCTCTTATTGATTTTTTAGTTTTATTAACTTTTTTAATTCACTTATTTCTGCTCTAATCATTATTATTTACTTTCTTTTGGTAACTGAGAGTTTGTTTTACCTTGCTCTAATTTTTGTAGGTGTTGTGTGAAGATGTTTCTTTTAACTCTATTATCCATTTTATGTGTACCCTGATTATTTTAAATTGGCCTCTGAGAACTGATTTTGCTGTGTCCCAATGGTTTTTATATGTGGTATTCTTGATCTTAATATTTTTGAGGAGTTTTAAAAATTACATTCTTCATTTCTTCAACTACCCAGTAGATTTTAAGTAAGGTTTATTCAAATTTCATGTAATTGATTGTTTAATATGATCTTTCTCTTGTTGATTTCTAATTTTATGTATTTGTGATCCGAAAAGATTGTTTTGAGTATTTTGATGTTTTTAAATGTGTTAATGTTTGGTTTGTGGCCTAAAACATGATCTATTCTGGAGTTTGTTCCATGCGTGCTGGGGGAAAATGTATATTCTATTCTTTTAGGATGAAGTGTTCACTATATGTCCACTACATCAAGTTGATTAATTATCCTTAATTCTCTGTATCTTTGTTTGTTTGCGGCTTTCATCACTATTAATGACCTTCTTTGTCTTTTAGGATGGCTATTATTTTGATATTCATTTTATAAGAAATTATAAAAAAAAAACTCCTGGTTTTCAGAGACTGTCATTACCTTGACATATTTTGTCCATCCTTTAACTTTTAGTCTATTTTTGTTTTTTATATGAGGTATGTTTCTTACAAGCAACATACTAAGGACTCATGTGTTCTAATCCACTATGCAAATCTCTGTTTACTAACCGATTAATTATATTCATTTACAGAAAGTATTGTTATTAATTGGTACAGTTTTATTGCTGTCATTTTGTTATGGAAGTTTTATGGTGCTATCGGGTTCTTTGTTCATCATACTTTTCTATGCTAATGTTATTTTGTTTGGGGCATGTTTTGTTTTTAACTTTGATTTTAGCAGTATGTGGTAGTTAAACAATTTCATGGCAACTAAATAAAAGAATGAAGGGGTGAGCCTAGCCAGTCAATAAGGTCCCAGCCTGATGATCCCTCCTTGTGGGTGTGGCCTTCTCATGAGGATTCAGGGCATTCCCTCTCTTTTTCCTTGGAGGTGGGGCACTCTCTGCTTCACCTTCCAGTTGGAAAGCCACAAGGAACCACCTTAATGGAAGCCAGAGCCCTGGGGATGCACCTACTGCCATTGGATGCCAGGACTTTCCACCCACCAGCCAGCGATCTCCCTGCATTCAACATCATTGCATGTGCTGCTTGAGCCTGAAGAGGAATTCGTAGGATAATATAAAATTGCAAGCTAACATTGAATTTATGAACTTGATCTGGACTGGGCTGGGATTTTTTTTGATGCATAATTACTTCTTGAAATGAAATTCTCTCTTACAAATATTTGTCAATGATTTTATTTCCCTAGTCAACCTGGTCTAACATAAAGTATTTATTGGTTTCCTGTTTTTAATTTAGTGAAGGTTTTACAATTATTTAAGTTTGTTTTTGTTGTTTTCTTTTCAAGTTTCAGGCAGTGTGTTGTGTTTTGCAAACTACTCAATTTATTTCCCCTTTGACTGGTAACTATCCAATCTGTTCTCACTATTGTTTTGTAGTTGTCTTCATTATGGAATGTTATTGGTGGTTCCCTATTTGGAATTGTGTGAACTTGTTTTATTTTTTTTATTACTTACATAGAATAATTTTTCAATAACATCGTGTTGAAGAAAGATTTTATGTTTCTGTCTGTTGTAGATTCTTTTTCTAAACTCCCTTTAGTATTTTTTTGTAAGGCGTGTCTTAATACAAATGTCTTTAGTTTTTCCTTGTTTGGAAGTGTCATTATTTCTTCATCAAATTTGAAGGATAATATTGCTGGATATAGGATTCTGGGTTGGCAGTTTTTTTTTTCTCCTTGCAAGTTTATATATATATGTATGTATTCATATATATTTATATATTCATTTCCTTCTTGCCTACATGGTTTCTTTTGAGAATTCTGAGTTTATTCTTATTGGTTCATCCTTATAGGTGGTTATAATTTTTCTCTAAGTATTTGGTTTGCTTAATTCCTTCTCATTGTCTTTTATATTAACATTTCTCTTTGGTATTTATTCCAACCAAATTGCACATTTTGTTTGATTTAAAAAAATGTTTTAAAAGTAGAGATGATAATAAAAAATGCCAAATAAAACCAATTGTGTTTCAAATAATTAGGCCTTATGATTTCAATGGTTGGAAAGTGTGGCAACTAGATGGCAGCTTACATTTGTGTGAAAGTGTAAACTTGCGTTTGTGTGAAAGTGTAGGTGGAATCCAAACTCTCAATTTATCTACGATGTATCTTTGGAGGTGTTGCCTTTTCTAATAGATAGAGACTGGGAATGTCTCCCCTCTCTGCCCTTCCACCCTTCCTACGTGCTGGAAATATGTGTCTGCCTCTAGGCATAAGCATATGTGGATTACTGATTTGTGAGTCAATCTGGGAGCTGTTGATATCTTGCCATATTTCCAATGTTTATAGATTCACATGACCCTGCACCCATAGGCCTGTGACCTTCCTGCATCCAGCTTCACCTTTCTGGATTGTCAACTCTTGGTAACACGAGTCTGAAGAGGCCTTTAATAGTACCAGACCCATGGACTTGATTTGGACTAGGTTGATATGTCTTCATATAAAATTAATTCTTGATATAAAATTCTTTCTTATTCATATGAGTGTCATTGGTTTTGTTTCTCTAGACAACCTAGCCCGACACAGGAAGAATATATTAAAATTGTACTTAATCAGTATTAGAAAGATATTCCTTTATTATGATTATTGGCCAAATAAATGTCAACCAGCTGAGTTGATTTTTTTTAGTTATATTTGTCTGGTAATTTTGAAAGTTATTTCTCCTTTTGTTTTAATTTTTGCAGCAGAATTGCTCAGTTGTTTGCTAATACTGAAAAAACATGAAAGTAACACGGATCTGCTACTAGCAATATTTCTCTCTTGGAAGATCATTTCATCCTCTTCATGTCATCCTCATGTATAAGTTTCATCGATGCCCTGTTTTTCTAAATCATTTTACTGGGGGCTCATACAACTTTTATCACAATCCATCCATGCATCCATTGTGTCAGGCACATTTGTACATTTGTTGTCATCATCATTCTCAAAACATTTGCTTTCTGCTTGAGCCCTTGGTATAAGCTCCTCATTTTTCCCCTCCCTCCCTGCTCCCCTTTCCCTTATGAACCCTTGATAATTTACAAATTATTATTATTATTGTCATATCTTACATCCTTATTTTTAAAGAGATGAAACATTTATTTTTTATGTTAGTGCAGCCATAGAGACTATTTCAATATTAATGCAGAATGACAAAAAGATATAAAATGCCTGTTCCTCATGCTTTGAAGGAACACTGATAATGTCTCATTAACTTAGCAAAGAGATCCCTATTTCTAAAAGGAATTGCACTTATAAGTATAGAGGTTAGGATTCCAGCATAAACTTAAGGTTAATACAATTCAATAAATTTAAAAATTAAATAGTTTGGTGAAAGCCCATTTAATCATTTAGGTGGCAGAGTCCACAATTCTTTAAGATGCCTGATAAATGCCCAGTTAATGTGATAGCACTTCGGAAGGCTTTTGGGATTCCAGGACATTGTTAATGTCATGCCTTTCACTGCTTCTCTGACCTCCTCCCCATTTTATATTGACCTCAATGCTTACTTCATGATTCCTTTACTGAATAGAATCCACCTGAATTAGAAATAATCAATTAGTTCCTGGAAATTTAAATGGAATGACTATTTGTTTTAAGTTAAATTATCTAGAGAAACAAAATCAGTTCCACTCATAGATGTGTAAAAAAGAACTTTATATTAAGAAGTAATTTTATATCCTAGCCTAGTCCAACTCAAGTCCCCATATCCAACACATGTCAAAGTACCTCTTCAGACACATAGCTAAAGTACAATGATGCAGAAAGTTCAAATATCAAGCACAAATATCGCAGCCAGGCAGGCAAAGAGTTGTGTGGATTCAAGGTCCAGTGGAAAGATGGAAGGATGCTGACAGCCTTCAAGGTAGCACTGCCCCCATGAGGTTGCCTCTGGAGGCAAGTAGAATCCTAGTAAACAAAAATTTGAAGAGACAGCGAGAGAGAGAGAGAGAGAGAGAGAGGAGTTTCCAGATTCTCCTTTATAACAAGGCTCTAACCTTGAGAGGCATCAACAGGATAGGACCTACTTGAGGTGCTGGAGTGCAACCCTACACTGTCATACAAATTAAAGTGGACAGGAAATCATCCAACTACCACAGACTCTCTCTTTTCTGTGTGACACCATTACATAATTCCTTAACCATACATAATCTCAAAACAAAGACAACAGTAATATTATGTTTGTACCTAACAGGATAAAACTAAATCTCATTCAACCAACAATGAACTGCACCATTTAAGTTTGATATTCTATAAGTGAACAAAACAAAAAATGATTCCATACTTAACCACTGCAGTTTTGTGAACATCTATACTTTAATCCTAGAATCCTATCAAGCTCTTCTGCAACGTATGGTTTGTAAATCAGCTGCTTCAACCCTTTATCTGCTCCCATTTGGGGTAGCCAGCTTCTAAACTGTCCATTTCTATCATCCCACTACTCAGAGGGGACACACAGGTTCTTTGAGGGGAATAAGCCTGATTTCCAGTAAAACCTTGTGTCTTTGCATCCATAAGCAAAGTCCAATCTAAAGCAGGTCATCCATAAAAATCAGCAAGCAATGTGCATAAATGCACAGGGCCAAATATCTGCCTTTTCATCCAATCTGGTTCTGGATCACTTACGCCTAGCGCTTCCAACTAGGTCAGTGGTTGCCATAGCAAGCTATGGAGTTTCCCACAATAATCCGCCTCTTCAGACCACTGGCCCCTTCACACAGTCTTTACTGCTATAGCATCCTCCCTTGTACCACCCAGCACAACCATAACCTCCCCCATGCCCCCTTATTCTGCTTACCATCTCTATAGGTTCATCAAGCCTGTGTTTCATATACTGTAAAACAGAAAAATACATGACACAACTTCAAGAGGGTGACCCCAATAACATAACACCTATGAGATAAACTTTAATATGAACAAGCACAAAAAAAAACAAAAATACAAAAAATGTTGAAAAGCAGATTAGGTCTAGCATGCATCAGAGGAGGGGATCAACTGACAAAGTTTTAACGGTTCAAATCAGGTTTATTCCTTTGATTTTCTCTATTCACCTCTGTAATGCAATCTGTTTAGTAAGCACCTTCCTCCCCTCCCTCAATTATGGATAGAGGGAGATCACCAGAGGCTTATTTCCTGTGTAGTTTCCACAAATGTATCTTGGACTCCCACTGTCATCCTAGCCATCTGCAAACCAGAAACTCACAATTTAGGCTCTGATAATCACCCCTCCTTCGACTCAGATTATGTGGATTCCAGCCCTTTGATGACTGATGATGGTGTACTTTTTCCACATGCACATAGTTGACAACTCACTTAGGTGGCTGCTTGTTTGGAGATAAGCTTTAAGAACCCAGTTGCTATTTATTTAAGTCTTTAAGGAAAGTAATACATGTATTTTAAAATTCAATAAACACTGATGGATATAAATTAAATATTAAAGTATCCCTCTTCAGAATTATAATTGTATTTTATTTTATATATTGAAGGATGTTTACATTGTGCCTTCCCTTTTAAAAAAATAATTTTATTAGGGGCTCATACAACTCTTATCACAATCCATGCATGCATCAATTGTGCAAAGCACATTTGCTCAGATGCTATTTTATCTGATAGGCAGGCACCATCTAATTTCTTTGCTACATTTTGTTACAACATCCATTACATCTGTGTTCCCTTCCTCAGGGAACCGGGTCATGAAGTAAGAACTAATTGTTCTTAAGTTGGAGACAGGAATTAAATAGTGGTTGAGCTCAAAACCCATTCCTGGATCTAAGGTTGTTTTTTTTTTTAAACAGTCTTTGGCTTCCTTTCAAAACCTCTTTGTTAATTTATGGTAGGGAGTCTTATCTACCATCCTCCTGGGGCATAGCAATTTTCTGCTAATATTGTCTTTGATTAGCCCCTGATACTACTTCTTTAAAGCACTCTTGAGAAAGGTACATTGTGCCAATGTAGGCTAACCCCACATCATAGTACCTGAATTATTCACTTGTAGAGAATCAATCCTTTAGTTGCTGAAAGCTATTTTGACAAACAATGGGGGTTAATTGTCAGGGAAATTTGTAATAATAATGACTGAGAATGTCAATCACAAGTTTTCTGGACTAATAATATATATACCTTAATATAGCATAGAGGGCATTGATGTAGCAAGACCATGTTTGCCCACCTACTAACACTTCAACAATCTTGGTACAACTGTCTTATGCTTCCTCAGACACTGTGTATTTGCTGACTTAAGTCCTCACCATGCAAGTTTGTCTGAGGTAGAGTATAATTCACCCATTGGACTTTCCACATTGGGTCTCATTCATGCAGCCTCTGGAGCAAACTGTGTGCCTTGAAGAGGCAAGAATTCGAGTCCCAGCATTCCATGCACCCAGCCTGGGTCCCCAGGATGCATCCAGAAGTCTGGGTCAATGTGGTCCATTTGCTGTATACCATCAGGGACACTTGCCACCGAGGGTCCCCGAAAGCATTTTCAGTCATTCTTCCCCACAACTGGCAGTCTACCCTCCCTCTTTTCTTGCCAACAGACATGCCTGGGTGCTCCCCCAGGAGTGTTTGCCTCCTTTCCCCCCTCCTGACTTATTTTTCCCATCAGTATCCCTCATCTCTCCAAAAGGTCTGTCTACCTCTCCAGAGGGCACCTCTTCATAGATTTATGTGGCAGCCACTCACTAAACAACATCCCCTTTCCCTCCTTTGAGCATGTGATCCCAGCTGACATGAGGCACCGTCTGGCAACATGACCTTCAAAATATTTACCTACAGCAGATGTAGATGCACAATCCATTGCATTTATTGTTGATCCAAGAAAGAAAAAAAATTGTCTAAGTCAACCTTTTCTCTGCTTATCATGATATTACCCATTGGTCCATTTGTTAGGATTTTGGTCTTCTTTACATTTAATTATAACCCATATTGAAGGCTTCAATCCTTAATCTTCTCTAGCAAATACATTCAGTCCTTCTCACTTTCAGCAATCAAGATTGTCTCAAGTTGTTAATAAGCTGTCCTCCAAACCTGATGCCATATTTTTCTTAATATAATAACTTTCTCTGATTATTTTGCTCAACATATAGACTTAATAATTTTGGTGAGAGGATATAAACCTAGCACACATGTTTCCTAATTTTAAACCATGCAGTAGTCCCTTGTTCACACAACTGCCTCTTGGTCCGTGTACAATTTCCACATGAGTACAATGAAGTGCTTTGGAATTCCCGTGCTTCTCAGAGTTATCCAAAGTTTATTATAGTCCACACAGCTGGATGCTGTGTCAGTCCAGAATGACTAGAGAAACAAAGCCAGAGATACTCATATGTATGTAAGAGAGAACTTTATATCAAAGAGCAATTGCACATTAAGGAACCAGTCCAGCCCAGTCAAGATCAAGTCCATAAGTCTGATATTAGTCCATATGTCTGATACCAGTCTATAAATTCCTATTCAGACTCACACATGCAATGGCATCATATGCAGGAAGATCACAGACCAGTGAGTGGAAAGTCTTGTGGATCCTGTGGCAGTGGAAGCATCTCAGTGTTGGCGTGGGTCTCCATGTGGCTTCTCCAGCTCCAGGGCTCTGGCTGCATCAGTATAGCTCCATCTAGCTTGTCAACAGGAATGTCTTGCAGAGGGAGAAGCAAAGACTTTGCATGTATCTGGCCTCCAGTGAGATATTTAGTTCCATGGCACCTCCCAATGAGGTCATCAAGCTGCTTGAGACTTGATCGACAGGCTAGCCTCCACTCCTTCACTAGTTGACAGGAGATTATGTAACTGCCACTAATGCCTTGGCATATTAAATGAAATACAACTAAACTTCTTTCTGTTGTTCTCTGCTTTGAGTCAAAATCCATCTTTCCTAACATGAATCAGTAGTTAGCTATTTCTATGGTTGGCTACTAGTCTACTGCATCAATCTGCCACCTTTGTTTATTTGCTTACCTGCCAATCATTCCTTGAGTTGTATTCTTCTATAGGGCATTATAAAAAATTAATTGTGAAGACCACTATGTTTATAAATATTTGTGTAAGCATATGTTTGTATTAATCTTTTTTAAATATGTTGGATTGGAATTTCTGCTACAGATTATAAATCAAGATTTACTACCTTAAGAAACTTCTGAAAAGTTTTCAAAAAATGCCTAATTGTACATTTAAACCAACAGTGTAAGAAAAATCTAATTGTTCCATAATCCCATTTAAAGTTGGTATGGAGACATCGTTGGTCAAAATCAAGTTTACATGTGATGATTTTTTTTAATGACAGCGATTTCAATTTTGGCTCTCCTAGTTATAATATGAATCTTTTTGCCATCTGTATTCAGTTTGTATGCTGAGAAAATAATCAAAGAAGCTGGACTATATGAAGAAAAATGTGTCATCAGAATTTCAGGAAGTTGTATTTAAAACCTGTGATATATAGACTTACGGAAGATAAAGAGAACTTGAAGCACTTGCTTATACCTTCAGTATTGATTACAACTCATTGTAAGGAAAATCAAATTTCTCACATTGGACCAACAAACATCATGACGAATGGAGAGAAAATTTAAGTTGTCAAGGATCTAATTTAATTCGGTTCCACAATCAATACTCATGGAATTAGTGGTCAAGAAATCAAATGACACATTCCATTGGGCAGATATCATGCCCAGAATTCCTTAAATTGTTCAAGACTATGAATCAGAGCCAACTTGAAGACACACGAGAACAATAATAATGGTAAGGAGGGCTCCACTTCCCTTTAAGGTTTGTATGCTTATTGGTTTTAAATGTAATCTCTTTCTCTCTCTTTACATTGTTCCCCACATCCTAGAAAGCTGATAAAATAGAGAAAGGCCTGGGTGCGCCCTCTTTTGATGTGAATAGGAGATTCATATATTTGCATTTTGAGCCCTAGAGTTTTCAACCCAGGGCAACCATCTAGCAATAAAACGAAGACCAGTATTCTCTCCTTGCCATTAGAGATCAACTTTAGATATCTGCACCCCTTTCTCAAATATCTCATATACATACATCATAAATATTTGCATATCCTCTTGATGTATTCTTGAAATTATCAGTCTTAATATTTAAAATAAACTTTGGGTTGGGGCTCACTGTCTCTGTGGATTACCTTAATATCAATACTTATTAAATAGTATCTCATCTTGGTTTAAATTGACTAAACATATAGAGCAATATTTCAAGGGCTTATTCACCATTCATAAGCAAGGGAGTATATGGGAAATTGAATGAAAAGATAATGGAATTAACCCCTGAGCTTTTAAAGTCCCCTTATAAGTTTATTCTGTGACGTGAATGTTGAAAAACTTTTGAAATATCTTTGGAAATGTTTTTCCCATTTAACATTGGCTTCTTTATTATTATCTTTCATCACAAGACCTCTTTATAATATTATTAGTACAAGTCATTCTTGTGAAAAAGGTTTTCACTTAGTTTGTATTTTACTTTTTAATTTTCTTTTTTGAAATTTCAATTGTTTGAGACTACCTCATGTGACAAAAGGATAGTAGTCAGCTTTAGTTGTATTTTTCTTTCTTTTATAACCACACAGATGAGTATTTTGCCCTGATGGATAATTAAACTGGGGGGTTTTCAAGGTGGGCCCTTCTCTTACAAAAATAAATTTCTATTGTGTACCTCTTATTTGTGGAGTATAACATGAAAACAGCAAGTGTACTATACATGTTGCCCTGTCAATTGCATCAGAACAGTTTCCCAGTAACCCCCATATCTGTGGCTCTCTCTTCTTCCTCCCCTCCTCAACTCTCCCTGCTTCCCTCCCACTAATGCCTAGCCTCCCCCCTCCCCCCAAGCTTTATCAAATCCTTGAGAGAGTTTTGTTTCTGTGTTTGTGGGAAAACCATATTTAAAAAATCTTTATAATAATAGTGTCATGAAATATTTATCTTTATGAGACTGACTAACTTTGCTAAGCATGCATCTTCCATTTTTGTCTATGTCATTGAGGTGTTTGACTATCATAGTATTCCATTGGCTGTATGTACCAGTGCTTATTCGTTCACTCCTCCACAGACTAGCTTTTTGGTAGCATCATCTTTTTGGTATTATAGAAATTGCTGTGATAAACAAGGTATGCATATATCTGTTTGTATGTGTTCTTTATTTCCTTGCCGTGTAAACCAAGTAAAGGTATTTAAGGAGCATATGGCACCCTTGACAGTACTTTTATGCTAGCCATAAGGTTTTAAGAGGCTAATTCATCTGACATAGACAGTCTATTTCTCTTTGTAGTCTGTTCTTAGTCTGGAAGCTCTGCTGAAATGTGTTCAGTTTGGGTGACTCTGTTTGTATTTCAAATACTAATGATATAACTTGTAGCAACACAGAAGCCACCACAGTATGACAAAATGACAGAAAAATAAATGGTTGCAACCTCTCACCATACTTATTCAATTTGTATGCTGAACAAATAATGAGAAAGACTGGATTGTATGAAAAATAATTCAGAATCAGGATTGGAAGAAAGCATATTAACAACCTGCAAGATTGCAGATGACATGATCTGGCTTGCTGAAAGGAGGAGGACTTCAAGCACTTGATAAAGATCAAGGATTTCAGCCTTCAAGATTAATTACAACTCAAAGTAAAGAAAACCAAAATCTTCACAACTGAACCATTTAATTGAATTAACAATAGGACCAATTATGATATTAATCAGAGAAAAATTGAAGTTGTCAATATTTTGTCTACTTAGATCCACCATCATTGCTCCTGGAATCAGTAACCAAAAGATCAAACAATACATTTCATTGGGCAAAACTGCTGCACAAGACCTAGGATATTACTCTGAGGACTATGGTGCTACTGACGAGCCATGGTATTCTCAATCACCTCTGAAAGTTGGACATTTTCAATTGCATGTGAAAGCTGGAGTGAAGGGAAAAGTGGTTAAGGGAAAGTGAAGCAGAAATAATACATTTGAATTAAAGTGATTCCAAAGAATATTGAAAGTGCCAGAGGATGAAAAAGAATGAACAGAAGGACAGCCAGAATGCTCCTTCGAGCAAGGCAGGACTGGAGAGGCTTCTGCTCATGTAGGATGGCCACATTATCAGGGGGATTAGTCCCTGGAGGAAAGCATGGTACTTGGTAAAGTAGAGCAGCAGCTAAAAAGAGGAATGCCCACAATAAGGGGGACTGAGACCGTGGCTGCAAACGTGGTCTCAAGCAGAAAGCCACCTGTGAGGAGGACACAGACTAGGGGGTGCTTCTTTCTGTTGTACTCAGAGTCACGATGAACGGAAACTAACTCAATGGGACCTAATAGCAGCAACAGTGGTATTTTTATTCCCATTTGTTTAGGGAAGCACCATACCGTATGCCACAGTGCCTGTACACTCCTGCAACCCCACCAGCAACGAATGAGTATTCTAAAATGTCCACATCCTCTCTCACATTCATTTTGTTTCTTTTCAAGTTTGCCAAAAATACTAAGATGAAGTAGTATCTCATCTTTGCTTTAATTTTATTTCTCTTATGGAATGACTGCGAGCATTTCTTCATATGAGTGTTGGTTGTCTGGCTGTCATCTTTAATAAATCGCTTATTCAAGTTTGGTGCCACTTTTCATTGTATTATTTGGGTTTTTCCTACTAAGATGTTGACTTCTGAAATTAGCCCTTTATTTTATTTATTACTGCAAATATTTCCCCAATGTATGCATTTGTTTTTCCTGTTGATGAATTCTGTGGATGTGCATAACTATCACATTTTCAAAAGATCCCAGTTTCATTTTTTTTTGACGGTGTATGTGTCCCTTTGTATTAGGGCCCTTACATTTGTCCCTGTCTTTTTCATTGATCATGGTTATAGTTCTAGAGTTTATATTTAAGACTTTATAGTAATAATTTATTTTTTAATACCAGACTAGTTCCAGTAAGTTGTATATTGAAAACGTTCCATAAATCCAAATCTTACAAGATGCTAGTCTGCTCCATCTTTCTTCTTCTTTTTTAATCATTTTATTAGGGGCTCATACAACTCTCATCACAATCCATGCAGACATCAATTGTGTAAAGCACATTTGTACATTCATTGCCCTCATCATTCTCAAAACATTTGCTCTCCACTTAAGCTCCCGGCATTAGGTCCTCATTTTTCCCCTCCCTCCCCGCTTCCCCTTCCCTCATGAGCCCTTGATAGTTTATAAATTATTATTTTGTCATATCTTGCCCTGTCCGTCGCCTTCCTTCACCCGCTTTTCTGTTGTCCACCCCCTAGTGAAGAGGTCACATGTAGATCCTTGTAATTGGTTCCCCCTTTCCAACCCACTCTCCCTCTACGCTCCCAGTATTGCCACTCACACCACTTGTCCTGAAGGGATCATCCGCCCTGGATGTCTTCCACTCCTCTTTTCAGCATATTCCCTCCTGTCTGTGTTCTTTGTATAGCTGCAGTGTCTCCCAGAACTCAATAAGTTCAAGGAAATGTCTCATGTGGTGGTGGGTACAGTTCCGTCCAAAGTCCAAAGGTCAGGAAGGGATAAACCAGACACTTGGGAAAGAGGGTACATTCCACTCCCGGCTATTGCTGATGATGAGCTCACACCTTCTGTTTCTCAAAGGACTCATTTAATAAGGAGCAGGATTTCATTTCAGTTACATAGTACAAACATGTTTCACTTAAATGTAATAATCTTAATGTATCCATCCCTGAACTGTACCTTATTTATGCATATATCACCTGGGGCTTCTGGCAAGATGTTTCTAGGAGGCATTAGCCTCCTAGTAATCTTAATCAACCAGTTTTGTTTTGCTTTTTCCCTCCTAGGCCACTCCAGAAACAGTTTTATTTCTCCTCTAAGCTGTAATATATATTTTCTTACCACCATTGCAAGTCATAGTAAGTGAAATAATCATTAAGGAAATATTGTAGTCAGATTAATATTCTCCTAAGGTCAGAAGTCAATCTCATCCTATTCGTTTGTTAGCAGATAACGTCCTCAAATGTGAGAGCACAGCTGCAGGCATATACAATCCAGAATTATTAGCTGTCAAAGAAGGGAGTATGGCTGAAAGAGCCATATGTATTGCATATAACGTGGACTTTCATCTATTTTGATTCAACTTCTGTATATGGTGTGAGGTATGATTTCTGTTTCAAATTCTTTTGCTGGTATTATTTGTTGAAAAGACTATTTTCACCAAGTTGATATGTTGTAGCCCTCTGTAAAAAATCAGGTGCCTGGAATTGCTTAGTTGAATCTCTGAAATCTCTGTTCTGATAGATATCTATTGTTCTGGCTATCTTGATTACCATGACTATTTAATAGGTTTTGAAATCAGCAAGGAGTGAGAGGAAGTTTTGTTTGTTTGTTTGTCCTGGGTTTCTTTTCTTTCCATCTGAAGTTAGTGATGAATTTTTTCATTTCTTTGAAGAATTGTGCTGGGTTTGAAGCAGAATTGCATTGAATTTATATAGTGCTTTTGTTAATATCGGCGTTTTCACTATTTATGTCTTTCTATCCATGAGCATGAGACATTATTCCATTTGTGTAAGTGTCTTTAGGTTTCTTTTAGAAAGGTTTTATAGTTTTCTTTGTATGAGTCTTTTCTTTTCCCTCTTTAGATTTATTCTTAAATATTTTATCTTTGATGTAGTTACTCTTAATAATATTGATTTTTAATTTCCTTTTCTGTGTCTTCTTCCTTGATATATGGGAATTCAATATAGTTTTGTATGTTGATCTTATAACCTGCTACATTGTCGAATTTTCAATGAGTTCCAGCAATTTTTTTGAATCTTCGGAGTTTATTATATATAATATGTTGTTTGCAAATAATTACTATAAAAATTTTAATTTCTGAGTACTGCATCTTTTGTTTTATGCTTAATCATAGTTGCTTTAAATTTCTGCTTTTACACTTAGTTCTACAATCTATTTCTATCTAAATTTCAGAAACTCTATCTAGGGTTGCTGTGAGTCAGGATTTACTTGACAGCAGTGTGTACACCCTGGATACATTCAAGTATAAGGAAAGAAAGGAACTGTGGTCCAACCATGGGTTTATGGTGAGTGAATTAGTTAAGCGGAGCTTCACTGGTGCTTCCTTCTTGAAATGTCTTGTTTAGTGGCCTGTAGCCAGACACCTGTGACCTTGAAGCAAATGAAGTTCAAGATACAGACCTCCCTCCTGCTGTCCTTGAAAAGACTCCTCTGATAACTTGGACTTAATAGTAGTTGTAGATTGTTCAAAGAGAGGAACTGAAGATTGAAATAAAAACACACTTCCACTTAAGTTAAATAAATTACTTCTGATAAATTATTTAAAGCAGTTTAAAGAAGAAAAGGAATAGGAATTCCAATTATCCAGTGACTTTTTGATGATTTCTTATTTTATTCAAGTAAATATTCACTTTTACATCTAAATTTATAATTGTACATATAATAATCTTTTTCTTAATGTAAAAATACTTGCCTTGAACATGCTTCAAACTCACAATTATGATCTGTCTCTGCCTGGAGTAGTTTTAAAAATTGTAGCAATGGATAATTGTGTAATTTGGGGAAATTTAATATATGCCTGTTTTTAAATGTGAGGGTAAGTTGACTGAGATAAGAAATGTGTTATTGTTTGAATATTATACTTCCAAAATATCTATTAAGTCCTAAGTCTGGAAATAAGGATTTGCTTCTTTTCATTTTTAAAGTCATTCCAAAGTAGTGACTAGTTTCTAAGCTATAAAATGGCAGTAAAGAAACACAGACATGTGCACACCATAAAGGAAAAATAGATGCCACAAAATGACAAGGAAATCCAGATTCTACCAACAAGAAATTATCTCCCTCCAGGGCCATTCCCTGAATTCAGATTTCCAGACAACTCTAAACAAATAAACAAACAAAAACAACCTAAACTCACTGCCATGAGTTGATGCCAACTCATGTTCACCTTATAGAACAGGGCAGAACTACCTATGTGGATTTTCCACATTGTAACTCTTTTCAGGAGTAGAAAATGTCTATTTTTTTCCTTCACAGCAGTTGGTGGTTTGAAATGTCCACCTTACTTTCAGCAGTCACCGTGCTGTTAACCATTATGCTACTAGGTCTCCTACCCTAGAGCACTGGAGTGTAAGAAAAAAAACACAATATTTGTAATGGTAGTATTTTTTGTTATGGGAACACAAAATTATTAAAAGAGGAGGTAATATAGGAGACGTGGCCTCAACCATAGTCATTTGCCAAAAAAGATAACATTTGAGATGACTGTTGTTATTAGATGTTATTAAGACAGCTCCTTGCATATAACAGAATGAAACACTATCTGGTCCTGTACAATAGTCACAGTTGTTCTAAAGTTTGAATTCATTGTTGTAGCCAATATATCAACCCATCTCATTCAAGGTCTTCCTCTCCCTTAATAAGCCTCTTCTTTACAATGAATCAGGTTCTTTTCTAGGGAACTGTATCTTCTGACGACTAATACAATTTTAATTGATGTAAGATGATCCTGTTAAATAATCATCCTTGTTCACCCTTTGCAATGCAAAGTCTTCAGACATTCCCAATATGTTTGTGTATCCTAGATTAAGGACTGCTTTTAACTTTGTGTGTGTGCGCTTACATAAATCTTTTGTGTGTGTGTGTGTTTACATAGATCTTAACCAATAGTCTGAATTATTTAACCCTTTTATTCTACTGTGAAAACCTGTGAAAGATTTAGTTATTACTTGTCATTTTATTTTACAACATACAATTTTAATTCACTGAACTAAACATTTATGGTGAGGTTTTTTTGGGGGGTAACATATTCTTTCTTTATAGCTACTAATTTCTCTTTTTATTCCCAATGAAATAATAATCTGCTTGATGTAGATGGAAATCATGAAACAGAGAATCAATAGGACAATACTTTCTCACAACTACCCATTACTGTGTGAGATCTGAAAGAATACATTTATATATACCTACTCTAACTTTGAGGCAGAATTATCACATTATTGAAAAATAATACAAGGAACATACAGGTGACATGTGATTATTGTATTACTAACATCCTGAATCTAGCTAATGACATAGAATTCAAAATACTAGTGTGTAAAGGATATGGGCATGTATTAGTCTGGGTATTTTAGAAAAAGAAATCCCCAGAAATTCATGTATGTCAGAGTTTTATATAAAAGATAAGTGCATATCAAGAAAACATCCCAACCCAGTGCTTCCCGAGCTCACAAGTCCAACATTAACCCATTAACCCATATGTCCAACACCAATCCACAAAGTCCTCCTCCTTCTCACAAAATGCAAACAATGATGCCAACTTCAGGATGAAAGCTGAATCAGTGAATGTGTAAGCATCTCAGTGCTGGCAGGGGTCTCCACACAGCTGCTCCAGCACCCAGGGCTGTATCAGAGTAGGTCCATATGACTTCTCCTCGGGGATGTCTTGCAGGAAGTGAGCCTTGCAAGCTGAAGCAGGGAACTGGCTAAGACAGCTGCACCCAAGTCTGACAATCACAAAGCAAGAGACCCAAGAACTGGAAAGGCGAGGCTCACTGAGCCTTTTATCTTTCTGCCCTTCAATTCACCCCACATAAGTTTATTGGCCAAGTTGGCATAATAAACTAACTATCTCAATCCACCCCTTGCCAACTTGGCAGGTATACATAATTCTTTAGCCTCACAATTGCAATTAAGTAACACCTACATCTTAATCCTATAATTCTGTGAATATGTTCTCCTACCTATGAAAGTTCATAAGCCAACCACTTCATGCTTTTATCCCCCCAATTTTGGGTATCCAATTTCTACACTGCCCACTTACATCAAATCCGTGCTATGAAGAATCTTCATTCCAGTTGGAACCTTGTGAAGTCTGCATCCATAAGCAAAGTAAAATCTGGACAGGCCATCCATAAAGTGAACAAAAATATGCACCAGTTCACAGGCTCAAAAATATCCATCTGCTTGGGGTGCAGTCAACTCAATATGGGCTGCCTCACTCAGCCTCCACTGGGTGCCCATTGGTCACCTTGCCTTTAGACCACTGGCTCTCTCCAATACTCAACAAGCCTAGCCCCCTTAAACTCGCTCTTGTCTTTTCCTTTTTTTCCTGTAAACCAAGTCCACAGGTGTCAGTGGCCAAACTCCACCTGTCTCTTTATCGCTGCATTTCTCCAACTTCCACTCAACAAGTAGATTCAGGTAGTCACCTGGCAAGCACCTCAGCCTGCTCTCAGACTTCCTTTAACGCTCAGTCCTTGAGAGGAGTTTTCTTCATGGTTCCAGATTTTTTCCAGCTTTTGACAAAGACTACTGGTTCCTGAGTAGTCCAAAGCACTGGGTGGGGCATATATTTTCAAAGCTTTCTTTGAAGGCATGTCCTAAACCCATCTAAAAATAAAATTTTAATGGCTAAAAGCAAGTGGGTTTACAAACTTTCTATTTTCATACTTCCCATATTTTCCCCAGAAAACAACTGAGTAAACAATGTGGCTCTATCTGACCTCTGGCTAGACAAAGAAGAAAAACTAACATGAGATCGAGGTCAAACAAACATCTACTCAGCATCTTATGGTTTGTTCCTCTAGTACCCCACTCCCAAGGTACCATAATGTATTATTCTGGGTAATTTAGAGAAACAAATCCACAGAAACTCATGTATAAGAGAGAGTTTTATATAAAGGGTAAGTGCACATCGGGAAAACATCCCAATCCAGTGCTGCCCAAGCCCACAAGTCCAACATTAGCCCATATGTCTGACACCAATCCACAATGTCCTCCTCCATCTCACAAAACACACAATGATGCCTACTGCAGAAGGAAAGCAGAATAAGTGAATGTGTAAGCATCTCAGCACTGGCAGGGGTCTCCACAGGGCTGCTCCAGGACCCAGGGCTGCATCAGGGTAGGTCCATGTGGCTTCTCCTCAGGGATGTCTTGCAAGAAGTGAGCCTTGCAAGCTGAAGCAGAGAACTGGCTAAGGTAGCTGCACCCTGGTCGGAACATCACAAAGCAAGAGACCTGAGAACTAGAAAGGGGAGGCTCATGAAGCCATTTATTTTTCTGCCCTTCATTTAACCCCACGTGTTTATTTGCCAGGTTGACACAATAAAATAACCACCTCAGTGTATGTATGTGAAAATTTATTAGACTAAGCTATATGGAACATTCATTTATAAGTAGATTTTTAGTTCACACTTAATTGTAAGCATTAATCTTACAACAATTATTTCTTATGGCATGGTTCTACTCTATACTTTCAATCATGAAGTGATCACTGAAGAGATGAGTACTGTAACAAATTGTAGAAAATAATCAGATGGTGGCCACTTATCAGAAAAAATACAGCAAGGATTTTAAAAGATCTTGTCTTAAACAAGACACCATCGAAGTGAGGAGCCAGCTAAGTCCACATAGAAGAAGCACACAAGCCTGCCAGATTAAGGGATTTTGAATGGTAAAGCCCAAGAACACAGGAGGGAATAGTATTAGCGTTGAAATTCTGAACACCCAGTTTGCAGAAAGCTACAGGTGACAATGGAAGCTAAAAATCCATTTTGAGAGTCCCCAGGTGGATCAAGCCTCAACTGAATTCCAAGATGACTGAACAGGGATGTGAGCATCTTGTTCACAGACAAGGTGAATTGGAAAGTCGATTAAAGCAGAAACAAATTGGTTTAAACTTATTATCTTACCATTTGTTTTCCTTTTGACACATTTTTAGTTTGTCCTATTTTTTATTACTTTCTTTCTTTTGGAATAAGAGTTTTCTATTTCATTTTATTCTTATTTGATTTTGTTTATATGAAATTTAGCATAGCTAAACCTATTGTGAGAGAAACTTTATCAATCATTCTTAGCGTTACAACAGCAGATGTTGAGAGGAAAAGAGATGGTAATAACAATGGATGATAGAATGAAAAAAATGCTCCAAAATTGATTGTGACAATTTTTGTAAATCTCTTTTTGGTGGATTTGAACCATTGATTTATATGATATGTGAATATTATAGCAAAAATGCTTAAAATAAATAAATAAAATAATAGCATTTTTTTTAAAAAAAGGAAGAATGTTTTTCCTGCATTTCTATTTTACCCCTGAAACTGTTAATGATAATGTTTGGACTGCTAACCATGAGCTTGGCAGTTCAAACCCACCGGACACTCTGTGGGAGAAAGTTGAGGCTGGGAAACTTTTAAAAGGTCACAATAAACCAGAATTGACTTGATAACTGGATATTTGTTTTTCCTTTTCTAAGTAGCTTAAGCCAATCGCAAATAGAGAACAAATGGGGACAGACAGATGTTACACCTCATAAGCTCTCTAAGGAACTCTAGCCAAAAGGGAAAGAAAGCCTTCCCCTACAATTGGCAGAAGTACAGGCAGAATGCTCCTTAGAAGCAAGGCTCACATTCTTTGGACATGCTCAGGAGAGGCTAGTCTGTGTAACAGGACATCATGCTTGTCAAGTAGAAAGGCAGTGGAAAAATAAAGAAAGGAAGCCTCTCGATGAGATAACTTGTCATAGTGGCTGCAAGAATGGTTTCAAACACAGAAACAATTGTGAGGCTGTTGCTGGGCCAGGCAGTGTTCTATTTATTTATTTATTTATTTTTCTCCTTTTTCCCCTTTTTTTTTCTTTTTTCTTTTTCTTTTATTTTTTTTTATTAATCAATTTA
>NW_022111324.1:34595544-34630966 GCF_000313985.2 Echinops telfairi | reverse complement strand
TGGGGTCCTGGTAGTTGGGGGGAGGAAGCGTTTAAGAACTAGAGGAAGGTTGTGAGTTTCATTATTGCTATACTGTACCCTAAGTGACTCATCTACCCACTACTCACTACCCTAAGTGACTCATCTACCCCTCTGCAAGGTATGTCCAAAAGGGACCAGGCTTTAAACACCAAAGGCGGGGAGAAAAGTCATATCCTTGTCAATGAGGGTGGCGCGCGATGGAGACCCAATGCCCATCTCTAGACAACTGGCCATGCAGTGTTTTAATGTCATGTATCTAGGATCGCTGTGGTTTGGAGCAGTCATGACCTCACCTGTCAACAACAACAACAACAAGAAATAGCCTCCTAATTTGGACTTCAAGCTCCTAAAATGTGAGAGGGAAACAAAAACATCTGCTTGATAAGACACTCATGTATGATATTTTTGTTATAGTAGCACTAGATTAATAGTAACCACTAAACACTAAAATGCTAATAAATTTCTCTTATACTTGTTCTTTCCATGCAAACAGTCACATTGGTGCCAGTCTTTTCTACTAATCTATATGAATTTATTATAAAAAGAAAATGACTAATGCTCATTTGGAATCATCCTTTCTCACTTTAAATTGATTTTGCAATTTTGCACATTCCATTTAATATATTTTATTTAGGTGTTGGTATATTTGCATTTAACACAAGATGTTTAATTGGCTCTTTTCAATTACACAAGACTGCCTATTCATTTTAGTATACTCCCATATGACATCGTTAAGTGTAGATCTTGATATTAGAAGGCACTTGATAGATACAAGTTTTTCTTTTTCTTTCCTTCCTGGTCCTAACTACAGATATAAGTACTCTATTAGATTTGATGAAGTACCTGGTAATGGGCACTGCATTTCTGTGTGCGCTCTTTTCCTGACAGGAGCAGCTTAATGAGTTAACATAAAGCAAAGCCTATTTTTTCTGCTCTTAAAGTGATGAACAGAAAACATACACAGATGATCTGTACTTATATTTGTTTTACATCACCTATATGAGAGCCGTATGTCAGTTGAGGAAAACATTTTCAAATATGCTATCTCATTTTTTTAATAAAATCACATATTTCTAACCAAATTGTTTCTCTGCATGGCATAACAGTATACTATTTCTAGAATAGGATGATGACATGTCAATGAAAACCTAACATAGAGGAGTTTGAAAATATCTGGAAAGCCTCATAAATTTTAGGACCCAAAGGTACAGTTAAAAGCTCACAAAGGTTTCACAGTTCTAATTGCCAGTACGGTATGATTTTATTTTTTCATAACAAAAGAGCATTTTTGTAAATGTATAGTACATAAAGAAGGATTACAATTCCATCTCAAATTTCCACATAGGCATAAATTGCTGTACATATTATTTTTGCATTTCTTCTAAAGAATAGCCCAACTAAAATTATTTATTGTAATATTTCTAAAATGACAAACCAAAAATCCATCAAACACCAGTCTTTAAGTCATTTACATTTCACATAATACAGATAAAAATGTGAAACTGACACTTGGTTTATAATCAAATTTCTATGAATATGCTTTTAAAATTAGAAAGAAAAAAGGCTAAGATATATTAATGACCTCTAAGAAACAGTATTCTGATTTTTTTTTAATTTGAAGTTATTTATTATATTACCAATTGTCATTTTGATCTATGTATAATTTTTAGGCTAGAGACTAACTGATAACTATGATTCAAAATATTCCAGGAGGTTGAGTGAATCCAAATATGTTGTATATAAAAATACAAATAATAGTAGAATATATTCCATATTTGAAATGATCAAAAAATACTCACCTATAAAATTGTCACATAGGTTATTGTCTATAGAATTTACATTTTAAAATCAGACAAAAGTATAGGATAAACAACAACCAGTAAATTAACGGGATGTTAGAAGCCTCTTTCATATTATCACCAAGTATAACTAGTATCCTCAGAAGAGAACAGATGATAATTATTCTGAAAAGAGATGCACAGGAGGGAGTATTATTACCTCCAGACATTACTTTTGAGTAATGAAATGAATCAGCTATCATTGTACTTTTGTCACCACCTTTAGCTTATTTAAAAAAAAAACTTCAAAAACTGAAAGACATACTTATTTGATTAATAGGATTTACAGTCATCATAGTGAGTGAAAGTTTAGTCTCTTGCTACATATTAGAGAATAAACTGGGGAGAAAGCAAGTCAGCAGAGCTGTAAGAGAGTACCTAGCAGAGATCGAGAATTGCCTTAGGAAAGAGAGATAGACGTCTTCCTTGAATATTGCCAGAGCTAGCTTTTTCTTCTGTACATCAGAGTGTATCATATGCAAAAACTGATTTTTGTTTGGGATCTAGGTAGGTGTAGTATCGAGCAGTCATTGGAATATTCCAAGTCACAAGGACTTAATGGATGCATGATCCAGTACGTCATGGAAGAATATGGAAACCACCTCCGATCGCTCCACTTCACTGTCAACCTCAGAAAGTGAGAAAGAGTGAGCCGTCAGTTATTGGATTTCAACAAAACAAAAGTTGATCAAGAAAGAGTAGGACTTTGAGGTTCGCTTGGAAAGCACAGGACTGAGTGATGTAGCACTGAATCCAGAAAGATGGACAAACAGAATCCTGCTGGGACACAAAGCAGTAAAGTTGTATTTCTTTAGGAGGTCCCTCTAGGACAAAGCAACTGAGAAGCTGAACACCACTGCAAGAAAAACAAAACCCCCTTTGCCCAGAGCCACAGAGAGGAGCCTGGCTGATGCCTTTGGGGAAGTCTGAAGCTGCTCACTGCCAGGTGAACACTTTGAACATGCCAGCCACTCCACAGAAGAAAGGCAAGACTGTCTGCTCCCATAGGATGCACACTCTCTATAAGCCTATATAGGATCCATATGTGTTGTTCTAGTGTCGCTAATGAGCTGGGCGTGTGAGAGTGAGGTTTTTATGAATTGGAATGTGCCGGAAGGCAGTGTTTGTGCATTGTTTGGGGGCGTACATGTAGGCAGATCAGATGAATCCACCCTTCCTGCAATAATGGCCTCAACCGGAGCAGTGAGAAGGATGGACAGGACCAGACACTGCTTTCCCCTGTTGGATAGAGGGTCGTTATGAATCAGAATCAACTCAGTGGCTTCTAACAAGATGAAACCAAAAGTAAGTGAGGCTGAAAACATATCTGCTCTTCTGAGCAGTAACTCTGAATGATTGTTTCCCCACTTTCTGAACTAAGTTCAAAAATCTAGATCTTGGAAAGGATGTATTTGAGATCCAGGGGCTAGTCATACATCCATTTAAAGCATTGAAGAGTCTACATTTTAAAAAACTAAAACGCTTATTTATTAAATAATTGAGAGATAGTAATGGTGAATGAATTACATGTTTAATTGTTTTCAAATTTTGTAAATATTAATTCTGTGACTATAAAGGAGCTTATTCTTCTCTAGATCTTCACAAAAAAATAAAGTCACAGGATACTTGCTCTTTTGTATTTGTTTATTCACTTAATGGTTACTCTTTGGGCTGCTAACTACGAAGTCAGCAGTTTGAACTCCTCACCAGCAGTGCCATGGTGGAAAGATGAGGCTTTCTGTTCCTGTGAAGAATTACAGCCTCAGAAACCCACCGGGACATTTGTCCCCTGCGCACAGGGCTGCTGTGAGTCAGAACTGACTCCGTGGTGGAGAGATTTGGTTTCGTTTGTTTGTATAATCTTCACTCAGCACAGTTCAGAAGCCTCTCTGCGCAGATTCATTGATTAGTAACAGCTTATCACGTTTTAAATTGTCGATCTACTTAGTCATGCACTTATTTGTGGACATATGCATTATTTCCAGATTGTGGAAATTAAGGCTATTAAACTGAAATGAAAATTTTATGAACAAATTGTTGATGTGGATATATATTTTCATTAATGGGTCATATAAAAGAGAAAATTAGCACAAAACTCTTAAGTATGTTTGCATGGATTAGCCTTAAGTAATCAAAAAACTGAATACAGAATTTAATTTATTTGACTGCAACAAACAGCAATTACTTGAGATAATTGGAAATATTTATACATTATAACAGTACAAGATCTGGTTGAGAAAGTGCATAGAACATCTATAAAAAGTGTTATTCCCAGATACAAATGTGAAAAAACCTCACCAAAAACATAAAACTAGGAGGCTCCAAGTTATTTTAGCAGCTTATTCACTTACAGATCCTTAAAATATCTAAACTAAACTTCATTGATTTTCTTGTAAATAAAATTTTCTTAGTGCTTTTCTTTCTTTGATTTTTTAATAGCTTCATTACCAGAAAATAAACTACAAATATACAAAGGGCACATTTTGATAAATATAAATATAGATAATATTGATATTCCCCCTAGTAACTATCATCAGAATCAAGATAAATGAGTATCTTTAATACTCTCAAATGCCTTCCCATGCCCTTTTGTAATCTCTCTTACATCATTCCTATAACCTGACCCAATAAAAAGATCTTCTGATCTCTTTATGTCAGTGTAGATTAGGTTTCACTGACTGTAGTGGGACATAAATGGAAACTAACAGTACGTTTGTACATTCTCTGTAACTTTTCCAATAGAATTATTATTTTGAGGTTTACTTCTCTATTTCTTGTGTATGTCAGCTGTTCATTAAATACTATTATAAAAATGAACTGTTATATGACTATAGCACAATTTCATTTATAATTTAGCTATTAAAGACCCCCTTGCCCGCTTTTTGGCTATTAATCATAAAACTAAACTATCTATATATATATGTATATAGATTTTTGCATGGATATATAACTTTATGCATTTTGGGATAAATATATGAATGTTTAATCATTAAACTTTAATGGATGGAATATATGATCGGTATATTTACTGAATCTTTACATTTGGAAGGTTAATTCTATATTACTTTATGTAAACAGATTTCTGAAGACCTTCGAGATCAAGAATAAACTATTTACAAAGAATGAATAGGTTGTCAATTTTGGATCGATTAAAAAAATCCATTCTGACTTATAATGCACCTGTAGGACCGAGTAGAACTGCCCCTTTGCGTGTCCAGACTGACTCGTCGTGGGAGCAGAAAAGTGTGTCTTTCTCCTGAAGAGTGGCTGATTGTGTAGAACTGCCGATTTGCAGTCACTGTGTAACCACTGAACACCTTGGGAAGAGCAGCGGGATGTGGGTCAATATTTTGCCAGAAGACAAGCCTCTTAGTATTCAAATTACAAGTACTCAAAACACAACGGAGGAAGGGCTACCTCCACAGACAAGCATTGACCACAGTGGTGTGGATGAAGTGACGCCTTAGGGACCTTCATTTGCAGATGGGGTGCAAGTCAAAATGGAAAGAAAAAGATGCAATCATCTACTAATAATCAAAACATGGGATGTACAAGATTAGGAAAATTGGAAATCATCAGAAATGAAATGGTATGCATAAGACTGATATTCTAGACATTAGGGAACAATAAAAAAGGACTGGGATGGGCCATTTTTAATCATCCAGTCATAGGGTTATGGGAAACACCAACATGGAGGAGAATGGCATCAATTTCATTGGCATCAAAGTGAAATATGTCATTTCAAGACACTTCTCTTTTTTATCATTTTATTAGGGGCTCATACAACCCTTATCATAATCCATACATACATCAATTGTGTCAAGCACATTTGTATATATGTTGCCATCATCATTCTCAAAACACCTGCTTTCTACTTGAGCCCTTGGTATCAGCTCCTCATTTTTCCCCCTCCTCCCTACTCCCTCCTCCCCCATAACCCTTGATAATTTATAAATTATTATTATTTTGTAATATCTTACACCATCAGACGTCTCCCCTCACACACCTCTCTGCTATCCATTCCCTAGGGAGGAGGTTATATGTAGACCTTGTAATCTCTTCCTCCTTTCTCCCTCACCCTCCCTTAACCCTCCTGGTATCACCACTCTCACCACTGGTCCTCGGGGTTCATCTGTCCTGGATTCTCTGTATTTCTGGTTCCTATCTATGCCTGTGTACATCCTCCAGTCCAGCCAGATACTTATTGATGCACAATTTTGTCTGTGATAGATCTATATACATACAAAGGAGTCCATTTATAGCAACTGTTATTCCATTTTCAAATTTACTCCATAGCCATAAAAGCTAGTGCTAAAGATATTAAAGAATTCTACCAAAGTCTTCAGTATCAAATTGATCAAATATGCAATCAAGATGCATTGATAATTATTGGTCATTGGAATTTGAAAGTGTGAAACAAAGAAGAAGGAACCGTATTTGGAAAACATGATCTTGATGATAGCAATGAAGCTGGTTATTTCATGATACAATTTTGCAAGAAAAATGACTTCTTCAATGTAAATAGCTTTTCAACAAGATGAAAGGAGACTATATTGGTGGACTTCACCAGATAAAATGCACAGAGATCAGACTGAGTACATCGCCAGAAAGAGATGATAGAGAAGCTACTATCCACAGTCAAAATGAGGCCAAGAAAATTAAAACAAGTCCACAAGAGCAAAATGCAACACTGAGTAGCTGCCATCGGAAAGAATAGAGGTGACTCATTGAAAAGTAATGACAGAAGGCCTAAGAGCTGTGGAATGACATCACGAAAAACATACATGAAGAAAGCAAAGGTCGTTAAAATATAAAACATAAAGAAAATATCAGAGTAGGTGTCAGAAGAGACTAAATCTTGTTCTTGACAATTGAGCAGCCAAAGAAAATGGGGGGACATGCTGAAATAAAAGAGGCTGCTTTGTGTAGAAAGGCAGATTAAGAAGACAAAGAAGCATAATATAAGGAAATGTGCAAAGACCTGGAGTCACAAAACCAAAAGAGCAGAACGTGCTCAGTGCATATCAATCTGAAAAAGAGACGGAAAAGTCAGGCCTCCAGCTGCAGAGCCACTGCGCCAAGAAGAACCGGTCAGTGTTCAACAGGCTCCAGAGGGAGCATGTGATCAAGAACCAATGGTCCCGAAGGACGAAGTTCAAGCTACATTAAGGACATTAACACAAACAAGACCCCAGGAATTGACACTAATAATTACATATTTCAGAAAGCTGGTCACACACTGGAAGTACAAACACTGGAAGCATTCACTTGTCTATGCCAAGAGATTAGTAAATTGTTATCTGGCTTACTAATTACAAGAGGCCCGTATTTGGAGTGAATTTTTAAAAAAGTGATCCAGCAGAATGTGGAAAATACCTAAAAACATTATTAATTTAATATCACATAAAAGTAAAATTTTACTGAATATCATTCAACAACACTTTTTGCAGTACTTTAGCAGGAATCTGCCAGAAATTAATTTGAAATTCAGAAGAGTGCATGATGGGAATGATTTCATTGTTGATATCAGATGACTACTGGTCAGAGCAGAGACTACCAAGACAATCTTGGCATGTGTTTCATTAACTATGCAAATGCAATTGATTATGTGAATCATAACAAAGTAACATAACATTGAGAAGAATGGGAATTCCAGAGAACTTTACTTTGCTCATGGGAAACCAGTATATAGACCCAGAGGCTGTCAAATGAGGCTTTTCAGACTAAGGGAATACTGCATGATTATAGTCAGGAAAGGTGTCCATAGAATTATATCCTTTCACCATATTTATTCAATCTGTATACTTAAAAAATAGTCTGAGCAGCTAGAATATATGAAGAAACGTCTTGAAGGAAGACTCATAACAATTTGAGATATGCATATGACACAACTTGGTTGGTGAAAGTGAAAAAGACTTGAAGCATTTATTGCTCAAGAGCAAGGACTGAAAGCAGCCTACAGTATGGATGGCAAGTCAGTGTAAAAGAAAGCCAAAATCCTCTAAACAGGACCAAAAAATAATACAGTGGTAAATAAAGATTAGAGAAGTTGTCAAGGATTTCATTTTGTTAGGATCCAAAATCAAGGCTCATGAAAACAGCATGAAGAAATAAAATGGCATATGGCATTTTGAAAGTCTACTGCACAAGGTCTCTTGAAAGGGTTGAAAAGCAAAGATGTCTCTTTGGGGACTAACTTACAAATAGATCCCAGCCATGCTATATTGAGTTGCTTAATATGCATGTAAAATTGAAAATGAAAAAAAAAGATTGAAGAAGAATTGATGAATTTGAATAATGGTGTTGGTAAAGAATACTTAAATATTCTTGGACTACCAGAAGGATCACCACCAGTGACAGTTTGTCATATTGTGGTGGTTTATGTTTTGCTGGGATGCTGGAAGTTTTGTCACTGATATTTCAAATACCAGAAGGGTCATTCAAAGTGAACAGGTTTCAGTGAAACTTCCAGACTAAGAGACAGCAATGAAGGAATTGGCTCCCCACTTCAAAGATAGGAACTGCTGAACACTTTATACACAGCTGTGAAGCACTGTCGTATCCTGAAAAATAGAGCAGGACCTTGTAGTCTTTTGTTAGGTTCGCTATAGGTCAGAATTGACTTGATCGCACCTAACAACAACACCAGTAGAACAAATATGTCTGGCTTATAAGAAGTACAGCCAGAACAATCCTTAGAATCAAGATGTAAAAATTATGCAAATATAACACGAATGGCGAGGATGGTGCGGGACCAGGCAACGTTTTTTCTTTTGTATGCAGGATAACTTTGAGTCTGAACTGATTTGGCCAAACCTAACAACAACAATATAATTTCTGAGAGTAATGTCAGTTTTTAGTGTGAAAATCTTGAGCATATATAATTTTACATATGCATAGCTAATAACCTGATAATTCTACTCCTATTTATAAACCTAGCAAATGCTTTATTAAAATATTTGGGAAAACATATGTTAAAGGATCTCAATATCATACAATTTGTGCTATCTAAAAGCTGGAAACCTTTTGCTTATTCATCAACAATGAAGCTCAGTGAAAGCCACTGCCATTGAGTCTCTGCTGATCCACGACAATCCTTTATGACAGGGTAGAATTACTCCTGTGATTTTTCGAGGCTGTGACACTGATTGGGAGTTGAAAGGCCCTTCTTTCTCCCTCAGCATGGCTGGTGGTTTAGAACTGCTGGCTCAACATGTAATCATTGTGCCACCAGGGCTCTGTTCTCAACAGCAGAATGGATTAATTGAGATATATCTATTGCACAGACAAGCACAGGACAGTGAGAATGAACAGACTATAACTCTGTTCATGAGCATGTATTACTTTTTGCAAGCATAATAATGAGGGGAATAAGCGAGGCATAAGAGAGTATATGCTCTCTGATTCCATTGAATAAAGTTTAATAAAGCAAAATTATTCTAGTCACAATATTATTTACATTTCCAGGAGTTAGTATTGACTGAAGCTCACAAGAGAGTCCTAGGTTTTGATATTGCTTTGTTTGTGATCTGGGTTATATGACAATCAATAAAAAATAATTCAGCTATAAACTTATAATTAAATAATTTTACATATGTGGTCATAATAAAATAAAATGAAACAGTGCCTGACCTTGAAGAATTTGAACTGGCAGCGTAAAAGCTTACAACTACAAGTAAAATTCTATGCATAAAATAAGCTGCAAACTTTTGGAAATTTACCTAAAAGATAGTTTAGTTTTATGGCATGATTATATCTAAAGATAATAAGGCTAATCAATGCACAATTCTTTGCAATTGAAATTCGAAAGTGTTTGACATGACTTAACACTCAAAGGGAAGATGCAACTGGCTTCTGTTCCACTCTTCAACGTGGTGCTGGAAAAAGAGCACAGCTTTGGAGGTAAACATTGCTGGGTTTAAAGTATTTTAAAAGAATGAAATGTATTATTAAATTTTAATTCCTATATATGAATATGCCAGATAACAAGCACAGGAAAATCTCCTTTGCAAATACCAGAGAAGTCCAAGAAAAAGGAACTTTTCTGCTCTCAGAAAGCCAGAAAAACAACATAAAAACTAAGTATACCAAAATCTTATTTTTTAAAATGTATTTTAATTCTGGAGACCAGCAAGGATGTCTCATTATCTCTTTCTCTCCTTCACTATTGACCAATAGCCCTAGCCACCTAATCGGACCTCCCTGGACCCCTGCATGAACTAATTCTCCTCAGCTGTTGTTTCCACTCACCCAGACAACCCCACCAACTGCCTGCCGCTGCGGTCCCTATGTGGATAACAGTCCTGATTGGTAGGTTGGCACAGGTATCTTCATTATCCCAGCAATACCATTCATTTTGTTTCTGCCTGGTACCGTGGTGTCCCTCCTCCCATGCACACCTCTCTCCTCCAAATAGCAGATACATGCACATACCAAAGAAGAAGCAATCTCTTCCAAACTGAAGGGGCAATATTTACTTTTTGTTTTTTATGTCCGTATTTTACTTTAATTTAAACTCTATTTCTGTTGACTCTTATGTCCTCTTTCCAAGCAACTCCATTACCTGAGGACAACAACCTTTCCCAGGCATATACTGGCAAAAAATAAAAAAGACCCACCCAAACCAGGTCTTTTTTTACAGGCAGGCTTTTCCCTACCTGGCCGCTGAGAACACTGACCTCCCCATGCTCATGCTGCTAAGACAAAATTCAACAACAATAAATAGAAAAAGAATCCCAAGAAACTATGCAAATGATATTAGGACCCAATCAAGAGAAACAACCTACGTTCCCTGGGATTCTGGAGCAAGAGTAAGCAGAATAAATCTTCAGCAAAAGTAGTATGAGAATTCATGGAAGAAGATGTGCCCAGTGCAACAAAGGAGATGATATTCATTCCAGGTCCTGAAAGAAACACAAATAGGATAGACTTCTGAAGAAAACCTCAAGACATATCATAGTCAAGCACCTTAATTTCAAAGAATATTCTGAGGGGTCCTATGGAGGGGGAAACATTCACTTACAAAAGAAAAACAATGAAGACAAGCTTGGACTTCATATATGAATGAGAATTGAAACTATTCCCAGACCAGGAAAAGCTAACGGGATTTTTTTAAACAAGACCATTATTATAAAAAATATTAGCCAGTTCACTATGCACAGAGAATCAACAATATCAGCAAAAGATCTGAGTGCATCATTCAGGGCATTATTAAGGAAACAAAAGACCTGTACAAAAATTACAGAACGTTATTACAAGAAACCAAAAGAGACCTACAAAAATGTAAGAATATCCTGTTTGAATGTATAGGAGGATTTAATCTTGTGGAAATGTCAATATCACCCAAAGCAATATATAAATGCAATACAATTCTGATCCAAATATCAACTTTGTTTTTTAAAGTAATGGAAAGAAGTATTGCCAACTTTATATGAACAGAGAAGAGATCTAGGGTAAACAAAGAACTTCTTAAAAAGAAGAACAAGTAGGAAGCCTCTCACTACCTGATCATAAAACTTATTACACAGCCATGGTAGTCAAAACAGCCTGATCCTGCTACAAAGATAGATACACAGACCATTGGAACAGAATAGAAAATCCAGTAATAAATGCATCCACTTTCATCCAACTGGTTTTCAACAAAGGAACAAAAAGCATTAAACAGGAAAGGGACACCTCTTCAACAAATTGTGCTAGAGAATTTGAATGACCAACTGCAGAAGAATGAAGCAGGCTCCATACCTCTTCAAAAAATGAACTCAAGATGTTTTAGAAACAGAAATGTGAACCCCAGAATTATAAAGGTCATGAAAGAGAAAACTTGGCCAAATTAAGGCCTCTAAGATAGAGTATAAATAGACTGCAAAGTGTAATAAATAAAGCACAAGCAGTGGGAAAAAATAGATGACTGGTACACATTAATATGCACATAAAAGGTTTCATCAAAAGAGGAAAATGAAAGCCCAGTCTGAGAAAAAAAATCTTTATCAATGTCGCAGTTACTAAAAGCTATAGAATTCTATTTCAATAAGAAATAAAATAAATAATCTAATAAAAAGTGAGTAAGAGGTATAATCATATAGTTCACCAAAAATGACACTCAGATGTCTAATAAACACATTAAAATATGTTCATTATCACTAACACTCTGGTAGATACAAATAAAAACAGTGATGAGATATCACCTTACACCCACAATACCCCAATTCATAAAAAACAAAACAAACAGCAAATACTGGAATAGTTGTGGCAATCAGAACCCTTGTACACTGCTTGGGGGCCTGTTAAGATGTAAATCATTGTGGAAAGTGATGACACAAAAACCACAGAGAATGCAAATACTATATGACTCACATATTGATCTCTGCCTTGATTTTTATAAATTCTTTTCTTTTACCATTAGGAGGATTATTCTGTTGACTATGTTCTGATAGATTAACAACCATAAGTCTCTTCCTTCATATGTGCTTTTATTGCTATCTAACATCCTCTGATAATTGCCTTTGCTGGATCCCATAGGTTCAGGGATGTTGTATTCTCATTCACATTAGCTTCTAGAAACTCTCGAATTTAGTCTCTGAGTTGGGCCAGTACCCACTCATTTTGAAAAAGAAATTTGTTCATCCTACAAGTGTTTGCCCTTGTTTTTTGATGTTTCTTTGGTTGATTTCCAACTTCATAGCAAAATGGTCGTAGAAGGAAGTCTCAGTGACCTCGATATGTTTGAATTTAGTCAACTTGACTTATGACTCAGCATGTAACATATTTTTGAATATGTGCCATGTAAACTTGAAAAGAATACAAAATTTTTGACCATTGAGGAAAGAGTTCTGAATATATGTATCACGATGAGTTGTCTAGAGTTTAGTTCTGTAGGCTCCTTGTTGAGCTCCTTTCCCACTGATGTGTCTTTCTCAGATAGCAGTGTATTGATGTCTCCTACTATTAATATTGCTCCTGTGATTTCTTTGATCATATTTTGAACAATTTGTTGAATCTCACAGGTCAAACATTGGGTACATATGTTCATATGCTCACTGGCTCTTGATCTACTAATCTCTTAAGCATTATGTAGTGCCCGTCCTTATCTCTTGCTTTGTCCTGCACCTTGATATCAATTTTGTCACAGCTTAGTATTACAACTCCTAATTTTTTTTAAATTGCCGTTAGCTTGATATACTTTTCACCAGTCTTTGATCTTAACCTTTTTTTTTTTTTTTGGTCTGTGAGCCTGTTATGTGCCTCTAGTATACAGCTGATTGATGAATTTTGTTTTCTAATCCAGTATGCTAGCCTTTATCTTCTAATGGGTGAATTCAAACCGTTGATATTCAGAGCTACTGCAAGGTGGATTCTTTTTCTGTCATCTCACACCTTTTGTGCTAGATATTTTCCTACCTTCCTCCTTAGCAGTGTGTATTTATGGAGGGATTACTACTTAGTAGTAGTATTTATGGAGGGATTCATTCTTGCCTTCTTTTCCCTGTTGGTTCAATGATGTCTTGCACATTGCTTTCAGTTTGTTGACTTCTGGATAGTGTTACATTGTGCAATGATCTCATGTTTGGCCTCTGGGAATGTTGCTCTTCTGTCTCTAAATTTTTCTCTGTCTAGGAACACTCTTACCTCTCCGTCTATTTCGATGGATAGTTGGGGGGATAGAGGACTCGGGTTTCATTATTATGCTTCTACTTTTGGAAGATGTTACTCCATTCTCTTCTCTTCTTTGTGGTTTCTGATAAGTTGAAGTATATTCATATCTGATTAGCCTTATAGGTGACTGGTTCTTTTTTTGCTAGCCGCTCTTACGATTTTGTCCTTTACCTGAAAGTTGGATAATTTGACTACTTTATGCCTTCATATGTTCTTCTTGGATTTCAGTCTAATTGATGTCCTCTCTGCTTTCTGGATGATTGTCTGATTCTCCTTCATTAAGTTGGGGATGTTTTCTTCCAGGAATGTCATTGCTATTTGGCTGTCAATTTCTTTATTATGTTTCATTCCTGTATCCCAATAATTCGAATATTGTTCCTATTCATTGCTTCATTCATTGTTCTCAGGTTTTTGAAATCTTCTTTGATTATCTTGTTTGATTGTCTTTCCCGTTTATCTTTGATGTCGCTGCTCTGGTTTTCTGCTCTGTCCAGCCTGCTGGTGAGGTCTTTCATTGTGTTCTTTGATTCCGTAGCCTCATCCCTTGATTCCTATATTTCCCTTTGGTATGTGGACTCAATACTCCCTATCACTTAACCCTTTCTCTTCATTGATACCCTCATATCCTGTATGACTCTAAGCCAGTGGTTCTCAACCTTTCTAATACCTTAACCCTTTAATACATTTCCTCATGTTGTAGTGACCCCCCAACCAGGAAATTACTTTCGTTGCTACTTCATAACTATAATTTTGCTACTGTTATGAATCGGACAACCCCTGTGAAAGGGGCATTTGACCCCCAAAGGGGTCCCGAATCACAGGTTGAAAACTGCTGCTCTAAGCAGTGCTTTGAAGATTTCTTTTTGTGGTGGTTCCAAGCCTGCTTCTTTTATGTATGTCATGAGGTTCAGATCCTCCTTGGGCATTGTATTTTGTGTCTCTTGCTTTCTTGTAGTGGTTGCTGATGTGGGTTGTGTGTCATTTTGGTGGAGCTGGGTGTCATTTTCCTGGGATTTCAGGACCCCTATATTTTCTATCTCAGAGGCTAGTAAGATTGAATATAAGGACTACTTAGAGACAACAGCTCTGCGGGATCATGTTGCATCTCTATCTCACTAGCGTTTACTTTCCCTAGACAGCCATGGTATTCTATTTGCAGGGCAGCTATGGTGGCCCTCTCAATCAATGTGTGTGCGGGGATCATGGATGGTGAGGATGGAAATTCATGTGGCACGGGCATCACCAGGAGCAGCACAAGTGGCACTGTTGCCACCAGGGGCAGTCCAAGAAGTTCTGGTGCACTAGGGGCTGTGCAAGAGGCCCAGGCACCTCTGGAGAAGCACCAGCAGAGCTGATACTGCCAAGGTAAGCGCAAGCATGCCTGGGGTCGTGCAAGTGGCCGGGTTGCCAATGGAGGAAGCACAAGCAGCTTTGGTGCCACCAGAAGAAGCACAAGCTGTGCCATTGCAGCAAGGGTCAGCGCAAGGGCATGGAGTGGCAGCAGTGTTCCCCCAGGCGCAGGCACTGACCTTATTAATCTGATAGTTAAGTTGCATTGTCTATGGCTGCTCTCCTAACACAGTGACAGTACTAATTTATGACCAGCATTTATGTAAAATTCAAAATAAAGTTTTATAAAGAATTTTAATATTTCTTTATCCCCAATACCCCAATACTCAAAAGCATATGTTTTAATGTAAATTTTAAGTAGAGCTATTATAGAAAAAATATAGCTATATCTCTAAAATACAATACAATTCAGTGATACATGGAAAATAGTGAATTCTTTAAAATTAAAGGTTTCATAATTAACTTTAAACTTATTTTTATTTTATACACATTTTAAATACAATAAAATGCATATATTCTAAATGTATACTTTGATTTTTTTTAACTTTGTAATCTTCATAGTCAACAGCAAAATCAATATAAAAATATTTCCTTCCCCTCATAAAACTCTCTTACCCCCTATGTAGGTCAGTTTCACTCACCACCTGCCTTAGGCAACAATTGATCTTTCTATCTCTATGGGTTATTTTTATCTCCTGACAATCTTCATATAAATTAAAAACTGCAATGTGTACTCTTGTAAGCCTGACTTTTTTTCTTCAGCGTGATATCTTTAATGTTTATCTATAATACTTAATCCATCAAAGATTTCTTCCATTTTATTCTTAAGCAATAATATATTAAAAGAATGTACCATTGTTTAAGCATTCACCTGTTGATAGCAATTTGGATTGGTTATAGTTGTTGAATGAATAAAGATGTTCTACATATACACATTTTCTCCCCTGATTTATATATGTTCTTTCTCTTTTTTTTGAGCAAATATTTAGGAATGTAATTGTTGGATCACATGGTGGAGCAGTCATAAATTTATTTTTCCTAGCTCTAAATGTAGTCCCTGAGTAGAACATACAATTGAACACCTAGCTACAAAACAGAAAGTTGTCACTTTGAACCCATTCTGATGGGGCTTTCTACTCCTTTAGACATTTAGTCTCAGAAACACTCAGGTGCACCTATGGTACCCTGCCCTACCGTGTCCTGAAAAGTCAGAAATTGACTCAAGGGCAGTGAAAAAGGTGGCTTGGAACCCGGCCGCTTGCACGGCCCCAAGCATGCTTGAGCCTACCTTGGCAGTTGTTTATTCTGGAAACTTGCCAACCTTTTGGAATACTTATCTTCTTCCCACACACGTGGTTGCTATGAGTCAAAATCTACTTACCAAATGAATCTTGGGCCCCCATCGTCAGCCATCACTTTCTGCACACCGATTCTCACAATTTAGGTTCTAATACTAATCCCTCCTTCAACTTCAGATAATATGGATTACAATCTTCAGTGACTGATGACAGCGTGCTTCTTCACATGGACTTAGTTGACATCTCACTTACATGGCTGCTTATTTGGACACAAGCCTTTAAGACCTCAGACACTATTTTATATGATAGCCAGGCACAAACTAAATTCTTCGCTACAATTGTTATAGCACCTGTACCTTTTTTGTTCCCTTCCTGAGGGAAAGTATTGAGCAGGGCCATGATATAAGAACTAATTGTTCTTAAGGTGGAGTTAAAATCTAGTGCATGTCACAAACCCTTTTCGGGATCTACATTTAAAAAAAATCTGTTGTTACTTGGGAATTAATACACATGTTATATCATTCCATAGTTCAATCACATCAAACAGAATTCTATGATCTTTTTCCATAATCAGTCTGCAAACATACTTTTATTTCCTGGACTCCTTGACATTATTTCCCTTTTATCTCCCCAAACTCCCCTTTATCATCCATCCCCTGAAACCCTTGTTCTATTTGCTGCCCGTATACACTCATCTATCCTGTGTTTCATTTACTGGAAAACAGAAAAACTAATAACACAACTTCAAGACGGTGGCCCCCAATGGCTTAGCTCCTCTGAGATACACTGTAATATGAACAAACACAAACAAAAAAAAGCAGAATGTCCGACAGAGGATTGCCAGAACAATACATATGTTAATACAGCATATAGGATGTTGATGTAGCAAGACCTTGTCTGCACACTAACAGTACACCACTCTTGGTATAGCTGTCCTTTTCTTCCTCAGCTATGCTTTCTTACGCAGCAGTCTTTACAAGAGCCAATTTTCAAGTATTTCTCCCAAAGAAGCACAAATTAATATATATTGTAACATCATTGAATCTTTCATAGCCTTCCTGACTTTCCTGCTAGCTGTGGCATAGACACTCAATATAACTGCAGTGATAGTATTTCCAAAGATATATATATCTTAGTGGGATAAAGCTCATATTTCATAACAAATTAGGCAGTTCACAATTTAAAACAGGATTTTCTATCTTCTCAGCTCCTCTTACTCTGCAGCATACAATCTTTCTCTTGCAGCTAAACTTTGTAAAAATGTTCTTGGTATGTATTATAATTCTTCAGCCTCTGGGTTATCATTGTATATGCATGTCTTTCTGATAAAATTGTCTTTTGTGTCTTCCTGCCACAGTTAAAATATATTCTGGATTTTACTTAACATTGCACAGTTCCCCAAAACCCTTTTCCTATTCTCTCTCTCTCTTTAGATTTTTGACCCATTTTAACGAAACAATATAACCTAGTGATATATCCATTGCAATACTTATCTGATTGTATTATGACAAATTTCCATTTAATTTTTATCCCTTATTTGATCCTATTTAAGAGGAACCAATTTTAATAGACTGTGTAGTGCAGGCATTTAATAAAAAATATTTCAAATAGAGTTCTTTTCTTTTAAAATAATCTTTAAATGAGTAATCTAAAAGACTTGCAGATATAATAGTATAATAATACAATGTATCAAATGTATAACAATGTTTTTATCTTATATACCAAAGTAACTAGAAGTTTGTTTAATATGTCCTAACACATACCCTCTACTATATTTTGTCACTATTAAACAGTTGGGCTTTAAAATAATCCTCCATAGAAAAGATAAATAGGACAGTGGAATACTCCCTTAGGGCACTAAGGTATCATAAAATAGATTAAATAAGAGAAAACTTTCAAAGCATGGAGAAGGTGAAGGACACAATCAAGTTTTGAAACAGGAAAAAAAAAGCTTTTAGAGTTTTCCTCACTGCATATTCCCTGGAGACAACAAAATCTCAAGCTTGATCTATGTATTAAAGAGGAAACAACTTACTATATTCTAAGGAGAACATCACTGTAAACAAATAAAGTAGTGATGTTTATTTTAAAGCATATATTTTTAAGTGGAATTTAGATACCCACTCTGATATTTTCAATTTATATCCACAACGTTTAGTAATTGACTTCAAATTACACTACTGAGAGCATAAGACTGAAATTGAAAGAGAGAGGAAAATAACAATCCAGAGAACTACAGGCTCTATGTATGGAGAAAAACTTGCCTGAGTTCTGCAATCCTTGGATTGCAGAAACACATTTAAATACTTAAAAAAAAAAACATGTTGTGCATGTATGATCTAGAATCTTAGTAGGACACACACTTCAGGGAGTGTGCTGTGAAGTTTCTTCATTTGGTTTTTCTTTCTTCAAAATTTGGTCATAACCTTTACCTTCTACAAGCTTTGACAGTTTTCCTCTCCTTTAATCTATCTTATGGTCCTCTGGTGCCATAATATACATACACACGTAGTTAGATGCTGTCACTTTTGATGAATAGTAACCCCACGTGAAGTAGTATAAGTGCCTGAGAAGATTTCTTTAGGCGCTTAGAATTACATGTCCAACATTCACCTGTGAGCTTCTCACACGGTGATGGCTTGCCTGCTTCTGTGATGCTGGAAGTTATGCCAAAGTTATTTCAAACACCAGCAGGTGGCTCCTTATGATCAAGTTACAGTGGATTTTATGGAATAAGATCAGATTTTAAAAACCCACTACCATTGAGTCAACACCAACCTATAGTGACACAATGGGGCAACGTAGAATCGCCTCTGTGAGTTTCTAAGACTGTGAAGCATTTTCTTTGTCCCCAGGAGTGGCTGGGGGGTTTCAAACTGCTGATCTTATGAATATCAATCAACCCATAACCTACTGGGCCACCAGGGCTCACAGCCTTGCTTTAATGTACTGAACAGTTGAGTTTACTTCTATGATAATCTCACACAATTGAAGGTCAGCATACATGTTGTATCAAAGTTATTTTCCTATGTGAAGGGGACTAGGGAAGATGGCGTTGCAGTGGTTACTCCTTGGGCTGCTCACTGCAAAAGAGCAGTAAAACCCACAAGCCACTGCCTCTGTGTGGGAACAGCAGGGCGACCTACTTCTGACAAATCCTGGTAATCCACAGGAGCAGTTCTTCTCTGTGCTTGCAGGTCACTGTGAGTTGGTGCCTGGCATCAACTCGATGGTCGTGAGGTTTCGTTTTGTCTTGAGGGGAGATGTGCACGCATCCCTGACTGGCTCATCATCATTCATACTTTTCAATATCATTTCAGGTCAGAAATCAAGGGTGTTTTGTTTTGTTTTTCCCCTTCACTTCTTTCCTGGTCTTCTGTAAAAAATAAATAAATAAATTCGTGAATGGATTCTCTCCAGTTCCAAGAAGGAGAGTGATACAATGATTAAGCACTTGACTTCTAATTTAGAGGTTGGAAGTTCAAAGCCATCTAGTTGCTCTGTGGAAGAAAGACTTATTGATCTGCTTCATAAAGACAGAGCCAAGAAAATCCCACAGAGCAGGGTTAACTGTGAGTCAGTAATGACTAAACAGCACCCAGCAACAACTGGTTAAAAGATGTTAATTCCTAATATATCCAATGGCAGGTGTGCGGGTAGAGTGGAGAACAGGAAACTTTAAGGGAAGTGATGAATTTCATCTCACTGGGGACTGTCAGTTGCTTACTTCTAGGCAGTTTTAGATTTTTCTTACCCTTATTAATATTAATTACAATTATTAATATTAATTAATAATAGAGGCAAATATAAGCTGTAGACATTTAAAATGGCAAGTACAATGCAGTTGTTTAATATTTGCTAGATTATTTTAAATGTGTATATATAAGAAATTTATTTATAAATACATATATTAATTCTAAAAAGAATATTCAATTCTTACACTCAGCTAACAATTCCTTTATATTTCATCAATTTTCCTTAAAAGTGATAAGGGCTTAGAAAATTCTTGAAATTTTGTTCCAAAATAAAACCACTCTTAATTGTATATCTATTTTTAGAAAAATTAATATAAAAATGTGTCTACCTTCCTGGAAAGGAAATCAAACAATAAATTCTGGGGACAATTATAATTTATTGGATTTAAAATTCTATTTGAAAATATTTTAGAATGGTTAAAATAGAAATCAGCTTTTCAATTTATGTGAAAACCAGTATTTGTAAAATGTGCCATATTTTCTTCAAGTGTGCTTCTTATTTCATTTTAATTCAGTTTTGCATTATAAAAGAAATATGTGACAGGAAACATTAAATTAATCAGTAGAAATTTAATTTCTCACCCTCTGAAATAAACACTTACAGAGACACATGCACATGAAATGTTTTTGCAAATTTACATTATGGAATCTTGTGAACCCAGTTATAAGAGTTCAGTTGAAATAAAACTATTGTGTGTCATTGAGTTCAATCTGACTCATAGGGAATCCCAGTGAATTAATATAATTACCTGTAAGATTGTCTTGGCAATAATCTTATGGGAAGGAGGTGAGTGGCATAGTGGGTTCTTTGTGGGACTGCTAATAGCAGACCAGCAGTTCAAAATCACCAATCATTCTGCGGGGAAAAGATAGGTGATCAACCCCTGTAAAGATTTAGTCTCAGATACCCACAGGGGCAGTTCTACTCTGCCCTGTAGGGTTAATATGCCTCAGAAACAACTCAGTGATAGTGAGTTTGGTCACTATCCTCTTTTTTTTTTTTTGCCTAGTCCTCTTTTTTTTTTTTTTTTTTTGCCACATGACGGATTGGTGTGTTGAAAATGTCACATTATAAGCTAGCGTTTGAGTCTCTATCCACTTATCAACCATGGCTGTTTAAATGAACATAGTGGGAGTTATTTAAGAACTATGTTTTTCCTTTTCCATTTTTCCATCTCTGCATGGCAGGCTGAAGAAGCATTGGAAGCGCTCAGTCATCTATGCCAGGAAATTTGGAATACAACTCTTTGGCCAATTGACCAGAAGAGATCCATTTTTTGTTCCCGTTCCAAAGAGAGGTGGCCCCACGAATGCTCAGACTTTAGAAGACTATCACTGATATTGCATGCAAATAATATTTTGCTCAAAATCACCCAACAATATTTGTAGCAATACATTCACAGCGAATTTCCAGAAGTTCAGGCTGGATGAAGAAGAGGATATGAATAAAGGATAACATTGCTATCAGATGTATCTTGGCTCAAAGTAGAGAATACCAGAAAAAATGTCTTAAACATGGATCATGAGGCAGTTGTGCAGACAGAACAAGGGAATATAGCATGGTTTCAAATCAAGAAATAAGTGTGTCCGGGTTGTATCCAGTCACCACACTTTTCAGTCTGCATGCTGAGAAAAGCATCAGAAAAGTTGAATTATATGAAGAAGAATGTGGTATCTGCATTTGAAGAAAGCTTACTAACAACGACACAGTATTGCTTCCTGAAAACTAAGAGGTATTAAGCCCTTGCTGGCAAAGATCAAGGATGTGGCCTTCAGTGTGGATTACAACTCAATGTCAAGAAGACCAAAATCTTCACAAATGAACCAATAGGTAACTTCACGAAAAATGGAGAACAGATTAAAGTTGTCAAGAATTTGTCTCATTTTGATACACAATCAATGCTTGCCGAAGCAGCAATCAAGAGAACAAAAGAGATATTGCATTAGGTAAATAAATCTGTTTCACATTTCTCTCTCTTTTTTTTGAAAGCATACAACTGTACAACTCTTACTACAATTCATATATACATCCATTGTGTCAAGCACATTTGTACATTTGTTGCCATCATCATTCTCAAAGCATTTGCTTTCTACTTGAGCCCTTAATATCAGCTACTCATTTTTCCCCTCCCTCCCCATTCCCCCTTCCCTCATGAACCCTTGATAATTTATAAATCATTATTATTTTATCATATCTTACACTGCCAGACGTCTCCCTTTACCCACTTTTCTGTTGTCCACCCCCTAGGGAGGAAGTTATATGTAGATCATTGTAATCAGTTCCCCCTTTCTTCTCCACCTTCCCTCCACCCTCCCAGCATCGCGACTCTCACCACTGGTCCTGAAGGGATCATCTGTTCTGGATTTTCTGTGTTTCCAGTTCCTATCTGCATCAGTGCACATCCTCTGGTCTAGCAAGATTTGTAAGGTAGAATTGGGATCCTGATAGTGGGGAGGGGAGGAAGCATTAAAGAACTAGAAGAAAGTTGTGCCTTTCATTGATGCTACACTGCGCCATGACTGGCTTGTCTCCTCCCCACAATCCCTCTGCAAAGGGATGTTCAGTTGCCTACAGATGAACCTTGGGTCTACAATCTGCACTCTCCCTCATTCACAATAATATGATTTTTTTGTTCTTTGATGCCTGATAGCTGATCCCTTCAATACCTTGTGATCACACAGGCTGGTTAGTGTGCTTCTTCCATGTGGGCTTTGTTGCTTCTGAGCTAGTTGTCCATCTTTACCTTACTACTAAACCTATAAATATATGCACATATATCTATTTCCCCATCATCATATATAAATATATTTACATATGTACATGCCTGTATTTAGGCCTATATAAATGCCCTTTGCCTCCTAGTTCTTTCCTCTATTTTCTTTTACTTTCCTCTTGTCCCACTATCATGCTCAACCTTCATTTGGGTTTCAGTAATTATTCTGTTACATTTCCCTTGATCAATCCCTACCTGGCCTCCTACATCCTCCTTGCCACTGGTTTTGAATCACTTGTTTTTCCTTTGTCTCTGGGTTGATTTACACTACTTCCTTTCTCTCACCTCCTTCTCTCCCATGTCCCCTGGAACTATTGGTCCCATTGTTTTCCCCTCCAGATTGCTTATCCAGCCTATCTTATCTAGATAAACCTGCAGAGATAATAATATGCGCACAAAAAACAAGACAGAGCAGAACAAAGCAACAAAAGAAAACAAAGCAAAGACAGCAACAACAAAAAAGAATAAAAGAAAAGCCTGTCAATAGCTCAAGATCTGTTTGTTGACCTTTAGGAGTGTTTTCTGATCAGGTCTGATGGGGTGCCATGCCCTCGCCCCGTCTATTTTTCACACTTCCTCGGGACTTCCTTGCTGTGTTCCCCTTGCTATTCTGTTGCACTCCCCTAGTGTTTTGCCTCGGTGTGGTGGGGTCAGATCAGGTACAACTCCCACACTGTGTCTCCAATGTTGTCCCCTGTAGGGGTATGGGTCAGTGCGAGATGTCGTGTCTCATAGTGGGGCCGGCCATATGGTCCTCTCTGTGCACTGGCTTCTCTGAGTGGGACTATTGTCCTCAGGGCTTGGAGGGCCAGGGTGTGCTCCACCCCTTGCCTCCCCCTTCATTTGCTTCCGTTTCTGTCTGGGTATGATAGGTCGGTTCCTTTCCCCCACCAGAAGGTCAAGTGTCGTTCTCTGTGGCACACAGTTCCAGGGTGGGCGTCAGGCTGGTTCTGCTTGGGGCTGGCCCTGTAGTCCAGTCTTTTACTGGATTCCTCCATGTGTTATGTTGCCCTCCTGGTTTGGTGCGCCATGGTGTGGTCTGTGTGCACATTCCACTTCTATGGAGATACAACTAATACTATCCCTCTGGGTGGGATAGTGGCCTGTTCCCCCATATCATCATCTCAGTTTCTCCCCACAACAATTCTTCCTCCTCCTTCCCCCTTCCCCCTTCTTTATGTTGGACACACATGTACCTCCTTGGGTTTGGTCTGATCTTCCCTCCCCCCACCCCCACCACCCCCACCACCCCCACCCCAACTACCTATGCTTCCACCTGTGTATTATGAGATGTGTCTATTCTTCTATTCCTGCTGTGCTGATTGTATTTACCTCAGGGGACTCATATTATACCTGCCCTTTTGAGATTGACTTACCTCATTTAACATGATTCCTTCCAACTCTTCCCATGAAACAACATGTCTCATGTGATTGTCCATGCTTTTCAGTGCTGCATAGTACTGCATTGTGTGTATGTGCCAGTTTACTAATCCACTCATCTATTGATGGGAACTTAGGTTGTTTCCAAGTTTTTGCCATTGTGAATTGCACCACAATAAACACTGGAGCACAGATGACTGGTCGTAGTTTATTATTTTACATCCTCTGGGTGTATACTCAGTGGAGGGATGATTGCGTCATAAGCTAGATCAGTTTCCATTTTCTTTAAGTATCTCCAGATTGCTTTCCACAGTGGTTGTACAAATCTACACAACCACCAGCAATGGAGGAGTGTTCCGATTTCACCACAACCCCTCCAACACTTGTTGCTCTCTGATTTTCTGATTTGGGCTAGCATCAAGGGTATTAGGTGGTATCTCATGGTTGTTTTAATTTACATTTCTCTTATGGATAATGAACGGGAATACTTTCTCATATGCTTGTTGGCCATATGGGTCTCCTTCCTAGAACATTCTTTTGCCAACTCCCTTAAGGGGTTAACTATTTTCCTCATTTTTCAGGGCATCAGGGTGTTGTCGATTTTAGTAATCAGCCCTTTGTCCGATGTGTCATTTATAAAAATCCTCTCCCAGTCTGGATTGCTTTGTCACTCTCCTGTGAAGCCTTTCGAGGCACACAGGTGTTTTATTCTTATTAAATCCCATTTGTAGATTTCCAGTTCCCTGTGTGTGTACCCTTCGCTATTGCATTGAGCCTATGAATTCCCTGGGCCAATGCTCTTATGTTTGTCTCAATTCCTTCGTTGATGGTCCTGATGACTTGGGATTTTACTTCTAGGTCTGTGATCTACCTTGTTTGTTCTTGTGAATGGAGTGAGGTAAACGTCTTGTTTCATCTTTCTACATGTGGATATCCATTGTTTTCAGCACCACTTGTTAAAAAGGGCATCCACTTCCCACTTGATGGTTTTGGGACCTTTGCCGGAGATCAGTTGTCTGTATGCTGATGGTTTTATTCCTGGGCCTTCTATTCTTTACCACTGGTCTGATTATCTGTCATTGTGCCAGGACCACACTGTTTTGACCATTGCAGCTCTGTAATAGGTATTAAGTAAGGCGAATCCTCCAACTTTGTCCTTCTTCTTGAGTAGTTCTCTGCTAAGTCTGGGCATCTTCCCTCTCCGTATGAAATTGGTCATCAGTTTTTCCAATTCTTTGAAGAAGGTTGTAGATATTTGAATTAGAATAGCATTGAACTTATAAAGTGGTTTGGGTAAAATTGTCATCTTTACTAGGTTGAGCTTTCCAATCCACAAGCATGGGATGTTCTTTCACTTGTGGAGGTCACTTTTGGTTTCCTGTAGTAGGGTCTTGTAGTTTTCCTTGTATAGATCTTTAGTTTTTTTGTTAAGTATATTCCGAGGTATTTCAGTTTGTTCTTGGCTACTGTGAAAAGTACTTCCTTCTTGATCTCCTCCTCCAAAGTCCTGTCCGATGTGTATAGAAAAACGTACCAACTTCTGTTTGTTGATCTTGCATGCTGCCACTCTTTCATATTCCTCTATCACTGTAAATACTCCTGTTATGGAGCTTTGGGGGTTTCAATGTACAGGATCATGTTATCTGCGAATAGCAATAGTTTCACCTCCTCCTCTCCCATTTGGATACATTTAAAATCCTCCCACTGTCTTATTTTGTTAGCTAGAACCTCCAGTACTATATTGACTAGGAGTGGGGACAAGGGGCATCTTTGTCTTGTACCCTTTTTCAGTGGGATTGTTTTTGTCTTTTCTCCATTAACTATGACGTAGGCTGTTGGCCTTTCATAGATACCCTGTTTGCCTGAAAGTAAGACATCCCCCCAAAATAAGACCTACTTACAGTTTTGCCTTTTGCTGAAATATAAGGCATACCCCAGAAAATAAGACCTCCCCAAAAATAAGGCCCCCCGAAGCTACCATAACTCTGGACTCTGAACTGTAGCAGTGGGCGCAGCCACACAGCTCACTGTTGGCTGCAGCGCATCCAGACCAGACAGGAAGTGTGAGGTCTCTTTTAATAAAACACTAAACAATAAATGTGTACCGTATTCTTCTTCATGGAAAAATAAGACATCCCCTGAAAATAAGACCTAGTGCATCTTTGGGAGCAAAAAATAATATAAGACACTGTCTTATTTTGGGCAAAACAGGGTAGCTTATATCAGCTTGAGGAATTTACCTTCCATACCTATCTTCGTGAGTGTCTTAATGAGGAATGGGTGTTGGATGTTTTCAAATGTTTTTTCTGTGTCTTTGCATATTATCATATGCTTTTTTTCCTTTTTCTTATTGATGTGTGTACTGTTGATGGAGATTTGGTTGTGAAACCATCCCTGCATCCTTGGGATGAATCCTACCTGGTCGTGGTGGATGACATGTTTTATATACTTTTGTATTCTATTGTCCAGTATTTTGTTAAGGATTTTTGCATCTATGTTCATTAGAGATATTGGTCTGTAGTTCTCAATACCTGTGGGGTCTTTGCCCTGTTTTTGTATCAAAGTTATGCTGGCCTCGTAGAATGAGTATGGGAGTTTGCCATCCTCTTCTATGCTTTGGAATACTTTGTGGAGGATAGAAGTCAACTCTTCACTGAATGCTTGGTAGAATTCTTCTCTGAAGTCATCTGGCCCAGGGGCTTATTTTTGTTGGTAGCTTCTTGATGACCCTCTCTATTTCTTCTTTTGCTATGGGTGTGTTGAGATTCTTGACCTCTGGCTGAGATAATCTAAGGAGGGACTCTTTTTCCAAGTATCTATGTCTCCCACATTTCTGAATTCATTAGAATACAGACTTTCATAGTACTTTGTGATTATTCTTTTCATCTCATTGGAGTCTATTGTAATTACCCCTGCTTCATCCCTCATGCTGGCTATTGATGTTTGCACCATCCTATCCTTGGTCAGATTTGCCGGCAGTCTGTCAATTCTGTTGATCATTTCATAGAACCAGCTTTTTGCTGCATTTATCTTTTGCATCATTTTCTTGTCTTCCCACAGGTTTAAGTCTGCCCTGATTTTTATTATTTCCTTTCTCTTACTATTGGAGAGGTTTTCTGCTGATTCTGTTCTAGTTGTTGGAGGTTTTGTGATAACGTATCTTTCATAAGCCTTTCTTCTTTTTTCATATATGCATTTAATGATATCAAGCTACCTACATCTGATAACTGCCTTCGCAGTATCCCATTAGTTTTGATACATTGTATTCTCATTCTCATTAGTTCCTAGAAACGTCCTAATATCCTCTCTAATCTGGGCCTGTACCCATTCATGTCGCAGGAGATCATTGTTCATCTTCCAATTGATTGCCCTTGCTTTTTTGGATGTCCTTTTATTAATCTCCAGCTTTATGGCACCACAATTCTCTTTAGAATACTGAAGAGCAACAATATTAATTTGAGGACGAAGGTGGGTCTGACCCAAGCCCTTGTATTATCCATTGTATCATATGCATTTGAAAGTGGATGATTTAATAAGGAAGACCATGGAAGAACTGATGCATTTGAATTAAGGTGCTGGAGAAGAAGACTGAAAGAGCCATGGGTTGATAAGAGGACAAACTGTCTTGGAAGAAGTATGGCCAGAGTGCTTCTTTAGAGGCAAGGGTGGAAAGACTTCATCTTACTTTGGACTTACTATCAGGAGAGGCCAGTCTCTAAAGAAGGATATCATTTTTGGAAAAGTGGAAAGGCAATGAAAAAGAAGACCCTCAATGACCTGGACAGGACTGTGCAATATCTCTTTCTGTTGAGCTTAGGATTGCTCTGGGTCTGATGCAATCTGATGGCACCTAACATCAACAAAAGCATCTGTGCCTAATATGATCACATCATACTAAGAAAAAAAGCTTTTGAATGTTTGAAAGTTTTGCATAGCAAAACTATCAATAATAAGTTATTGTGGAAAAGTTTTCTGGAGGACAATTCTGAAAATACTGAGAAAAAAATACATGTTAATATTTTAAGTAATTTTTTGAATATACTTATGGATATTTCTTCCCTTAGAAATAGTTGATTAAAATTATTTTCTAAATATTTTTTAGTATTCTGTTTTATTCTTGCTTTCATATTACATTTTGAATTTACTTGGTTATATGTAGTTTTTAAGCTCTTAAGTTGAAAATTCAGTTATGTATTTTTAATTCTTTCTGATTATTGAACAAGAATTTTTTATCACATTCTAAAGTGATATAAATGTAATTTTCCTTGTTCAGTTAATTATATTCTGTAAATCCATAAAAATTTTAAAAGGAAATAGCAATTTAGAAAAGGGCATGTGTAATTTACATTTTACAGTATGTAGATTAATTTTTCCCTTTTTGTTATTAGTCACATCTACATTGGCTTGTGGCCACTGAAGGTGATGGATGGATATAACAACAAAATTAGAATTTCTTGTTATTGCTAGATCTTTTGTCCATGCTGATTATCTATAACAGTCCTGAGTGTATTTGAGAAGAATATACTCTATTTACACAGAAGGTTATATACTGACAATGAATGTTAATTATGATCTTTTAAAATGTTCAGTTTCCTGATTTTTGCTTATCTTCTTGAGCTCTACATTTCTGAGATTATTTGAAGTGTTCACATCTTGTTGATTTATGGAAGTTTGTCAAACTTTTGTTAAATAATGAGTTTAAAGCTTTGTAACATGGATAATACATACATAGTCATTGGGTCAAAATTGCAATCACTTAAAATCCTCTCATACAACTCATTTGTTCAATATAATCGACTTCTCTGTTCTGTGATTATCTCTGACTTCTCTGTTCTCTGATTGTCTCAACTATAAAATTGCAATGATAATAATAAGACCTACGACATAGATTGTTATATAGAGTAAATGAGTTATTATCACTGAAGAACAGGCCTTGAAAAATATAATGGTTCATTAAGTGTTTATTTGATGTGTTTCAAAATGTATTTTAATATTAATAACATTTATAGTTACATAGTATATATTTTCAGAGATTTGTGCCATTTATTGTTATCAACACATTTCATTTACACTTTAAAATATTTTCAATAGAGTTTTTTTTGACTGATGTTAACATTTTGTTATAATTTTTCAGGTACATTTATATTTTGGAGACCTTGAGGCTTATGAATTGGCTGCGCTCTGCAAGGTCAGCAGTTCAAATCCACCAGAGGCTCTGTAGGAGAGGCACAGAGCTTTTTATTTCCATAAACATTTCTAGTCTCATAAATGCATAGGGGCGACTCTACCATGTTCCATAGGGTCATTGTGAGTCAGTACTGACATGATAGAAGTGATTTTATTTTGTTTTTGTTATTTACAATTTTTACCTGTGTGATTTTAATTTTCTTTCATCTCAAGTGTGCTTTGTAGTTGTATATCTGGTTTTTTCATTTGTTTCAAATTTGCAATCAGTGTTTAAATGCTTAACTTTCATCCATGGGCCTTCATTATTATTCATGAAGAAGCATAGTAATTGACATTTTACATTTGTTCTTTGTCTGCCTTCACCTAAATCATTATGGAAACATTAGAGGGATAGTCTCAATTTGACATACAGAAATATAGTTACTTTTAGGGAGGGAATACAGAAAAGAGACCAATACACAGATTAACCATGTATATTTTTATTGTTTCTTACCACCAAAGGACTAAGGATAATTCTGAATTAAGTATAGTTAAATGTTAACACAGAAATATGCTGATTAATAAATCTGTACATTTAAAATATTTGATATATAAAAATAAACTCTAACTGGCCACTTATAATTTGTGATATCTTCAGCGTTGCATTGACATTATGCAGCTTACTTAAGAAATAGGGTAATACCTTAGCAACAGATCTACTTGTTGTCTTAGACTGGGTTCCCTAGAGAAGTAAAGCCAATGAAAATTATTGATCCATCTATAGAGAAGTGTATATTAAGGCACAGAGTTGCAGAAGTGGGCACAATCCATGACCATCAGACAGATGTCAGGATGCCTGTCAAAGCTGCAGGAACTAATGAAACCAAGTTCAATAGGTCAGAAGACAGGTTTCTGACTTCAGAGACAAATGAATTCAAGTTCAGCACATAGGATAGTTCAGTCACTGCTGGTGACTCCTAAGACTGACAGACTCCATTCCAAAAACTGCAAGTCACAGAGCCAGGTGCATCATCCACACCTAGTGAAAATCCAACAAGCTTCTCCTCAGCATCTGTTTATACTGAAAACAGGTCAAAATCTGGAGATCTCGTTGTGGGAGATTATTCTGTCTTACCTCCCAAACCACTGAGAACCTGGCCCAGCTAAACTGACACAGATCTTTTAAGTATCACACATGCAGAGAGAAATAAATGCTACTTTTATCTATAAAACTCCAACTCACTTTCACCGTCAACAAGTTGATGTCAATCATTGTGACCTATAGGACAGAGTGAATCTGCCTCATTGGGTTTCTGAGGCTGTAAATCTTTATTAAAGCAGAAAGCGTCATCTTTCTCCAGTAGAGAAGTTGGCAGTTTAAACGTGCTGATCTTTCGGTTAGAACCCCAAGGAATAAGCCATTATGCTTCCTTATAGCTGTATCAAAATTTATATTTATTTAGAAACAGACTTAATAATAACATGAATGATTTTTACTAAGGCAGTTAAAATGTTTGCTATTTCACAACTTGCAGTATGCAGAAGACAGAACCTTGTTTACTAAAAACAAGGAGAACTTGAAGCACCTGTTGATAAAATTTAAGCACTGAAGCCTTCAGTATGGATTACAATTAAATGTAAAGAAAACAAAAATCCTCACAACTATACTGCTATACAACTTCATAATAGAGAAAAATTGAAGTTGTGAAGGATCTCGTCTTACGTGTATTCACAGGCAAAGCTTACAAAAGCAGCAGTCAAGACATCAAAGCATGCATGCCCTTAGGTAAAGTGCTGTACAAGACACCTTTAAAGTGTTGAATGTTAAAGGATGTTACTCCGAGGACTAAGGTGTGTTGACACAAACCATGGCATTTTTCAATTGCCTCATGTGCATGAATAAGGAAAACTGGAGAATTGACTTACCTGAATTATGGTACTGGTGAAGAATATTGAAAGTATCATGGCCTCCCCAAAGTACAAGGACATCTTGTCTTGGAAGAAGTGCAACCAGAATGCCCCTTAGAGAGAGGGAGGATTATAAAACTTCATCCAACATATTTTTCACTTGTCATCAGGAGAGATCAGTTTCTGGAGAAGGACATCAGGCTTAGTAAAGTAGAGGAGCAGCAAAAAGGAGGAAGACTCTCAAGAAGATGGGTTGACACAGTGGCTACAACAATGGGTCTGTACATAACAACTGTGAGAATGGAGCAAGACGAGTCGGCATTGCGTTGCTGCATATATGGCTGCCACGACTCAGAACTGACTTGAGAGCACAGAGCAGCGGCACACTGGTGATTCTATTTCACTTGCGATTTTAAAACTGCAGAAGGAGACATCTCTAGATCTAGAAATATTTAGTGCATAACACCATCAAACTATTTTAGGAAGAACTAAAATAGTATCTTCCAGAATATGTCTTTAATAAAGTTAGTATTATATTACCCTGATAACATAGTCAGGCAATGGTTGTACAAAGTAAACTGCAGAACATTATCCCTCAGCTGTGTATAAATTCTTAACCTATGAGCAAAAACAATTTAGTTATGTATAAAATTAATTACATATTCTTACCAGATAGGGCCTGTTTTAGGATTGTACAACTGGACTAACATTTGCAAATCAAACAGTGTGACCTGTCACATAAAGAGACAACAGAAGAAAAAATTACAGGGTTGTAACAGTTGAAACAGAAAAAGGCATTTTCATAGAACTACGATAATCTACAGTAGGTAGTATTGGTGGACGTATAGATGACATATAAACCAATGGTGCGGAATTGTGAACCCAGAAATAGACTAGCATAATATGTTAACTGACTTTTGACAAATGTGCCAAAGCAATTCAACTGAGGAATGATAACCTTTTCAACAAATGTAGAAATTGGATATCTATAGACAAAGGGGGAAAAAAGGTAACCTACCTCAAATATTATATAAGAATCAAATAAAAATGCATCACAGACTCAAATATAACATGGAAAACAATAAATTTCTTTGACAGGAAAAAGAAACGTTTCAGAAACTGGTCTTGGCAGTGTTTTGAGACTTGGACTAAAAGCACTCTCTCTAAAGAGCATAATCTGATAACCTGGAATTCATTTCTTTTTTCCCTGAAAAAAAATTCTGTTAAGATAAGATACATAATTTGAGAAAATATTTCCAAATTGCATAACTGACAAAAATATTCAACATGAAAGAATACATATTGCAGTTATAAAATGGGTTAAAGACATGAAGGGACATTTCACTAACTAATTCACAATGATACATAAGCACATACAAAATTTTCATCATTAGTTTGCAGGGAAAACAAAACCAAAATGAGGTCTCACTACATATTATTCTAGACATCTAAAATAAGTATATATATATATTTTTTAAATACTGAAAACACCAAATTCTGTCAAGAATATGAACAAAGTGGATCAATCATACATTGCTTGTATGAATATAAAATGTTAAACATCTCCAGAAAGCAATTTAGCACTTTATTAAAAGATCCAAACTTTCAACTGCCTTATGAGCTAAAGTTGCATTCCTGGTCATTCATCCTAGAGAAAATGAGTTTACGTTCACACTAAAATATGTAAATGGGTTTCATTAACAACTTACTCATAATATCCAACATTTGCAATCAGGCCAAATATCTTCCATCATATGAATGGTTAAATAAACTGTGGTACACTTATCCCAAGGAATACTAGTCAGCAATAAAAAGAAATAAATTAGAAACAGACTATACCCTGTATGAATCTCTAAGGAAATATGCTTACTGAAAAAGATAGCACCCAAAGTTACAAAATGTTATATATTATATGATTTCATTTTTCATTCTTGAAATGACAAACTTATGTAAATGAAGAATATATTAGTGGTCTCCGTTAGTTAAGTCATTCTCCTTAAGTTGCCATGAGTTAGGAAGCTGATGTGAATGTCAGTGAGCAGCCTGGGTGATTTTCTGGAGATAAGGATGCTCTTTATTGTCGCTGGCAATGCCAGTGCTCTGTGATATTGTTCTATAGTTGTACATTGGTGTTGCTACTGGGAGAATACATAAAATGTTCTTTAATATAAGGAAACATGAAAAGTAAGATTTTAAAATTTAAATAATATAAAAAATAAAGAAAAAGAGAGCAAAATAGTACTTCGAAGCTGAGATAATAAATTGTTCTTAGCAATATGCTGCCAATTGTTTCAGATGCTAGTATAAAGTGTCACTTGAACTAGTAGGAAGAACTAATAGCTACCATTGTGTAGATCATATGTAACTTTGACGCCCACTGCTGGGTCCAGATGATTGGGATCCACTATATCCAATCCTAGAAACAGAAGAAAACACCATCCGGTCCTTCCTCATCCTCAAAACTGTTGTTTTTGAGCAAATTGATGCAGCCACGGTGTCCTCCATCTCCTGGACAGTCTTCATCTCTTTTAGTGACCTTCTATTTAGCCAAGTATGGTGTCCTTTTCCAAGAATTGTCTCTTCTGGTAACATGTCCAAAGCACCTGAGAAAAGCCGCACCATGTTTACCTCCAAGGAGGGTTTGCTTGCATTTCTTCCAGGCCGGTTTGTTTGTTCTCCTGAGAGCACGTTGCATGGTCAAGGCTCTTCACCAACAATTCAAATGCATGCATTCTTCCCCAGCGCCCCTTTTCCCTGTCCCACTTTCACATATACGGGAGGGGACGGTAAATACCAGGCGTTGGGTCAGGTGCACCTGAGTTCTCAAAGAGACAACCTTGCTGTCAACACTTTAAAGTACTAGTCTGTAGTGAATTTTCCAAATTTTAATACTTGTGTTTGATTTCTTGATTGCTGTTTCCTTGACCCTTGATTGAGAATCCAAGTAAGAAAAACTCTTAGACAATTTTGATCTTCTCTCTGTTTACCACGACTGTCTATTGGTCTAGTTGGTAGATTTGGGTTTTCTTCACACTGAGTTGCAATCCAGACTGAGGCTGCAGTCTTTGATCTTTATCAGCCAGTTCTTCAAATCCACTCACTTTCAGCAAGCAAGGTTGGAGTATCTGCATAGTGCTGATTATCTGCATAAGCCTTCCTCTGACCCTGACACCACATCCTTCCTCATATAGTCTAGCTTCTCAGATTATGTGCTCAGCAGGCAGCTTGAATAAGTATGGTGTGGATCAAACCTTTGTGCACACTTTTCTCCATTTTAAGCCATGCAGATCTTCTGTCCACACAACTGTTTTTGGCCTATGTGAGGTTGATGTCATATAGTTGTTAGGTGGAGCCTCATGCCATGAGTATTTTATAAACAAAAGGATGCCTGGAAATATAAATAACAGCGTGGTGGATGTTTGGGGGTTAACGCAGGGGGGAAGCAAGTGGAGTCTTAGTTGTCGAGGCAATGGCATGGGGGCGACATCTGACTTCCTGTGTTTACACAAAAGAGGAAAATCCAATTCCACAGCACCCCAAAGTCCATTGCCACAAGGAATAAGTCAATCATGCCTCCATCTTCCATTCTCTTTACCCTACTTTGATCCCAATAGTCCCTCTCATAGCACTCTACTTTTCAGTTGGGTTTAATGATCCATTACAATGGCCACATAAGAGTGACAGACAATACTCGTGATTATGAGACTTCATTAGGAAGTTAACAGATCACAAAATGTTCAGGATACTGTTCTTTTGTTCACTATACCTTTTCTCAGCCTTGCTGGACAGCATGTCTCTTTCTAGTACTTGGCCTTTCAGCCATATCTTCCCTTGACCTCTACATTTTCCTATGGGCTGAGAAGCCAGCAGTCTGCCTCCAGTGCTCAGAGCTGCCCCTCTGCTCTGCCCCATAGGATCAGAAGGCCTCTGCTGCCTCCCCCACTTCAGAGCCAGTTCTTACATGGGCTCTGCCGGGCCTTTTTTTCCTGGATGATCATAATTCTCTCTCCCTACTTCTGAGATGGCTCACTCGTATACCTAGCAGATGGGAAAAATTGACTAATCTCTGGGTTAGTCATCTCTTTCTTTATTGGCTCTCATACATTCACTGGATAAGACTTACAAAATTATGGATAGAAGAGTCATACTAAGAAATTTCACTTCATTAGGTCTGGCAATATAATTAAGAGAAAGAGAAGCATTTTTTTTTTAATTAATCAATTTATTGGGGCTCATACAATTTATCACAATACATAGATCAATTGTGTAAAGCACATCTA
>NW_022111324.1:34586487-34594939 GCF_000313985.2 Echinops telfairi | reverse complement strand
TTGGTTTGGTAGTGGGGCGGCAGGTGGACATTGGGCCTCCTCATGCGCACTCCCCTAATACAAGAACACCTTGCCCAACTAAACGGTCATTTTATATCTACCTTCCCGACATGAGAAGCATTTTTAAGATAAAAATTAGGGATTTTATTTTCCTGAAAATTTTGTTTAGAAGGGAATGAAAGAAAGATGGTATAGGATAGGTGATCAGGAATGCAATATTCCAGAATAGGTTAGAGAAAGTAAACCTGAGACAAAATTTATAGATAATAGTTTTAGATAAAGTTTAAGGAGTTTACTTATAGAGAGGAAGGAGAATTTCAGCGGAAGATACAGGTGTAAATACTGGTCAGTGAGTACGTGTGGTATGGGATTTTATTTAAATATTTTCAGTGTTACATGAATCAATTTCATCAACAGATAGTGAGAATTATGTGGCGAACTATTAAGGAAAGAAACAAGGATAGGAAATTTTCCTTCAATAGAGAGGAAGAATGAATTGATTCTGCAAGTACAAAATGACTGTAATAGGGAATATTGATATAATATTTTGAAGTTCTATTCTTATTGAGCTAGTCACTCAGTTTCTCAGGTGTAAATTCTTCATTTGTTTAAGATGATCTCTCTTTCATGAAGCTATTATCCTCAAATATTTGATCATTTTTTGGGTAGGCACTCATTTATGCATTTGAGATTACCTAGTAGACTGCCTACATTTATGTGATAAATGCCTTTTATGTGCTGTAATAGCAGTAGCAGATGTCCTCTGCATATCAGCCTTGAATCTTTCTAATCTGCAAAAAATATTTTAAGTCTTGCTCAGGGCAAAAATCTCTTTGAAATATAGTTTCACTTTGTCACAATTGTTGAAATGGTACATGCTTATGAAGATGAAGAGACATTTTATGTTATTAGAAAACCGATAATGCATATTGTGCTAATGTCAACGCAGTAAGTGAAGCAAATATCATTTAAATTATTCAGATAAAGCATTATCTTTCCCTTTCCAAGTGTTCTTCACCAATATTTTGAAGTCTTTTGTTTTCATATAAATTACATAAGGATTAAAATAAAATAAATCTAAAAATAAAAGCTTTTTGAAGTAAAAGCTAGTCAAACACTCATTTTTAATTCATTGATGTTTATTCAGAGCTGCAAAGGGTAAAGTTAAAAATCTATGATAACTTTCATCAAACATTGAAAAGTGTTTGATGCGATATTCCAGAATAGGTTAGAGAAAATAAACCTGAAACAAAGTTAATAGATAATAGCTATAGATAAAGCTTGGGAGATTTACTTATCTTATAGAGAGCAAGGAGAATTTCAGCAGAAGCCATCAATGCATCTTAATATTTATTGAAAGATAATTTGTATCTTTATCTTAAATGATAATGCAGTTGGTTCAAAATGATTGTTTATGGTGAAAGAATCCCAACAGTTATAGCTGGTCAGGGGTGACATATGCTAATTCACCCTCATGAATTTCATGGGGAAAGGGGAGAATAATTTTCCTGTAGACATATGTCTAGTAAGCAACAGGAAAGAGGAGGAAGTTTGAAAATCTCAAAATATTTCTCTTCTTCCTTTCCTTAGTTACCTACATTTCCATTCTTGTTGCAGAAATGGTATTATGCTGGTCTACCACAAGCCTCACAAAATCTTGTAGCTCCCATTTCTGCTACTATGAAAAAACTGCCACAATGTGAACTGGCTTGTAGTATTCTGTAGCCGAATTGGAGGTTTTATGGAGCAGAACTTAGATGTCTCCACAGTGTGACAACCACCTGTAAGACATGTGGCTGAAATATCTCTGCACCAGTTAATCCACAGATAATCTATCATCACCATCATCCACCACAATTCTCTGCATTGAGAGGGTGTTGGCAAATAGTACCCTGGAGGAACTTAGTAGAACTTCTCTCTCAGATTTCTAAGATTTTAATATTTGCAGAAGCAATATTTGCTTGCTTTCTTTCTTTTTTTTTCTTCAGAGAAGCTAGTGCATGGAGTGGAGACTCAAAGCCCATGTGCAGACAATTGGACAAACCTCACAGAAGGGTCATAAGGTAGAGATGAGCCAGTCAGGGTGCAATTTATCACTGATGAAACACACAACTTTCCTCTAATTCTTTAATGCTTCCTTACCCCCACAATCATGACCTCAATTCTACCTTACAAATCAGACTAGACCAGAACATGCACACTGCTACAGATAAGAGCCCACAGCACAGGGAATCCAGGATAGATAAACCCCTCACAGCCAACATTGAGAATAGATATACCATGAGGATAAGGGGAAGGTTGGGGGAAAAAGGGGGAATTAATTATAAGGATCAACATATAATCCCCTCCCAGGGGGACAAACAAATAAGAGTGGGTGAAGGGCAACAGAGGACAATGTAAGATATGGAAATAATAATCTATAACTTATCAAGAGTTCATGACAGAGGAAGGGTGGGGGAGGTAGTGAGGAAAATGAGGAGTTGATATCAAGGGCTCAAGTTGAAAGAAAATGCATTAAAATGATGGTGGCAGGATATGTGCACATGTGCTTGAAACAATGGATGAATGTATGGATTGTGATGGGAGATGTAAAAGCCCTCAATAAAAGTATTTAATAAAAAAATTGTTCAAAGTTGTGCAATCAATTTTAGAATATGTTCTTAATTCTTATTCTCATTATTATTATCTTCCCATTCTACCCCCTAACTTCCCATGCCCTAACCCTATGAAAATATTAATCTATAAAGTGACATCCTGTATTTAATATAAATATAATTATAAAAATACCAGCAAGGCAAAACAAAATCACAGAAAATCTTCAATTCAAAAGAAAGCAGAAAATAATAATCATAACAAGCATAAAATGAGTCAAAAGGGAGAACAAATGAAAGGGTGTTAAATTTTAACCTAGCTATATCTGCATTAATCAACTTTTCAATGCACTCTCTAAGATAGCAAGGCGATTCACATCCCTGGTCAATGGTCAGGGGGAACTCATTAGAGCCTCAATCCACATGCTGACTCTACATTTAGGTTTCGGTTTTCACTGTCATCTATTGCCTTCTGCAAACTGAATGCTCAGAATGTAAGTTCCAATATAATACCTGATTTTGATCTTAGATTTTATTATTTACCCTTCTAGGATCACATAGGCTGATGTGCTTCTTCCATGTAGACTTACTAGACACCTCACTGAGATGACTGTTTGTTTTAAGACAAACTTTTAACATCACAGATGTTATTATTTTTGTTAGCCAGGCATCCTCTGATTTTCTCCACTATACTTTGCTATGGCACCCACATCGGCAGTGATCTCTTCATGTGGGCAAGAATAGGATAGGACCAGATCAAAAGAACTACTTTTTCTCTGATTGTTTTTGTTTATTGTTCGGTGCCATTGAGTTGGTTCTTTAATTAGGGTTTAGGATTAAGTTCTATGAGCTCAAAATTCATTCATAAATCTAGGGTTTATGAATATATTCCCCTGGTACACCTCAGAGAGAATATTACCATTTTATTGGGATAATATTGTAAGTAATCCCCATGGAGTATATGATGATTCTATTACTAACTTAACCAAGGATTTATAATTTAATATACTGTTGATAAAATCAAACTGTTACTGTATAAAATAGCTTGTTGGACTAAAACATTTAGATTGTTGACTTGTACAGATTAAAGACTGGACTCTATTTACTCAAGCAATAAGGCTTGGAGATAGGGCAAAACATTACAAATTACTCATTCATTAAGGCAGAACTATGCCACCTGGACAAAACCATGTCATATAAAAGCAAAGGGAGCTTGAAGATAGAGAGTATAAGGTAGTTTTAACTTGCCCATGATAATATACGCTGAAAGCAAGAGATTTGAACAAATGTTCAAGCTGACAATTTGGGATTGTAGGCATCTTCCCACACTAGGGTATTTCCTTAAATCCAATAGAATATGTCATACTTCCTTTAATCTCATATACCTTTAATAGTTCCGTTATCTATATGTAAGATAAAGTCCAGTTTGCCAACTGTGGTTTCCAAATGGAATTCTTTGATGTGGTCTGTGACGGACTGTGTGCACTTTGACAAAAGGAATCTGTCTAAATCCTGTTTTCCTAGAGCATGTAGCCTGGCTCATGAGGGCTGGTTAGAAACGGCTAAACGTGCCTGATTGGGAACATAAGCATTGGGTATATTCTCCCATTGGCGTCGGTCAAAGTAACCTTGAGTGTTCTCCTAATAGTAGGCTTCTTCTCCTAACTGATCCACTAAAGGAAGTGAAATAACCTCCCAGAGAGACAGACAGAACCCGAGCCCCCACCCCCATTTCTGGACTTGGATGGACATTAAGACGTTCATTAATTTGGGGTGCTATATGACAGGAACTGCTTGGTGTTCTCCCTCTCCCTTCGACATAAGAAACTGACCCCAGTGGAGGTCGGGCCTTCTCTGAAGAAGTGTTTCATAAGATGCACACATAAGGGAGTGATCATAAACTTTACTCAGGCATACCTCACTCTTGCTTGGGAGACCAGATTAGACGAGTACATGAACTGAAAACAGACAGATGCCCATATTAGCCTTGGTGTTTATACTTACAGTAGCGATCTCATAAAATACTTCTTTTGTTCTTAACTACACTTGGAGTAGTGGTTTCCAGGTCCATCCAGGTCATATGGTGCTTCATGGCTTCATCATTGAATTTTAGGGACGCTTACTATATACTGAGTTTTTACCAGAGTTTCTTTGTTCATTTATTCCAAGATGGGCAATTTGGGCTGTTTCCAGCCTTGAGGGTGAGCATGCTTTGTGTCTCTTACTTCTGTTGGGTGTAGACCTAGCAGACATTACTGAATCATATTGGATTTCCATTCCAAGTTGTTCTCAGTAGTGCCGTATCATTTATTTTAAAAGACTAAGTATTGCATATATTGATGGTGGAGTAAACTGAACAGAGTGTACTTGGTAAGGATAAAGTTATTCATGACCTAATAGTCCATCTTTAAGGGTTTTTATTATGCACTAAGTACAATATGTATAGTTTTATATTTCCCCCTGTAGGTAGTTATAAAATGTATCTGGAAGTATCTTATAGTAACAAAAAGTAAAAGATTACCCATAAAAAAAACCCTCCCGGAGAGAAAAGCACATCCATCAATAATCTGGAATTTGTGTACATAAAACATGTGTCTGTTCTTACCCATTTATTTTTTCAATCATTTGTTTATATTAATTTGGATTTGTGGGCATTCATTTTTAATTTGGGTAATAGTTGAATAGTCAATGATCTACTTATGTTTAAATTATTTCTATTCAGGCTAGTTGGATGTTCTACTGTTACCCCAGTATCAATGACATGTGACCCCACCATTTTGTGCATAATTAAAACAAAAGAAATATTTTCATATAGGTATATCTCTGATATTACTTTAAGCATGTGCTACAATCTAAATGCAAGTGGTAATAAAAGAAAGTGATGCAACTTTTTAAGAATCATTTCATCAGACATATACTGATATATTCATTTGAGCATTTTAAAAGAGTAAAAGTTGAACAAATTTAAATTATAATTTAATATTTATTAGTAGGAACTTAATAAAAGAAGCCCTATATTTCTGTATATTGTAGATATTGTGTAACCAGATGAATAAAGTTTTTGTAAAATATACAAAGAACCTTAGAACAATCTTGCTCTTGCATCATTGAGTGTATCTTAAACACTAACTATGTCACAGTCCAAATTGATATTTTAAAGTGTTTATGTTTGCACAGTGGTTAAATAGTCAACTGGTGACCAATGATTGGTGGTCATTCTGGGGAGAAAGATAGGACCATTTGTACCATACAGACTAAAGACTCAGGTTCTGCCTGTGGCAATTCTGCTGGGTTCTACGTTGTTAGTCAGAAATGAGTCAATAGCATTGATTTTATAATTTAGTACTAGTGCTTCTGCAGAAGAGGACTGAAATTTTGCTTTGTTTTTATAATTTTATACCAATGTTTCCGTAGTATGTAATTGAACTTTAGGACCTCTGCCTTTGTACTGTTTACCTTCATAAATTACAAAAAAAAAGGAGAAAATAAACTTGAGAATGGTTGTAAAAATTTGACTAGTATCAATTAAAATATGAATAGGAATAATTGCTATTGTAATTGTTTTAGTCTGGGTACATTAGAGAAACAAATCCACAGAAACTCATATGTATAAGAGAGAGTTTTATATAAAGGGTAAGTGCACAGCAAGAAAACATCGCAACCCAGTGCTGCCCAATTCCCCAAGTTCAACATTAGCCCATATGTGCAACACTAATCTACCAAGTCCTCTTCCATCTCACAAAACACACACAATGACGCTGACTGCAGGAGGAAAGCAGAATCAGTGAATGTGTAAGCATCTCAGCTCTGGCAGGGGTCTCCACTCGGCTGCTCCAGCACCCAGGGTTGCATCCGGGTAGGTCCATGTGGTTTCTCCTCAGGGATGTCTTTCAGGAAGTGAGCCTTGCCAGATGAAGCAGGGAATTGGCTAAGGCCACTGCTCCCTGGTCTGACATCAGAAAGCAAGAGTCCCAAGAGCTCGAAAGGCATGGCTCACCTAGCCATTTATCTCTCGGCCCTTCAATTAACCCACATGTGTTTATTGGCCAGGTCGGTACAATAAACTTTAACTATCTTAATAATTTATCATTCTTTGCTATCTTTGTTATTCAACAAGGACACAGGTTACCTTCCTCTAGAGAAATAATATGTGGATACAACAGGTGCATTGTCATTAAAAGAATATAGAAATGAGAACCAAAGTATGTCATACCACGAATGTCTCAGGGAAAGAATAGCACCCATCAGGGTCTTTGTATTCAAGTTGCTGGTACTTACTAGTGACCTAGAGGTGAGTACTTATAAAAATAAAGGTTTTACATATCAAAATTATGAAAATAAATAAGAGACCGAGGAATACATGAAAATTAAAGAAACAAAAGCTAACCTTTGTTACACTTAGTTTGAAAATGAGTCCTTTTGGGGTTATAGACATTACTGGGATATATGTCAACATTTGAAATACATTCTGAGGATTGGATAATATATTTTGATCTTGTTTCAAATTTCAAAAAAATATTGTTATTTTTTAAAGGCTATAGTCAATTTTGTCTAATGCCTTATTCTAAATAAAATTGGAATTTGTAGCTTTATGGAAAATAAGACTGAAAGCAGTAGATTAGAAATTAATCACATGGACATTTTTATCTCTAAGGGTATGTGCCTACTAACTGCAAGATTGAGGAACATGTAAGTCAAAGCAGATTCTTTAGGAACAATGATTCTGTATATACCCTTCAGAAATCTGTAAAGCAAATGAAATCCAGTCTTGGAGAAGGAAACGTTTAGAGCTTCTATATCCAGATACAAATACTGTATGTGCTTGCCAGGTTTTGTCAGTAAAATTACTATCTTATACAAAGAAACAAAGCACATGATCTATGGCTTTTGAAATAGAAGGGAATCCAAAATCTAAGTAAAAATTTTAGGATATAATTCTGTGTGAAAACCACCCATCTCCACACACAAACAAACACAAATATACACATAAATATACACATAAGCAAGTATGGGACAAAAAAGCCAATAGGTATGAATATATCCTGTTATGTTTAGATTTGATCAAGAGTCAGGGATTCTATCCCCATGAGAACATAATTACTAAAGGTTGTATTTGCAAGATAATCTCTTGTAATTTGGGAAATTATTATATTTGTATTTCCTTCAATTGATACACAAATAAGTGACAATGCTTTTGGTTTATACATGTAGATATTTGAATAATATTTACCATTTTAGTATCTAATATTACACAGCATATTTGTTTTGAAGAGAGACAAAGATAATGTGACACTTCTTATGCCCCATTCTTCGATATATTTTACTGTATTTAAAATATTTAATGTATACTAGTATTATATTTTCATAGATGACAGAAAGATAGACAAGACTATTAATATGTATGAGTTCATCATTCTATATTGTAAAATAGGAATATTTTCATTAAATTATGATTTTAATATGAATTTAAGAGAAAATATTGAAATTAGATAAATATACAAGAAACTTTTTCATATACTTTTATCTCTTTATGTCTTCTACAGAGTATTTTTCTCTTTTTAATAGATAAAGAATTACACTCTGTCATTAACTAATTTTATCAAGACACTTTAATGTTGAAGTCCTATCAGTTGAAAACAATGGGCTTGTTTCCATTTCAAAGTCATGCTATCCTGGACAGGAGGAGAATCAAGGGAAATAGAGGAAAGAGCTGGGAGGAAAAGGGCATTTATAGAGCTCTAGATAAAGACATGTACATATGCAAATATATTATATGAGGATGGGGATATAGATCTATGAGCCTACATTTATAGGTTTAGTATTAAGGTAGCAGAAGGACATTGGGCCTCCACTCAAGTACT
>NW_022111324.1:34537286-34585349 GCF_000313985.2 Echinops telfairi | reverse complement strand
AGTAACCCCTGAGGTGAGGAAACCACAATAGTGGATGTCATTATTGTTCCTTCTCAGTATTACAGTAACTCTAACTCTCCTTGGCCTTACAAATGCTCTTTGTTCCCTTTTCTTATAAAATCATATGTTCTAATGTTAACTACAGTAAAGAAATCTTCTATAACAATAATTAACAAATATTATCTATGCATAATAAAAGACAATATCCAGATTATAATCTTGGAATTTTAGAATATTTTTACATTGAACAAAGCAGCAAAAATTCATTTAAAATGGAGAAAAGCATTGTGTTGGCAACTTTCTGAACACGTCACATATATTAGGGAAAAATCTAAATAATATAAGACTTCAATTTCTTTTTCGTAATCATGTTTTAAGGATAAAGAATATAGAACAGGTATCACTCCATATGATAACGAATATATAATACTAAAAGAAGAACTTTAGAATTTAACACACTTTCAAGGAACTATCAACATAGCTTCTTAATTTTCATAATTACACTAGTGCAAATTTCTCAAAAGCAATTAGTTATAAAGTCAAATTTTAAAATCCTCTATAAATGGGCCAAGCATGAGGAAATACGACACAACTTCATTTTTTTGGTTTGTTTATCAAGGTGAAACTTATTGGTCCAGTTGTGAGGATTTGAGTCTTCTGTACAATGAATTGTAATTCACATTGAGTTGTAATCCTTGATCTCCATCAGCAAGGATTTCAAATCCTCTTCACTTTCGGCAAGCTATATTGTGTTATCTGCAGAGAGCAGGTTAAAAATAAGCCTTCCTCTAATTCTGATAGCACATTCTTTTTCAAATAATCCAGCTTCTCTGTTTATCTGCTCAGTATACACCTTGAACAAATATGGTGAAAGGATACAACCCTGACACACACTTAATTTTAACCCATGTAATATTCCCTTGTTCTAACACACTTGCCTCTTTCTCCTGATCCATTATAGGTTCTGTTTGAACACAATGCAGAATTCTGTAATTCCCATTATTCTCAAATATATTCATAGTTAATTATTATCCACATAGTTGAATGCCTTTGCATTGACAATAAAACATAAGTAAACATCTTTCTGGTATTCTACACTTTTACTCAAGATCAATCTGACTTCCTCAATGATATTCCTTGTTCCAACTCTTCTGAATCTTGCCTCAGTTTCTGGTAGCTCCTTGTTGATGCAACCATTGTTGAAAGATGTTTAGAAAACATTTACTTGTATGTGATATTAATGATATTGTGTATTCTGTTGTGTCACCTTTCTTTGGAATGGGTACAAATATGGATCTCTTTAAGTGAATTACCATAGTTCCAATCTTGGTATAGACCAGTAATTTCAGTATTTCATCAGCTTCTTGAAACATTTCAATCGGTATTCCATCAAACTTGGAGCCTTATTTTTGGCTAATGTTTTCAGTACAGTTTAGAATTCTCCTTTTAGTATCATTGCCTCTTATTTATATGCTACCTCTTCTAATGGTTGAATGTCAACTAGTTCTTTTTGAGACAATGACTCTGTGTAGTCTTCTTTTGATGCTTCCTGTATTGTTCAACATTTTACCTATAGAATTTTTCAGTATCGCTACTCAATGCTTGAATTCTTTCTTGATTCTTTATGTTTAAGACATGCTGAGCAAACTTTTCCTTTTTGGTTTTCTACATCTAGGTCTTTGTACATTTCATTATAATAACTTACTTTGTTTTCCCAAGACGCCCTTTGAAAATAAAATCTTCAAAATTACACAAATAGGTAATATTATGATAAATGGAAAAAAGATTGAAGTTGTCAAGGATTTAATACTGCTTGGAACCACATTCCTTATGGAAATAATAGTCGAGATTAAATAATGCATTGTATCAAGTAAATCTGCGATACTAGGCCTCTTTGTAAAGAAGGATGTTACTTTGAGAATTAAGGTGGACCTTATCCAAGTCATGATATTTTCAATTGTGTCATATGCATGTGAACGTTGGAATTGAATAAAGCAGATAATCAATTCATTTGAATTTTTCTGGTGAAGAATATTGAAGTTACCATGGCTTTCCAAAAGAACACATAAATGTGTATTGAAAGATATAGAGCCAGATGTTCCTTAGAAAGAAGCAGGAATGTGGAGACTTCATTGCCCCTATTTTTGATATGTTATCAAGAGAGAAGAGTCCCTGGAAAAAGCCATCATGCTCCATAAAGTGGAGGGAATGACAAAGAGGAAGCCCCCCCCCCAGGTGGATGGACAACAATGGGCTCCAACAGTAGAACAATTGTGAAGATGGTAGGATGAGGCAGTGTTTCCTTCAGCTGTACACAGGACTCTGTCCATAGGGTTTTAAATGACACGGAAGCTCCTCACAACAACATCTAATGGACCACAATGATTCAAGGTCATGATCAACTATTAAGATTGGTTTCATTTGTAATGTAAATGCAGCCTATTAGGGAAACTTCATTGAGGTAGTGATCACATATTAAATGATCCTTTTATTAAAATTAACATACCACAGCTCATTTAATATATATATGAATCTAGCCAATACGCCATAAATATTATATTATACAGTTTATTGACATTAGAAATTATAAACATGAAAAATAAATTTATAAAATATCACAGATTTGTAAGCTACAGTTACAAAGAACAAAAAGATTAGCAAATATGCATCCAAAATACAACAGTGCAACATAAAAATGGTAAGAAGAAATTACACATTAATTAGGCTGAAAAAGCCTGAAGTAAGAAAAATTATGCTATTCTTGGATTTTCTAAATTACAGGCCATACTGAAAAAAATGTTTCTAGTTTAAAAAGTCTGCATTATTATGTTGTAAATTGTTCTCAGCATGTGTGAATAATACAAAATCTCAGTCCCTTGAAGTTTGTGAGTAAACAAAGTGACCTAATATGCTAATTTCAGAGGGTACATATTTTGTGTCAATTCTGAAGCAGCTGTAGAGATCTGAAAAAATGAAATTCTCAAACAAAAATTTAAAAAGACATACATTATAATAAATATGCAACCCTTGATATAATTTATTTTCTCTCTCCCAAGAAAGGTGAAGACCTAAATATGTCAGCTTGTATAGCTATGCTCTGCATACATTTTCAGCTTGCACCATGTTTTAAAAAAATTACAAAATAATTATAATTTAATCCTAAATCGAATTGTATCATGACATATAAGACAAAGAATTGCACATTTCCTCAAACAGAAAGCATGAGGGTGAAAATATTGACTGCAATGCATATAAATATTTGATGCTTCTTCTTACATTTATCAGTTATGATTGGTGACACTAGTAAAAGTTTGGATCAAATAAGATACAATATAATAGAGAGGACTGGGGGTTCTTCATAAAAGCATGCAAATATGATTTATGCAAATTTTTGCTAAGTTAAAAAACTGTTAGAAATATGTACAGCATCAAAAATAAATAAATATGTACTGCAGATTTCCTTCTCTCATCACATATTTCCATTGTACCCTTCTTTGCATTGAATTCTGACAAAATGACTCTAGGACTTTTCTGACTTCATCTTTTTCCATCTCTTTAAATCTATTTGTTGCATTCAGTATTGCTTTAAATCATATGCCACAGCATATGATTTGAGTTATCAAAATATCCTCATCTGATACAGTATGGCTTTGTTTTATCAAAGCTCATGTAAGCAGCAGTCAAGAAACAAATGCTGTATTGCATTAGGAAACTCTGATGCAAATGACCGCTTTACAATGTCTCTTGAGAACTATGATGCTCATACCCCATGTCCTGGCATGTTCAATAGCCTCATACACATGTGAAAGCTAGACAGTGAATAAGGAAGACTGCAGCAGACAAAGTGATGCATTTGAATTATGGGGTTGGCCAAGAGCACTGAACAACAACAACAAAATGTCTTTGAAGAATTATAGCCCCAATGCTCTTTAGAAGTGAGTATAGAAAGACTTTCACACTTGTACTTTGGTCCTGTTATCAGGAAGGATTAGACCCTAGGCAGGACCAGGGGGCATTGGTAACTTGAAGCAGAGGGTCAGTGAAAAAGGGGACGACTCTCAATGTGTTGGACTTACAGAGGCTGCAACAGCAGACTTAATCATGACAACTGTGAGAATAGCATACGTTTGTATAGAGGGTTGCCATGAGTAGGAACTGACTCAAGGGTGCTGACCAACAATAACGCTGTAAGAGGAGCCTCTGAGTAGCAAATACAACTGATCTACTACCCAAAGATTAGTAGTTTGAGTATCGAGAGGCACCTTAAAGGAGTCCTTGCAGTGATACTAGATAAGCATTAGACTGCAAACAAAGTCAGCAGTTCAAACCCACCAGCTGGTGCTCTTCTAAAGATTTACACCCTTAGGAGCCTGGTAAGGTGTCTATGTGAGTTTAATGGACTCCGTAACAATGGGATTGTTGTTTTTTTTTTTAAGCGGCACCTTGGAAGATGGGCCTGGCAGTCTTCTGAAAGGTCACAATCTCAACCACCCGACACAGTGTCCTTCTACTCTGCATGTGTTGAGTCATGGTCAATTGCAGTCTGCTTCACAAAAAGTAACAGCAGCATTCTTTCTTAGATGGGGCCTATTATAGATGGACATTGGGATCATAGACAAACATACATTTTAATATGGAATCCGTTCAATAATGCCTGAACTGATGTTGTTTCATGTCCCCTGTTTTGTTTATTCTTACTGTTTGGAACTTAACATTGTGCTAATATTTATGTGCACTTATGTCTAAAATAGTCCTAAGTTCCCAGTCTTACTCATTTGGAGCCTAGAGCCAAACTCCTTTGATGTTGACTATGTTGGTGTATTTTGGAGAGAGAGAAAAATCACTTCTGGAAAAAATCACTTCCAAAAAATCTCTTTGAAACTTTCTCATTTCCACCAAATAGAACTACCGAGTATCACACTGCAATGTGCCTGCTGCTAGTAGCTTCTGGTTGAGAAAGTGAATTTGGTTACTGTTGTTGTTGTTGTTGTTGTTAGGTGCCATACAGTTGGTTTCAACTCACAGAAGCCCTTTGCACATCAGAACGAGACACTGCCCAATCCTGAGTCACCCTCACAGTTGCTCCTAAGTTGAGCCCAAAGTCCATGATTAGGGCCACATATTTGTTATTCGTGTGTAATTGGGATGAGGTTTACTTCCAGAGTCTGCATCTAGAACATCTTCACCAACACATGTTGAATATGAAATACAGCAATCAGTTCATAATACGCCTATATTTAAATGACAACTGACTTCCATTTTAAAAATCCATTGACTATTAATTTTAGTTTTGAGGGGTAAAAGTATTTTACAGCAGGCTAACATAGATTGTCCATTTTTGGTCCTTAATATTTCTCTTTCAAAATATGGGCAGTAAATTACACAATTAAGAATGATAAAATGTAAATTTAGACTCTGAAGCTAAAACCTTTGAAATAATCTTGAAGGAAGAGATGATCTACTGATTTTTTATGTTTTGTAAAATATTGACATAAAGTAAAATATGGCTCAGGCTCACCTTTTAGAGTTTTTCTTCACCATCAAATGGTAAAGCATTTGAGTAGCCAATAAATCGATGGTTCGATCCTATAGTGACCTTGGAAAATAAGTCTGACAGTCTACTCTTAAAATCCTCAAATCTTTAAAACATTATAGAGCAGTTCCACTCTGCATACTGAGTGTTGTCAAGAGTCAGAATAGAATTCAAAACTAGACCTTTAAAAAGACTTTAAAAGTAGAATGCATTTGTATATTATCTAAAAATTCGGTGTTAATTAAAAGCAAAATTGGATCTTCGAAGATTACCATTTCTATGCATTATGTCCCATTGTGGAAGTCTATATAATTAAATAATTATTCCACAATAATATATCTAGTTATTTTTTAAAAATTCACTTCCATTGAGTCGATTTCAAGTCATACTAATCCTATGGGCCATGGTAGAACTGCCCCTGGAGTCTCTGAGACTGTAACTTTTCCCAGAAGTACAAAGTCTCATCTTTCTCCACGCCACAGCTGATGGTGGCTTTGAACAGCCAATCTTGCAATTAGCAGCCCAATGTACCACTCAGCCAGGAGCTCTCAAAACACAAATGCAAATGGTCTACTTTTTTCCTGTAACACAAGAGAGTAATATATTTGATCAGGATTCTATATTCTTTAAATATTTTATAGTATTTATGTGACATAAAGGTACATTAAAACGTCATTTGCTAAAGCATCTATAACATCTTGAGAGCACAATGAATAATATCAATGATATATATAAATTATATTAGCATATCTATATAGCAATATAAAGGTTTCACTTTGTGGCTTTGTTTTTTTTTAAGTGATGTGTATAGAAAAAAAGATGGCAAAAATAGAAATTTTGGTATATATTTTAATATATTAAATTATAAGCAAAAATGAGATAGACCCCCATAGGGGAAATATTTTGAGTAAGTTAGCTTAGTATGCTGATGCTAGCAAAGAAGTTATAAATGAAAAGGGAAAGGAATTAGCAGACAGAGGGAATTGTATTTGCAAAACATGAATTTGTAGCAAATGATTCTAATGTGGAATAAAAAGTTCCTTGCTCAGCAAACAGAAGAGGAGAATAACAACTATGAATTTGAACAGTTTACAAGGATTAAATTGTGTCACATTTTGGGTTGGGTTAAGGAATTTGCCTTGCATTCTCTTAGGTGTAGGTACATGACATTGACAACATTTTATCATTGTTTAAAATTAAATAATAAAAACTGTATTTTCGTGTGGTGCAATCTAATTTTAACATAAGAAACCATTAACAATTCTCAGGCGATGAATGCTATAGTTTTGTGTAAAAATTGACTCATATTGAATAGACATTTATTAGATAAGGAAACACTAAATGGACACAGCATCCAGGAGGGAGGCTGTTGTGATGGCTTGTGTGAATAATGGCAGTAACCTGTAGACTATGATGAGTTGAAGGGAAATGTGATAAATATATATTAAGCACCTACTGTGTTTTAAATAGCCTTATGAACACCAGGAAATAAGGATTAACACAAACTTTTCCTATCATCTGGAACAAATGTTAGCACTCATTTTAACCAGGTGGTATATAAGATGGTCTTGTGATGTTTTTAAAAATATGGATATGGTGACCATACCACATCACTTTAGTTGGTTTCTCCATGTATGCTCTGTGTAAAAACCTTGGCTAAAAATCCTGAAAAGCTTGGAAGTACAAACGGTTAAATGCATAATTATAAAACAATGTGACAAATGTGATGGCATAAGGAAGCACAAAAATTAAGAAAACACATAAATAAATTAACTGAGAAAAGCATGATTTACTGAGTGATTTTACAAGTTATTCAACTGTGTACAAACTTCTAAAATTACACTCAGGTCATTAGCCATTCTTATGTTAATGAAGACTAGCAAATCAACTACTTTTTCCTAATGATTTGCCTTTTTAACTCTTTGGTCTTAGAATATGGGCAATGCTGAAACATTTCATTTAGAAGAGGCTGTGATAAAAATTGTATTATATGTTTTAATAATTTATATAACTAAGAAAAATTCTGCAAAGAATTAGAATAGTTCTTCTGAATGAGGACACCAGTCAAGATTGAGAAGTTTACTACGATAATGATTTACCAACTTTTCTTCCATTTACATTTTCCTGATTTTGTATAGACAACTTTATTTTGTTTTGTTTTAGAGATAGAAGAAGCTCTTAGAATACATACCTCAACAAAATAAATAATTTTAATACATAACTTGTAATCAGGTTATTAGCATATTAATTCCACTTATAAACAACTGCATTTTTATGTTGTATTTTGACATATTTGCTGCAATGGTGTGCTTAAGCAACATAGCATGACTCATGAGAACCAATTATTCATGTCTCTTCACAATTCCATGTTCTGTGATTATTATTTTAGGGTGGGAAGATAATTCTCCGTCACTCTCATGTGTTTCTGCACATCTGCAAAGAAAGACATTGATTAACTTTGTTCTTAATTCACATTTTAAAGATGATAATATAGTAAACAAATTTCAATATAGTTTATTACCTCTAAAAAAAGACAAATTTATTTATTATGAAGTATAATATAGAAAGCATCCCTGTTTTGTAAATGGTTGTTTGTCTTCTGTCCATTATATACAGGTACACTCGGTTCAAGGAAAATTTTTTTAAGAATTGGAAATCCAGAACCATTACTTGTGCTCATGAGGACCCTGGACATAGATCAAGAGACTGTTCTTTGAATAGAACAAGAAAATACTCTTGAAATTTTATGAAAAATGTGTATGGGGGTGTATCCTTTCACATTATTTATTCATTCCGTATGCTGAGCAAATCATCTCAACTGCTGGACTATATAAAGATCACAGCATTAGGACGAGAGAAAGGCTTATATGCAACCTAGGGTATACAGATGGTACATTTTTTATTAAATGAAGTGGGGAGGATGAAATACGTGTTGATGAAAATAAAATACTGCATTATTCAGTATGAATTGCAACTAGACCAACAGAAATCATGATGGTAAACAAAATATGGAAGTTTTCAAGGATTTAATTTTGCTTGAATTCTCAGATAATACTCACGAAAGCCACAGTCAAGAAATCAAATGACATATTTATTAGGTAAATCTGCTGCGAAAGACCACCAAAAATTTAAAGTGCAAAGATGTCACTTTAATAGTATGGTGCACCTGACCTAAGCCATGTGAAATCTGATTATTGGACAAAACAGATGGAAGAAGAATTGATATACTTAAATAATGGTGTTGGTGAAGAATATCAAAGTACTGACCGAAGAACAAATCTACTTGGGAGAAAGTACAGCCAGAATGCTCCTTCAGAAGAAGGATGTTGGAATGTCATCTCCCATAATTTACATATTATCCAGAGAGACCTGTCCCTGGGAAAAGACATAGATTTGGTAAAGTATGGCAAAGTTGAAAACAAACAAACAAAAACCACACTTCAACATGATGGATTGAAACAGCAGCTGCAACAATGGGCTCAAACAGTAGAGTAATTGTGAGGATATTTCAGGACCAGGAAGAGTCGTTTACATTGTGCGTGGAGTTACTGAGTCAGAAGCAATTCTAAGACAATAACAGCAACTCCAGTAAGCTCAGGCTCCTTCTTCTGTATTCCAACCCTCGGTACATTGAGGTATTATTTAGATCTCATTGCTTCCTGTTGTAGGATTTGGTGCTTGGGCTACAATAGATATCTGAATGTATAGCAACTTCTTTTGCTGTGTATTGTCATTTGCCTTCTTCTGAGAAGGCCTGCCAGGATAGTTGATTACAAATTGGGCTGCGTGCACCAAGATTAGCAATATGAAACTACCGGCGGAGTAGAATGGGGCATTTGGATCACATAAATATGAATAGTCTCAGAAACCCACAGGGGAAGTTCTACTCTGCTCTAAAGATTGCTCAAACTGACAATCAATGCTCATGGATGCAATAGTGACGAGATCAAATTATGACTGCTTTTTCCCTTGGACATTGATTGTGGGTCCAATCACCCTACAAGGCAGAGTAGACCTGCCCGCTGTGTGTTTCTGAGGCTCTAATCTTTTGGGGAGCAATAAAGCCTCATTATACTCCCACAGGATCAAATGCTGTGCTACATTGGGTAAATCTGCTGCGCAATGCCTCTTTAAAGTGCTGACATGGTGGTTAGTCTGAGGACTAATGCGCACCTGACCTAAGCCGTGGTATTTTCAGATGGCTAATATTTGTTGAAAGGTGGACACAAAATAAGAAAGACTGAAGAAGAATAGATGCATTTGAATTGTGATAATGGAGAAGAACGTTGAGGGTACCATTGGATGACAAATTTAAAAATACATTGTCTCATATACTTTGAACATGTTGTCAGGAGAGACCAGTCCATGGAGAAGGAGCTCATGATTGGTAAAGCAGAGGGGCAGTGACGAAGAGGAAGGCTTGGGATGCGATAGACTGATTGGCACAGTGGCTACACTGAGTTCGAACATAAGAACAATTGTGAAATGGCCCACGACTGGGCAGCGTTTCTCATTCTGTTGTGCAGAGGTTTGCTATGAGTGACACCTAAAGACAACAAGATAGGGTTGCCGTGACTCAGAATTGACTTTATGCAGTGATAATATTCTGTTACCATCCATGTAATTGTGAAAGACTACCATTTTTGCTTGAAAGTGGGGTAAAATCCCAGACCTCTCATAGTTCTTAAAATTTGATAAATTGTTATATTTTGGTTTAGGCTGGATTATTTAGAGAAACAAAATCAGTAACTCTTGTATGTATATACATATAAAAATATTTATATAAAAATATGGCTCATATAGTTGTAGAATTGGTTAAGTCCAGTCTGGCTTAAGTTTGTGGGTCACAACTAAGCTAAAAGATTCCCTTCATGGCTGTAACTGATTGAGGAAGTTGAATAAGAGCCAGGGAGAAGTAAGAATACTACAGGCTGGCAGATGCCTCGCTTAATAAATATGAGATTGACTGAATGAATCCAAGGTCCGTAGTCCACTGATCCTCCTGGGGTCAGCAGTTGATATAATCAGCAAACCAAAGGAAGAATCCAGCATTTGACCACACCATGTTAGATCATTTCATGGGAGAATCAAGACCCAAAGAAATTGACTTAAGATCTATATGTGCTCACACCACAAAAATCTGCAAATACTACATAACCCGTGCATTTGTTATTGATAATTTTTGTTTTTGCTTTCCATAGACAATTGTTAAAGATTATCCAGCAATTCATTATTTTATCCCATACATTTTTTATGGGATACATTATTAAGAGTATGATCTGCATGGTTCCTGAAGAGTAGAAAAAAAAGAGGTACACAAAATTGGATTCTTTTATAAGAAAGAATTTTCATATATGAATGAAAAAAAGGTTAATTAATACCTGACCAAAAAAAAACATTAAAATTGTTACTTCAGATATTTCCATATTGCTTCTTGATTGGCATCCTCACTTGAAATATTCTTCTATTTTATCTGAGCACCGTTGGCTGTGTGATTTGTCTTTAACCATCTTTTCACTGTAGGAGTAAGATCCCATTCATTTAGGGATAGGCCAATTAGACAATAGTCACTGTGTTTGATATATTAGAAACAGGTGACTTCTCAAGAACTTATCATTTTAACCTTTGAAAAACCCCTTTCCACTTTAGTTGAACTTACAGCAGTTGTTCAGACAATATTTTTAGCTCTTTGAACACTTTCAGGAATCGCATAAAATCACGTGGGAATTTGGGTCATAAACACAAAGCTGAAATGGATGACAGTGTGTCAACTTGTGGTTCTTTGACACTTTTTCTCTTTACATTATATGAAGTAACAAGCCCAAAAGGAGTAAAAATTTAGTATTTCATCGAAGTATAACAAGTTTTATAAAATGAATAAATATTATAAGCAGGGTTCCATTTAATTTTTATACCTATGGACAGAATGAACATTACTACAGGCTCTTAGAATATGCTGTTGCACAGATAACTATTTTAAAAACTGAGTAAGGAGTGTAAATTTCTGATTTCCACATTGAGTTGCTGCCTAGCCACCCACCTTAGAAAGCACCCTAATACAAATGCCATTTTACCAACCACTTAACTGAACTCAACCAAAAAATAGGCATTGGTTCTACCGAAGGGGAGCGAACTGGCTGAATCCCACCACTGCTCTCCACCCACCAGTTTATTATCTCCCAGCTTCGGCATCACTTTCCAGCTTCACAGGCTGCCAGCTACATGAGTCCGGAGAGGGCCCCAGCTGCCATCGCTCCCACTGTCTGAAGGTGGACAGTGCTGCACTGCTTACTTGATATAAATTTCGTTCTTGATATAAAGTTATTTCTTATACACACACAAGTGTACCTGGTTGTGTTTCTGTAGAAAACTTAGTCAAACACATTAGACCTGACTACTAATCTGGTTTGTGCTCCTAAGAAATGAGACACGCTTAGCATATTGAATAGTTCTCATTTCAGTTCGTGGAACTGGAAGATAGTGTCAATTTCATAGATATTTTTTGGAGATTTATGTTAATAATATATATTAAACAGTGTTCACTATGTCCGATGTATTAAGTGGTGCTCTTTAATTGCTGTGTGTAATCTTGCTCTCTTGGCTCTTCTGTGTAATTACAGAGATTTAAGGGTTGAAGCACACATGACCAAGGACACTTTGGCAAGATTTTTGCATTTTGTCAAAACAGGGCACAGCATAGCACCTATGAAACACACAATATTCCTCTGGTTCCTTGAGGCTTCCTCACCCCCCACTATCATCACTCCAGTTCTGCTTTTCATTGTGGGGTAGGCCACATCTTGTGTACAGGCACAGATAAGAGATAAGAGCTCAAGACACAAGGGATCCAGGAATAGGAATAGAATTAGTGATACTGGGAGGGTAGGGGGAAGGTGAGGAAGGGGAGAACCAATCAAAATGATCAATACATAATTACACATACTCACACACACCCCAGGGGGATGAACAACAGAAACTGTAGGGGAAATGAGACAGTGGTCAGTGTAAGATATGAAAATAATAATAATTTATAATTTAATCAAGGTTCACGAGGGTGGGGCAGGGGAGGTGGGGAGAAGAGGAGCTAATACCAACGGCTCAATAGAAAATAAATTATTAGAAAATGAAGATGGCAACATATGTACAAATATGCTGGATAAAATAGATGTATGGACTGTTATAAGAGCTGCAAGAGTCCCCAATAAAATTACATTCTAACGAAAAAAAAGTGTGTGTATGTGAATATCTATAGTATATACTCATGTATAAGCTGGGTTTTTCAGCACAGTTTTAATGCAGTTTTGTAGTAAAATTAGGTGCCTTGACTGATATTTGGGTCGAGTTATACTCGAATATATGCCATTATATATATAATGGAAAGTTATTACTGTAAAAGTAAAATGTAATAATTGATAGTAACAAGTAACTGGTTATTTTAAGCATAAAACATTTAAATTTTTAATAGGTAAAATGGTTCAATAAATAAAAACTGGATCAGGAGTTAATATAAATATTGAGAGAGCATAAATTAAGTAATTTTAAGAAAAGTATGTTCATAGAACTTTAAATAATATTACAAGGAAATTAATAGAGATAAAATTATTCCATAATACTTATCCTATAGAATGATTTGTTGTAGGAAACCAAAAATATATAAATTGATTTTTAACAATTTAATTTTATGAAGGAAATTTATATTTTAAGATAAATACCCTGTTTGAAAAATGTGCATAATGGGTACAAAAAGCCAATTTTGCTACTTAAAAATTTCATAAGGAAAGAATGTATAACAAAATAGTATTGCAAAATAACACATTTTCCAATGTTATGTAGACATATTCTTCACTTTAAAAATCATATTATGTTGGTCACAAAGGAAATAAATACAAGTCTTCTCCTCTTGTAATAGAGTTGTTTTATTTATTGGATTGATTCTTTAGTAAATAAACTACTGTTTACAAACATCCCATTTCATGGACTTCTTTAATTCAATGTCGTGAATGTGCTCTCATCTAAAAAAGTTTGAAAGTGTATGCCAATTCAGAAAATTCCACAGATTCCTTTAATATCTCAGCTAATAAGTAAAGGATTCATTGAAATTTATGAGTTCAGGAGAATCACAAGCACTGAAAAAATTGTCAATGACTTTATTATGCTTTAATCAAAAATCAGTGTTCAGGGAAGTGGCTATAAAAATCAAATGTCATATGGTTTATATAATTAAAAAAATCTGCTTCAAAAATATCTTTGAAATTTATAATGCCAAGCTATCACTTTGTTGACTAAGGTCTACCTGACGCAAATGATGCTCTTTGTAATTGTTGCCTATCCTTGCAGAAAGTTGTTAGGTGCCCTATAGTTGGTTCTGATACAGAGCAACCAAATGTACAACAGAATGAAGCAGAGCTCGGTCCTGCACCACCCTCACAATTATTCCTATGTCTGAACCCATTGCTGCAACCATTGCGTAAATCCATTCCATGAAAGGCTTTTCTCCTTTACACTACCCCTCCACTTTACCAAGCATGATGCCTGTCTTTAGGGACTGGTCTCTGCTGTATATAAGCATATAAGTATATGAGAAGAAGTCTTGTCATCCTTGCCTCTAGGGAGCACTCTGGACATACTGCTTCAAGACAGATTTGTTTTTCCATTTAGCCATCCGCGTTACTTTCAATATTCTTCTCCAGGACCTCAATTAAAAAGAATCAATTCTTTTTCGGGCTTCCTTATTCAATGTCCATTTTTCATGCACATGAGGTGCTTGAAAAGGCCATGACTGGTCATGCGCACCTTAGTCCTCAAAGTAACACTCTTATTTTCAATAACACTAAAGAAATCTTATGCAGCACATCTACCTAATGCAAAGCATCTTCTGATTGCCAGGTGTGTGAACTTAGGTTTTCTTTGAGTTGTAATCCATAGTGAAAGCTGAAACACGTGATCTTCATTTGCAAGTGCTTCAAGCCCTCCTCACTTTCAGCAAGCAGCATTTTTCATCTGCATAGAGAAGGTTGTTAATAAGACTTCCTCCAAGCCTAATGCCACATTTTTCTTTATATAATCCAAAAATCTCTGATTATTTGCAGGCATATGGATAGAATAAATATGGTGAGAGGTTACCACCTTGACACCACCTTTCCTGATATTAAAATCATTATTTCTTGTTCTGTTCCCATAATTGCCTCTTGATCTATGTACGAGTCCCTCCTGAGTATAATAAAGTGTTCTAAATTTCTCATTCTAATACCTTTACCTTGTCAATAAAACACAAGTAAATATTTTTCTGGTATTCTATACTTCAAGTAAAGATCCATTTCACATTACCAAGATTTCGTTTGTTCAATGAACTCTTCTAAATCTGCCCTGAACCATGAACCAGCAGCATTTTCTAGCTAATATACTGCTGCGACTATTGACAGATGATCTTCAGCTAAATTTTACTTTCATATGATATCAATGATATTGTTCTTTGGTTTGAACTTTCTGTTGGGTCACCTTTCTTTGGAATTGGTGCAAATATGAATCTCTTCCAGTCAGTTGGCCATGTAACTCTTTTCTAAATTTCCTGAACATAGTTGCTTCATCAGCATGTTGAAACACTTTAAATGGTAATCCATAAACTCCTAGAACCTTCTTTTGGTTAATGAGTTTAATGAAGCTTAATTTTTTTTCCTTGAGCATCATTTGTTCTTGTTCATATGCAACTTCCTGAAATGGTGGAATGTCAATTAGTTCTTTGTGGTACAGTGACTGAGTATATTCTTTCCATCTTCTGTTGATGCTTTCTGCATCATTCAATATTTTGCCAATTGAATCTTTCAATATTACAACTTGAAACTTGAATTTTTTCTTGATATCTGTAAGTCCAAGATATGCTGATCATCTTCTTCTTTTTTATTGGTTCTCTAACTCCAGGTCTTTGAACTTTCATTTTAATAATTGACATTGCTTCTTTTTACCTGTTTATTGACAGAGAGCTGTTAGGAATCCACACCAGATTCAGAAGAGCACATGGGAAAAGAGATCTCATTGCTTATTTCAGGAGGATCTTAGTTGAAAGTACAAGATACCAGAATTATGCTTCCTTGTGTTTGTTAACTGTGCAGACATTTGACTGCGTTGCTCTTGTTAGGTACCATTGAGGTGACTCTGACCCATAGAGACACGATGTGAAACAGCATGAAGCAGTGGGTGGTCCTATACTATCCTCATAAATGTTCCTATGCCTGAGCTCATTGATGCAGCCACTGTGTCAATCCATCCCCTTGAGGGTCTTCCGATTTTTCACCACCCTTACATTTAGCAAAAATGAGGTCCCTCTCCAGGGACTGGTCCCTCCTGACAATATGTCTAAAATATGGAAGACTAAGTCTTGCCATACTTACCTCTAAGGTTCACGTGGGCCTTACTTCTTCTAGTACAGATCTGTCTGTCCTTTAGGTAGTCCATGGTACTTTCTTCTCCAGCGCCATAATTTAATTGCATCAGTTCTTCTACAGTCTTTCTTATTCCATGCCCAATGTTCACATACATATGATGCAATGGAGAATACCATGGCTTGAGGCAGGTGCACCTCAGTCAAAGTAACATATTTGCTCTTCAATACTTTAGAGTGCAGTGGATTCACCTAGAACACATCTTTTGATCTCTTGACTGCTGCTTGCATGAGCATCAGTTGGGGATCCAATTAAGACAAAATCCTTGGCAACTTCAACTTTTCTCCATTTATCGTGATGATATCTATTTATCAGTTGTGAGCATTTTGTTTTTCCTTACATTGAGTGGTAATCCTTACAGAAGGCTACAAACCTTGATCTTTCTCACACAATGCTACACTTCCTCCTCACTTTCAGCAAGCAAGGTGGTGTCATCTGCTTATCACAGGTTGTTAATGAGCCTTCCTCTAATATCCTTGCCTGTCAGTTTGTTATAACGTGGTGGCTTATCACAATAGGGCATTAATCACATTTACATTATCACATTAATCACCGTGTTTCTCTGATTATAGAAGCTATGTCACAGGTATTTCAAATGCCAGCAGGGTCACTCAAAGTGAATAGGTTTCAGGGGAGCTTCCAGAGCAGAGCAGGCAATAGAGAAGGACTTGACTCTCCACTTCAGAGGAAGAAGCCACTGAAAACCTTATTCTGACCATGTAGATGGCAAAAACTATGATGCCAGTGCAAAGAGCTGGAAATTCAGGAAACTTAATGATACTCTCTGTACACAGAACAGCAGGTATTTATTTAAATAGCACAATGGATAATGTAGGATTTAACATGTAAGCATTCATTGGGGTTGTTTCTTCCACCACAATTATACAAATTGCACGATGAGCAAATCATCCAAAAGCGGGACTATATGGAGAAGAATATGGCGTTAGGATCGGAGGCTGTGGTTGCTAGATGCTGTTGAATCAGAACCAACCTATAGTTACCTTATTAGCAATGGAGAAAAAACCAAAACACAACAAAAAAACCCCACTGCCCAGCCTGCACCATCCTGACAATAGTTCCTATGCTTGGGCTCATTTTTGAAGCCACTGTGTCAAATTGCCATATTAAAACCCTTCCTCTTATTTTGCAGGCAGTGTACTTTATCAAACATGATGTCATTCTCCAGGGACAGGTATCTCCTGACAACATGGCTAACATAGCTAAGGTGAAGTCTTGCCAGCCTTTCTTATAAGGAACACTGTTGCCATCCTTCTTCCAAGACAAATGTTTGTCTTTTTGCCCTTCATTGGTACTTTCAATATTCTTCACCAGAGCCGCATTTCAAATGCATCAGTATTTCTTTGGTTTTCCTTATTCTGTGTCCATCTTTTACATGCACATGAGACAAGTTAAAATATTTCTATTCCTGTAAAGAGTTACAGTCTCATAAACTCACAAAGACAGTTCTACCCTGACTTTTTGGGGCGCTATGAATCAGTATCGATTGGATGACATTGAGTTTGGTTTTTAGAACTTTGATGAATAATAGTGGAAGGTGTACTTCTGTCCTCAAATACCATCTTTGTTTTCAACATTTTAAAGAGGTCTTATGCAGAATATCTATGCATCTTTTATCCTCTTGACTGCTGTGCCAATGAGTACTGAAAATAAATCTAAGCAAGACAAAATCTTTGACAACTTCAACCCTTTCTCCATTTATCATTATATTGCTTCGTGGGACAGTTTGAGGATTTTGCTCTCCTATGCATTGTAATCCATACTGAAGGCTGCAATCCTTGATCCTCAGCAGCAAGTGCTTCAAGCCCTCCTCCCTTTCAGTATGCAGTGTTGTTTCAGTCACATATTTCAGGTTGTTAATGAATCTTCACCCAATCTTGATTGCAAATTCTTCTTCATATAATCCAACTCTTTCAATTTATTGCTCTGACCACAGATTGGAAAAGCATGGTGGAATACACAAGCCTGACACGCACCATTTCTAATTTTCAGTCATGCAGGAATCCCAAATTCTGTTTGCGCTACTTCCTGTTGATCCTTATGTCAGTTCTGCACGAGCACAATGAAGTAGGCTGGAATTTCCATTCTTCTCAAGGTTATCCATAGTTTTGTTTGATCTGCACGGTAAATCTGCATACCTTGGCATAGTAAACACACACACACACACACACACACACACACACACACACACACACAAGTATCTTTTAAGTATCCTGTACTTTCGGCCAAGTCTGGTATCTGAAATGATCTCCTTTGTTTCAAGACCTCTTCTGAATCCAACCTGGACCTATGGCAGCTCAATGTCAATGGGTTGTTTCAACTGTTGTTGGATGATCAGCAAAAATTTACCTGCATATGATATTAATGATATTTTTCTATAATTTGAGCATTCTATTGGGTCACATTTCTTTGAAATGGGTACAAATACGATCTCTTTCAGTCAGTTGGCCAAAAATCTGTCTTCCAAATAGCCAGGCTTTGATGAGTTTCCAGTGCTTCATAGACTAGTTGAAACTTTTCAATTGGTATTCCATCAATACTGCAATCTTATTTTGATAATGGTTTCCTTGTGATTGAACTTCCCATCTGTACCATTGGTTCATACGCTACCACCTGAGATGGTGGATTGTCACTAGTTGACAATTGAAGCTATGTGTATTTTTTCCAACTTCTTTTGCATTGTTCATTATTGTGCCCATAGAATTTTTCAGAATTACAAATCAAGGATTAAATTTTGTCTTGAGTTCTTTCAGTTTAAGATATGCTGAGCATGTTCTGCCTTTTTGATTTTCTAACTCTAGAAATTTCTCTTTAATAATTTACTTTGTCTTCTCGAGCTACCCCTTGAAAATTTCTGCTCAGCTCTTTAACTTAATCATTTCTTCCATTTTTAGTAGTTATTCTCAGATTAGGAAAAAAAAATCAGTCTTTTCTGACATCCACTTTGATCTTTTCTTTATCGCCTGCTTTTTATGTGACTTTTTACTTTTTCCATGAAGATAATATTCTTTGTCCTCCCACAGCTCACCAAGTTTTTCTTTTAATGTTCAAGGTAGAAAATCTGTTTTTAAGATATAATGAGAGGGGACTAGAACTATATACTCATATCTATATGTTAAGAATTAAGGTTTCAGACGGACATGGAGCCTCGACTCAAGTACTCCCTTAACACAGAACACTTTGTTCTAACAATCCAGCATTCTCTGATGCTCACCTTCTCAACCTGATTGCTGAAGCCAAAATGGGTGCATAAACAAATGTGATGAAGATAGCTGATAGTGCCAAGCTATCAGAAGAGATAGCATCTGGGGCCTTAAAGGCTTGAAGATGAGCAAGCAACCATCTGGTTCAGAAGCAACAAAGTCCACATGGAAGAAGTACACTAGCCTGTGTGATTATGAGATGTCTATGGGATCAAGTATCAGGCATCTAAGACCCAGAATAAAACCATAGCCAAGGCAAATGTGTGAACATCTCTTCACAGAGGGGCACAGGGAAGAGATGAGCCAGTCAGGGAGCAGTATAGCAACAATGAACACTCAACTTTCCTCTAGTTCTTTGGTGCTTCCTTCACCCCACAATCATGACCCCAATTCTACCTTACAAATCAAATTAGACCAGAGCATGCACACTGCTACAGATAAGAGCCTGCAGCACAAGGAATCCAGGATAGATAAACCCCTCAGGGCCAACAATGAGCATAGAGATACCAGGAGGATTAGAGAGGAGAAAAGGGTAATTGATGACAAGGATCAACCTAGTACCCTCTCCCAGGGGGACAAATAATAGAAAAGTAGGTGAGGAGTGACAGAGGACAATGTAAGATATGGAAAAAATAATCCATAACTTCTCAAAGGTTTGTGAAGGAGGGGGAAGAAATTGGGAGCTTATATCAGGGGCTCAAGTAGGAAGAGAATGCTTTGAAAATGATGATGGCAGCATATGTGCAAATGTGCTTGACACTCTGAATGAAAGTATGGATTGTGATAAGAGATGTAAAAGACCCCAATAAAACTATTTAAAACAAAACAAAACAAAAAACAGAACAGTTAGAAGTTCAGCAAAGTTAAAAAACTGTACCAATCATTGAGGGTGGAATATTGGATTTAGCTATATATTGAATTTTTGTTATAATTAAAATCCTTCATTTTTCTAATTGAAAAAAAATACATAAGATTTTAAAAAAAATATGTTCTCAAACAAATGAATCTGTCTTGTAGGAAATAAATCATGAATGCTCTTTTAAGGCACATGTTGAGTTTGCTCATATAATTTGAACATTTTGCCAGGAGATAAGAATTCCTGTAGAAATCCTTACACTTAGTAATGGAAAAGATTATTTAAAAAGAGGAAGACCTATCTCATTTGAATTCTGAGGTTTGGAAGAGGACTAATGAGTACCATGTGATATGCAGATGAGATAACCTTCCGTTTTGAAAGGGATGAAGACTTGAAGCAATAGTGATGAATATCAAAGACTACAGCCTTCAATATGAATTAAAAGTCATTGAAAAGAAACAAAATGTCATCACAATTTGACCAATAGATTATCAGGATTAACCAAGAAAGAATGAAGTTGTCAAGATTTTATTTTTACTTGGATCAACACTTACTGTTTACAGAAGCAGCTCAAGAAATTAAACTTTTTATATTGTTTGATGGACTATTGCACATGGACTCTTTAAAATGTTAAAAAGTAGAGCTGTCACTTGGAGGCCTAAGGTGCACCTGGCCCAAGACACGATACCTTCATTGCTTAACATGCATGTAAAGGCTTGACAATAGATAAGGAAGACTTCAGAAGAATTGACGAATTTGAACTACCACATTGCAAAATATTTTGAAAACACATGGACTGTACATAATAAAATCCAAATCTGGAAGAGGGAACAATGCTACAAACCAGAGTTGCAGAATGCTATTGATGAAAGATAATTATGATAAGGAAACCTGGTGTCATGGTGTTTACAGAGTAGGCCAGCAGTTTGAAACTAACAGTCACTTTGAGGGAGAAACCTGGGGCTTTCTATTCCTGTAGAGTTCCAGTCTCATAAACTCGCAGACAGTTCTACACTGTCTTTTAGGGGCTCTATGAATCAGTATTGATTTGATAACATTGAGTTGGGTTTTTAGAACTTTGATGAATGCTAGTAGAAGTCCCAATTCCATTTACAGGATCCTGACATGGATTAAGTCTCCTGTGAATCCCCTCTGACTATAGTTAATTCACAGGTGGGTGAATAGCCTAGGGATATGAATATCAGACAGAGAAAAATTTTAAGTGGATTTTGGCAGATGTAGGTAGAACTAAATTGTAATACCTTATCACTTCATCTTCTTTTTGACCTGTTCTAAATGAGTTCTAAGTTTTTAAAATCATTTTATTTGGGGCTTGTACAACTCTTATCATAATCCATCCATCCATCCATTGTATCAAGCACATTTGTACGTTTGTTGCCATCATCATTCTCAAAACATTTGCTTTCTACTTGAGCCCTTGGTATCAGCTCCTCATTTTCCCATCCCTCCCTACTTCCCCCTCCCTCATGAACCCTTGATAATTTATAAATTATTATTATTTTGTCATATCTTACACTGTCTGACATTTCCCTTCACCCAGTTTTCAGTTGTCTGTCCCCCAGAGAGAAGTTATATGTAGATCCTTGTAATCGGTCCCCCCTTTCTACCCCACCTTCCCTCCACCCTCCCAGTATTGCCACTCTCCCTACTGGTCCTGAATGGATCATCTGTCCTGGTTCCCTGTGTTTCCAGTTCCTATGTGTACCAGTGTGTATCCGCTGGTCTAGCCGGATTTGTAAGGTAAAATTGAGATCATGATAGTGGGGGGTGGGAAGCATGAAAGAACTAAAGGAAAGTTGTATGTTTCATCGTTGCTAGATTGCCCCCTGACTGGCTCCTCTCCTCTCTGTAAACCTCCTGCAGGGTATGTCCAGTTGCCTACAGATGGGCTTTGGGCCCCCAATCTGCACTCCCCCTCATTCCCAATGATATGATTTTTGTGCCTTGATGTCTGGCACCTGATCCCTTCGACACCTTGTGATCACACAGGCTGGTGTACTTGTTCCATGTGGGCTTTGTTTCTTATGAGCTAGATGGCTGCTTGTTTACCTTAAGCCTCTAAGACCCCAGACGCTCCATCTTTTGATAGCCAGGCATGAAATGAAGACTGAGCATGATAGTGGAACAAGAGGAAAATAAAAGAAAATAGAGGAAAGAACTAGGAGGCAAAGGGCATTCATAGAGGTCTAAACATAGGTATGTACATATGTAAATATATTTATATATGATGATTGGTAAATAGATCTATGTGCATATATTCATAGGTTTAGTAATAAGGTAGCAGATGGACGTAAGGCCTCCACTCAAGTACTCCCTCAATGCAAGAACACTTTGTTCTATTAAACTGGCATTCCATGATGCTCTCATTTCCAACAGGATCGCTGAAGACAAATGGGTGCATAAGCAAATGTGGTGGAGAAAGCTGATGGTGCCCGAGTTCTAAATTTTTAAACAATCTTTTTCTGTTTTCTTTTTGATTGATATTTACCTCTGTTTTGTTTTTGTCACTGTTGGTGGGTCATTTTTTGTTTTGTTTTTGCCTTTTTTTTGGTATGATTTCTGTATAGGGAATCCAGGATGGCCAAATCTATAGATTGAGTAGCTACATTAATAGTTTCCTGGGGCATGGATGGGGAGGGTGTGGAGAAAAAAGAGCAGGTCAACTAGGATCCAGCTTACCTGAAACCTCTAGTTTAATTTCCATGATTTACATATCACAAAGCTCACCCATTTAGAGTTTACAACTAAATAGTATCTAGGTTATTTCATGAATTATACAGCTATCATCCTAATTTAAGTTTATAAGATACCCATCATCCTAAAAAAGGAGCCATTTATCCATTACCACCTATTGCCTATCTCTCCCCTCTGTCCCTAAACAGCCACCAATTTACTTTTGAACTATTAGTCTCTATACATTTGCTTATTCTGAGCATTTACTTTAAACTGGATAATGTGATTCTGTGAAACTTTTTGATGGACTTCTTTCACTTAGCTGAATGTTTTTGATGTTTACCCATGTGTTAACCTATATCAATGCGGCATTCTATTTTATTGCTAAATAAAAAAAAAATCTGTTATAAAGCGTTATCACCTGTTGTTTAATCATTCCTCAGGGAATTTATATAGTCTTGAACTGATAAACAGGAGTGGAGGGGCTGTCTTCTAGGGCACTGTATTCTAAAATGTTGAGGAATTGCTATAGTGTTATATTAGGTGGCTGTATCATTCCATGCTCTCACGAGTGTTGCAGGAGGAGTCTTGTTTCTCCACATCATCACCACATTTGTTAATGTCTTCTGAGTCTTTTTGACGACAATCATTTGAGTTAGAAATGACCATCTTTTTTTTTTCACCTTCAGTGCCCTATGTAATTTATCTGCTATTCTAAGGAACTGTAATCCTGTGTACCTTTTTAAGTTAATGGTCCCTGACTTTGCTGCACTATGTAAAAAATAGATGAGGTAATCTTAATAAATTTACTTCCATTTTGTTAATTTTTGTTCTAAAGGAAAATGTTCATTAATGGGAAGGAACTTGCTCTTGGGTCCACCTACAAATATAGAAAATTTAACTCGCTGAAATGCAACTTCTCCTTTGATTTCTCTCCTTACCATTTATCTTGAATGCAAAGAATATTAGTAGATTGGCACTGCTCTTTCTACAAAAATTGTTACACTAGATATATTTTTATTTGTCATTTACTGTGCCACTGTTGTTAGGTGCTATTGGGTCAGTAGCAACTCAGGGCTCAATAGAACAAAACACTGACCAGTACCATGCATCTTCACAATTCCTATGACCGGGCCCATTGCTGCAGCCACTCTGTTAATCCATTTCCTTGAAGGTCTTCCACTTTGCCTTTTACCTTCTCGTTTACAAGTAGAATATCTTTTCCCAAGGACTGTTGCCTCTTGGTATAAAGTGTAAAAACACAACAAAAAAGTGTTCCATCCTCAGGAGCATTCTGGCTGTAATTCTGTCCAAACAGATCTGTGTGTGTGTGTGTGTGTGTGTGTGTGTGTGTGTGTATAAGAAAGAGCTTTATATAAAGAGAAATTGTATATTAAGAAACATCCCAGTCCAGATCAATTCCATAAGTTCGATATTAGCCCATATGTCCTATTCCAATCTATAAATTCTTCTTCAGACTCATGCAACACATGCAATGATGCTCAATGCAGGAAGATCACAGCTGAATGGGTATGAAGCCATGTGGATCCAGTGGTAGAGGTAGCATCTCAGTGCCAGCAGGGGTCTCCACATCACTTCTTCAGCTCCAGGGCTGTGGCGTAGCTATGCCATGTGCCTTGTCGGCAAGAAGATGAAGCAGAGATTCTGTCCCAAACAGTTTTGTTTGTTCTTCTGGCATTCCATGGTCCATTCAATATTAGTTACAAAGGTCTCTCATCCTCAAATTTATCAAATTTCAATTTGCCTTATATTCCATTTATATTAAAAACTATTGAGTATATCCGGTCAGAAATTTTTATATATTAAATATTTGCTTTTAACCTTTTTGAAGAAAACTATTACACCCTCTCCTTATTTCCTGGCCTTGTTAGATTCCAAATTGTAGGTTGTTATGTCAAAATTGGCTCTATGTGAAAAACAAACCAAAGAATGTCAGATCAAAAATACTTAGTTAAATAACTGCCAAATCAAATCATTATAGTATGCCAAACCACAGAGAATCATGTCTGAATCAAATTCTCAAAGAGCCCTAACCATCATAACCAGTGTGAATCTCATTTTGCCCCTTGGTACCCATTATAGCAGATAGACCTTCTTAATGCACATGAGTCAAATAGTATAGATTTGATTTTACTATTAACATCAATGTAAAATGTTACATAAGAAGATAGCTGATAGTTAAAAGCAGGGTGTAGTTATACAACTGATCATATACTGTTAGATTGGTGACAGCTGATATTTGATGGTATTGCCTTGTTTTTCTGGGTTTGGCCGGTTGTCCCCCTTCGGCACAATGCAGCCTTACACTGTACAATGTTCTATAACGATCTGCTTATGGAAAGTACTTGAGTTTTCTTTTCCTGGCAGGTGTCTGCTTTACAGAGGTTCTATCATTTACAATACAGATGGCTCCTGGCTTGCGACTGGATTATGTTTTGACTGGACCGGGTGAGTTAGTTAGACACAAGACAAATATGTTATTTTAGGTTTTTATTTTGATTATTTTTATTATCAGTATTTTATCTTATTTTTCTTTTTAAAATTTTAATAGTTTCATTGATATACAATTCATATAACATTCAATTTAATAGTTTAATCATATGAAAAAGAATTGTACAGTGATCATGCCAATTCATTTTGGAACAATTTCTTCATTCTTGTATTTATTTTTGGTTCTTCATGTCCCCTAACCTCCCTTGACATAACCTTATGAAATTGTTAATCCAGTATATTAGGCAAAGTGTTCTCTAGAGAAACAAAAGGAGGATACTTATGATTAATATATATCAAATATATGATATTTAATATATGGATAATTTTACATAGTGAAAAGGAATTATAACAGCATATTAGTCCACACAGCAGCACAGAGAGCTCAGTCTGATTCACTTTCATGGGTCAATTAATAAACTGAAGGTCTTTCCAACTCACACTGCCACTAGCCAAAGGCTAAGGAAGATGAGATGGTGAAGTGTAGCTAAGACCAGTAGCACAGTATGGTGAAGCAATTCACTGTGGATCCTCACACTCTAGTCAAGCTAGATGTGGCTAGAGATGAGGTTCTAGAGGTGTGACCCACAGACAGCAGATAAAGCAAGGTGGAACCCGGTGCTGCGGTGTGGACCAGCACAGCACAGAGAGGCAGTCCACAGTTGGCTCTGCACAGGTAGCACAGCACACATGACGAGGCAGTGCAGCTCAATTAAGCAATGTACTGGTACATTAACAAGGAGGAAAAGAGAAAGAGAGAGAGGGAGGTTCCCCTCTCCCACCATATGAGAAGTTCACAGGAAGGGACCATCAGGCTATGACAGGATTGACAGGTTGGATAACACCCCTATACTTTCATATATTTTCAGGTTGACATAAAATTATCTTATTTTCACATCCATTTACTATCATTACAGATTAATCCACAGTGGATTTCCTATAAAGAAAAAATACAACATCTACCCTCTCCAACAATAATAGCAAAACAAACCACAATAAAACCTCAATCAAAAGGAAAACAGAAAATGATAAAAACTAGAATATAGTTAAACTAATCACATCTGCATTAGTCCATTTTCCAATGTATAAAAATATAAGTATTCTTATAAATTTGATCTTAATTTGTCTGTAGAGGTTGATAACATTACATATAACCTGAAGGATATACTTTAACATTATATGTAGTACATGTTTCTAATGATTAAATTCACAAAAATAAAATAAATTAGACAATTATAGTAACAATTGGCCCTAACTCAAATATGCTGTAAGTCAAGGAGCTCTGGTGTCATAATGGGCTAAGTGGTGGGCTGGTACTTGCAAAACCAGCAGCTGGAAAGTGCCGGCTATTCCATCGGAGAAAGATGAGGCTTTCTCCTCCCGCCGGGAGTTACTGTCTGGAAAACCCACAGCAACAATTCTACTTGTTCTATCGGGTCGTTATGAGTTAGAACAGACTCAAAAGCAGTGAGTTTGAGATCTGCATTACACACACACACACACTATGCATATATCTGCATAGTGAACATGGGGCAAAGCAGGACCGCGCCACTGTTTTCCAAGGCGGTCATCTTCACAGAAGCAAATTGCGGTTGTTTCTCTTGTGGAGTGGCTGATGCACTGGAACCACAAAAACTTTTGGTTAACAATGAAAGGTTTACCCATTGTGAAACCAGGGATAGATACTCTAGGTATCTATGTACCTTCCTACCTACCTACCTACCTACCTATCTTTTATTACTCAAGAGTAAAAGATTGTCATTGAGTAGACTCTGAATTGTGACAATCACGTAGGTATCAGTGTAGAATTGGGGTCTGTATGGTTTTCAGCTGCTAAACTTCTTGGAAGTAGATTTCTTGCTCTTTCTTTAATGATCACTCCTGATGAACTTCAAGCTCCAAACTGTTCTTCAGGACCTGAATGTATTTACCATTGCACCTCCCAAGGACTCTGTGTATTGTGTGCCTGTTTGTGTAGGTGTGTAAATACAAACTCACTGCCATAGTAAAGTTTGACTTAATGTATGCATATATGTGCATTTAGATGTTATCTATTGTATAAAGTGTTACCAGGGATAAGGCCATTTGTATCAGATTCCCACAGTTTTTTTTCCCAAATGGGGTATTGTATTTCAGTAAATTTTCTATATCCACTGTGATATATCCCCTCTGACTAGCCAAATATTTTAAGTAAAAATAAAAATTATAATGAATGATGACCCAAGAAGTAACCCACTGATATAAAAAAGGAGCATTCAGGCATAGGTAAATAATTCAAAAATGAAAAATATATTGTGTGCAACAAAAAATGTGTTAAATTTACCTACTGAAACATTACAAAAGACTTAAAAGAGGAAAATGGGATTAGCAGCAATAAAAGCTGAGGTGATGAAAACAGCTGAGAAAAATAATATTGTAGTACATAATGAATAAGAAAATTATGTGCTTTGAAACAGTTATTTTCTACAGAACACATTGTAAATGTCTCCTTATTGCTTAACTTTCAAAATGAATGAGTAAAATTAAGGTGATAAAACATTAGCCATTATTCGCAATTTTCTTTTAAATTTTTGGTGTTTTTGGTGTCCTGGGATTTCTAATCCTGTAAGCAGTTACATTCTCAGGAACCCACAAGTTGTTGCTATGAGTCAGCATTGACTAGAATAGCACACGTTTGGTTTAGGTTGGTGGTGTAATGGGTTATGTATCAGGCTACTAACTCTAAGTTCAGAAGTTCAAACTAGCCAGCTGCTCTATGGGAGAAAGATGAAGCTTTCTACTCCCATATAAATTTATAGCCTTGGAAATCCACAAGGGTACTTCTACTCTGGCCATAAGGCCACTATGAATCAGAGTTAACTGATGGCATCAAATTTAGTTTGTTGTTGTTCATAGACAAAATTTGATGTACCATCACAAAATCTGTATGTTTTCCAAGTACTTTTATCAGGAGTTGTTTGATTATTTACAGGTCTATGTTACTGTTGAGGTCTTTAGGTGCAACCAAATTATTCACACTCATATTAACCAAATGCCAACAGAGCAAAGCATTTCTTTCTACACCTTCCCCATCATCACTGCTACGCATGAGCCCATTGGTGTAGCCACTGTGTCAATTGAAGGTCTTCCTCTTTTGCTCTGACCTCCTATGTTACCAAACATTGCATCCTTCTCCAGGAAGTTATTCCTTCTGAAAAAAGGCCAAAATACAGAAAATAGAGTCTTACCATTCTTCTATGGGGCATTCTTTCTGTCTTTCTACCAAGACAGATGTTTGTTCTTCTGAAAGTCCATGCTATATTGACTAATCTTCCCCAACACCATAATTCAACAGCCCTGTGTCTGTTTGTTGAACCAACAGTTAGTAGTATGCCAATTTCTAGAACCTTGTTTTCATCAATGCCATTAGTGTACTTTGGTCTTTTTACTTTAGAATCAGTCATGTGTTACCTCCTGAGATGGTTTGATGGCACCAAAGTATTTCAGTACATTGAGTGTATATTCTTTCCATCTTCTTTTGATGTGCTCTGTGTCATTTCAATATTTTGCCCATAGAAAGCTTCAGCCTTGAGGTTTCAATTTTTCCTTCAGTTCTTGTTTGAGGAATGCTGGTCATGATGTTCCCTGTCATTTTCTAATTTTCCCTTTGTTTTATTGAGTTACTCTGGGAAGCAGAGAATGGGAAGAGAGTGTATAAAGATACATCATTTATTCTCATATATTAAGGAGCCTGGCAGGCTGGGTTTCTGGGGTAGAGGACGGCCTTCACCCTTGTGAGTTGAAGGTGAGGTAATTACATTCTCATAATTAATACTGTTTCCCACTATACCCTCCCATAATAGTGCTCCCTTAAAGTTACCTCTTACAAGCACATGGTTGATTGCTATGCAGCTGACAGCTTTAACAATAGAAGCAGACATCCTTTTGTCCTCCTCACCCTGTCACCTAACCCCCACCCCCTATCCCTCCCCCCAGGAGTTGGGTTTTACCCCAGAGCCTGGATTCAAGAGATGTGCTATAGCTCAGATTTGTGGTTTGGCTGCTTTAATTCTGTCATTAATTTTGCCTTGACAGCTTTCAATGTATAAAAAGTGAACATAGTGCCTCTGTAGCTCTTTTGAATTTAATACATAAAAAAGGGGGACTTGTGGGATATAGAAAAGTTATTCCATAGGTTGCCCGCCCCCCCCCCCCCAAGATATGCCAAACCTAAGGCACTGCCCTTCTGATAAGGATAATGGATTGTTCCCCTTAAGGAAAGCCTGAAGACACCTAAGGACAAGCCAAGTCAGGGATGACCAAGGTTAGATTGCCATTTTGACTCTAGATCCTGGCCATCTTGTCATGTGTATGCCTTCCTGTCACACGTTAATATGGTCATGAAGGAAAGAAAATACAAAGATAGATATAAGAAATTGTGGAACTTGTTTTTGAAAATAAGGGTAACAAATGTGAAACGAAAAATTGAAGAAGTATAAGAGGTATACAAAATATTTTGAAAGGTGGCTTGTGTGGTACTAGCCTCCACAATCAAATGGGTTCAATGGGTGGTTGTGAAATTGAGAGGTATAATTCAGGAGACATCAGACAAGATAAGGCATGCGATTGCTCACTGCTCGTACAGCCATGACTTCAGCAGCCAGGTGCGCACACAGAGAGATAATTTATTTCCAAGCAAGGCTTATATACACTTTGGGGGCGCACAAGCCCTCCTGATTACAGGTAACCACCTGCATAACAGGAGGGGTTGTACAATAGGCATATGCGAGGCAGGAAGGGGACAGCTAGGGGTATACACACAATAGGAAGGGGAGGCACTCTTGATGAGTGTGTTAGTCTGGGTGGACTAGAAAAACAATTCATAGACACTCACATGGGTATAAGAAAGTGTTTTACATACAAGAGTAATTGAATATTAAGAAAAGAACCCAGTGCAGTACAGATCAAGACCATAAGTCCGGTATTATCCAATATGTCCCATACCACTCTATAAATTCCTCTTCAGACTACCGAAACACATTCAATGATGCTGAATTCAGGAAGATCACAGGACAGTGAGTGGAAAGTCTTGTGAATCTAGTGGCAGTGAAAGCATCTCATTGTTGGCAGGGGTCTCCACGTGGTTGTCAGGAGTCTCCACGTGGCTATGAGACTCTCCAGGTAGGAGGCTCTGGGGCCATTAGCCTGTCTCCATGTGGCTTGTCAACAAGAATGTCTCACAGGGACTTAGCAGAGAGAGAGTGTCTCCCACCTAGCTTCACATGGGGCTAGAACTGTGGACTGAGTGTAGAACTGTGGACTGAGTGTGTTCAGATAATTACCCTAACCTACTGTGGAACCAGGCCACACTAAGCCTGTGGCAGCCCTCTACTGCAAAATTTTCATCTTCTTCCACAAGATATTTGAATACATATTGAATATGGGTACTCCACCATCCTCAAACTCAGCTTTGAACGCCTACATAAAAACAGTTTTAATTATTTATTTTCCAATTACAGAGGCACAACGAAAGAAGATGTGTCTGACTTTTTGACCATCACTTATATTTTTATTATATAAATATGATCAAAAGTAACACTTTCTGGATTACTGAATAAGGGTAAGAGGGACTTCTAGAAATGTCAGGTGGCATACATGGTGTATGCACAAATACATGAAGCCAGACTTTTAAACTATAGTTTTGTCATCTGTGCTCATTATATGTGTGTGTGTGCAATACATATGTTGGCACACTACTTACCTCAAATATGCTATTTAAAAAATATATTTTTGGTTCAGTAATCTAATTCATCAATTAAATTTGTTACACTTTGTGAATGCATCCTTTAGATTATTTTTATTCATTAAAACTTATTAATCAGTTAAAGTTTATCATGAATAATGGATTAGGTTTAAACTGGTTAGGTGGTTTTTAAGAACAGTGATTATAATCCGTATCTTATTTTAATCATTTTTCAAGAAATATCTGGTAGACACCTGGTTTATACATCTATATTTTCTAGCTAAACTTTTCTTTTTTAAATTAAATCTCACACTTTAAATTTGAATGCTTAAAATTTTAAATATGAAGCTGGTCTGGAGAACCTAGGGTTGAATAAAACCAAGGGTGGTCATAATTCCAGGACAGTGAAGACTTTCTGAAAACTACCCACCAGAGTTCACTCTGGAATTCCCTCTCTGCTCCCCTCTCTGCTCTGGTCCTGGGCTGCCAGTATGTGTAACAATAGATAATGAGTTAATACCCAGCTGCAATCAGAGAGACTTTCCGCTATTAAACCCACAAAGGTAGATAACCACAGTGTAAGGAGCCACACAGGAGAGGACCCAGAGGGACCCAGGAGGTCAATCATGAAAGCTCAGACCGAGTATACCCCCAAACTCACTTGAATATTCTAATCCCCTTCTATTGGAGGACAGTACAGCACAGCCTTGATTCCATAACACCCCACAAGTCCTCTCAAAAAAACAAGAAACAATCCCTCCCCCCAATCATTTTAAATGTTTTCATTTTGATAACTTTGAAAAGAATCATCCCAAGCAGGTTCTTTAAAAATACATTGGCATAACAAAATAGGAAAATCCAGCTGTAGCTAAAGAACTATCCCTGGCCAAAAACAGGGTTTACCAATTTTCAGCCTGACAAAGAAGTTTTGAAAGTCTGTTAAAACATCACACAGCCGGCATAGAGTAGGAAACCAGTGGAGAGATCTGAGGGGCCAGCCCTAATCCTAACTATGTGGACAGATGGCCCTCCCCCCAGAAGAATGAATTTCAGAGGGCAGCACTGAAGCTGCAGTGCAGGGAGAGGGACATGACTGATCAGAGCACACAGGAGCAAATGAAGAGGGAGGAAGAGAGAATGGAGCACCTCCTGGCCCAACAAACCTTGAGGACGATATTCCCGCTCAGAGCAGCCAATCCACAGAGAGGACCATACGGCCTGCCCCACTATGAGACACAACATCCCTCACTGACAGCCCTACATGGGACAACAGTGGAGACACAGTGTGGAAATTGTGCCCAATCTGACCCCATCATACCGAGGCAAAACACTAAGGGCATGCAACAGAACAGCAAGGGGAACAGAGCAATGATGTCCCTGGGGAATACCAAAAATAGACTTTAGGGCCAGCGCTTGGAGCCCCATCAGACTCCACAGGAAAACACTCCTAAAGGCCAACAAACAGCCCTTGAACTAACTATAAGCTTTACTTTTTTGTTGTTGTGTTGTGTCTTTTTTGTTTATTTTGTTTTGTTTTTTGTCATTGGCTTTTTGTTGTTGTTGTTTGTTTTCTTTTGTTGCTTGGTTTTGCTCTGTCTTGTTTTTGTGCGTGTCATTATCTCCGCAGGTCTGTCTAAATAAAACAGGCTGGATGAACAATCCGGAGGAGAAAACAACGGGACCGACAGTTCCAGGGGGACATGGGAAAAGAGAAGTTGGGGGGAAAGGAAGTGTTGTTAACAAACCCAGGGACAAGAGAACAACAAATGATCCAAATCAGTGATAAGAAAGGTGTAGCAGGCCTGATAGGGCATGATCAAGGGTAATGTAACCAAGAGGAATTACTGAAACCCAAATGAAGGCTGAGCATGATTGTGGGACAAGAGGAAAGTAAAAGGAAATAGAGGAAAGAGCTAGGAGGCAAAGGGCATTTATAGATGTCTAAATAAAGGCTTGTACATATGTAAATACATTCATATATGAGGATAGGGAAATAGATTTATGTGCATATATTTATAGGTTTAGTATGAAGGTAGCAGATGGACATTGGGCCTCGACTCAAGTACTCCCTCAATTCAAGAATACATTGTTCTACTAACCTGGCATTCCATGATGCTCACCTTCCTGACACAATTGCTGAAGACAAAGCAAGTGCATAAGCAAATGTGGTGAAGAAAGCTGATAGAGCCCGGCTACCAAAAGATATAGCATGTAGGGATTAAAGACTTGAAGGTAAACAAGTGGCCATCTAGTTCAGAAGCAACAAAGCCCACATGGAAGAAGCACACCAGCTTGTGTGACCATGAGGTGTTGAAGGGATCAGTTATCAGTCACCAAAGAACAAAAAAAAATCATATCATTGTGTGCTCACCTCCCCTATACGATCCCTGAAGATAAATGGGTGCATAAGCAAATGTGGTGAAAAAGCTGATGGTACAAAGCTATCAAAAATATAGTGTCTGGGGTCTTAAAGGCTTGAAGGTAAACAAGCAGCCATCTAGCTAAGAAACAACAAAGCCAACATGGAAGAAGCACACTAGCCTCTGGGATGATGCGCTGTTGAAGGGATGAAGTATCAGGCACCAAAGAACAAAAAATCATATCATTGTCAATGAGGGGAGTGTAGAGTGGGTATACCCAAAGCCCAACTGTAGGCAACCGGACATTCCCTTACAGAAGGGTTGTGGGGAGGAGATGAGCCGGTCAGGGTGCAAAGCAGCAATGATGAAACATGCAACTTTCCTCTAGTTCCTAAATGCTTCCTCTCACCTCTCCTACCCCCCATTATCATGATCCCAATTCTACCTTACAAATCTGGCTAAACCAGAGGATGTACACGGGTACAGATAGGAACTGGAAACACAGGGAATCCAGGATGGATGATCCCTTCAGGATCAGCAGTGAGAGTGGTGATACCGGGTGGAGGCAGGGTGGGGTGGAAAGGGGGAACTGATTACAGGGATCTACATATAACCTCCTGTCAGACAGTGTATGATATGACAAAATAATAATTTATAAATGATTCAGGGTTCATGAGGGAGGGAGGAGGGGGAAACGAAGGGGAAATATGAGGAGTTGATGCCAAGGACTTTAGTGGAGAGCCAATATTTTGAAAATGATGAGGGTAATGAATGTACAAATGTGTTTTATACAACTGATTATGTATGTGAGGATTGTGATAAGGTTGTATGAGCCCCCAATCTAATGATTTTTTAAAAAATTACACAATATTAAGTCAGCAAAATCAAGCATCCACACAAAAAACTGGCCTGTGGAGAAGACATTGCTGTACTCCACCCCTCTATACTACTTATAGGTGACAGGAATAGACCCCATCGTCCCACCCCTACTTGGCCATCCTCATCATCCCCATCCCCTCTGACCTGTTCTATCAGAAATACATTCTCTCAGGGTAACTAACTCAAACAAAAGAATACTGCTCTTGCAGTCAGACACAAAAACTTTCCCCCAGCCTATACCCCACCCCCTGTCTGGCACCTACAAGATCACAAGGCAGCAAATCATCATGCCACCAAACACTGCCCCTACATAACAGTCAGGATCGACAAGCGACCCTCAAACATTCACTACACTCCTCCTTTACCTCAACCATGATAACCTCTGGAACCTGTTCCCTTCACATCAGCATCACACAATCTTCCTTAAATTTGCCAAGTAAAATTATAACTTTAGAGAGAGAGTCAGCCTCCAAGGACACAAAGATGCAACTTGGACTTGTGGTAGAGCTAGCTCCAGATAGTTGTTAGACCTATATGCATTACTTTCTGAGAAAGAAAACACAGGGCTCCTATCTCTGTCACAGGACTTAGGACAGTTCATATCACACCAGTTCATATCATATATGAACTTAGGACAGTCCAAATCATACCACTGAGCCTAACCTGAACACCTTCTGAACAGATGCCCTGCCTCACAGGGGCACCCACAACAAAAATCTATAATGCTTTGGGATTGTACATAACAGGAGGGGAATTCGATGGTGTTCAGCAAGCCATTATAAAGGATCCTTCTGTTTTAAAGACAAATAATTAAAGTTCTATACTCTTCCTTTCACAAGTTACAGGGTCTATAAGGGGTCATGGTAGATTTAACATACCCATCACATACCCCAACAACCACAATGCCTAGAACCTACTACCTACACCTCGACAATACCTATTCTCCATCATCTTACAACTAAATGTGTATCCCCCTTAAGCCTCCATGCCCAGATCCCCGTGAAAGCTTGTCGACTTGTGCATGCTTGGCCTGCCCAATAGCACCCTTGCTCCTCAAGACAGAGCTGGTGCTGCTACTAGCAATCAGAGCCTGCAACTTGTCTGCACACGTATCCCTTGAGTAGTTACTTCATGAGCACTGGTTCACATGGTGGGTGATTGGTCTGCACAACACCACCCTTGCTGCCCCCTATTGCCCTACCCTACCCTGCCTGAGAGAGTCACCCACTTCACCCTCCAAATAGATAGCTCCAGTTATCAAGGGAAAGAGTCAACTCCAGTGAGATAGAGACACAGCTCAAACCTGCAGCACAGCTGGATCCAGGTAGTCCTTAGAATCATTTCTCCTAGGCCCTGAGAAAGATATCACAGGGCTTTTGGACTCCCAATGGCTCCACTACAATGCCATGCAGACATCAACTCATACCCACAGCCACTACAAAAAAGGCAAGATAAACAAAACTCAATGTCTAAGGAGGACCTGAACCTAATGATGTACATAGAAGACAGAGCACTGAAAGAAATATCAAAGACAGCTTTGACCAAACAGTGGAAAGAAGGCAATAAACCATACCTCTACATACACATAACACATTGCTAAGGAGGGAGACAAGAACATCCATCCCTATCATAAAAGACATGAGAGACAGCATAGAATCCACAGATGGGTGTAATATCTCTGAATGTCAATGGTCTGAATTCCCTTATCAAAAGACAAAGGCTAGCAGACTGGAGTAGGAAACAAAATCTGGCAATCTGTCATCTGCAAAAGACACATCTCAAGCTCACACACAAAAACAGGTTGAGGATCAAGGGTTGGAGGAGGGTATATCAAGCCAGTGGTAATCTAAAAAACTCAGGAGACCCAATTCTTATCTCTGACAAAATTGATTCTAAGGTGCAGGGTATAACAAAAGATAAGTATGGGCATTATATAATGCTTAAAGGAGCAGTAGATCAAGAGCATGATAAACATATATACACCCAATGAGAGAACCATGTAATATGTCATTCAAATCCTTCAAAAGATGAAAAAAGAAGTCACAAGATTGACAATTATAGTAGGAGACTTCAATACACCCACTCTCTGAGAAATATAGGTCAGTGGGAAAGAAGCTCAACAGGAGGCTATAGAATTAAACTCTACAATTAGACAACTCAACCTGATAGACATATTCAGAGTTCTCAATTCCACAGCAAAAAACAAAACAAAACAAAAAAAACCACATTCTTTTCAAGTTAACATGGCACATACCCAAAAATAGAGCACATGCTGGGCACAAGTCCACTTTGACCAAATTCAAACATATAGCGCTCCCTCTGACTTCCTTCTCTGATCACTACACCATAAAGCTGGAAATCAACAAAAGAAAGATTAAAAAAACAAGGGCAAATACTTGGAGGATGAACAACCTACTTCTTCAAAAGGACTGGGTATTGGTCCAAATTAGAGACAAACATTAGGAAGTTTCTAGTAACCAATGTAAATGAGAATATGACATGCCAACATTTGTTTGGTGCAGCAAAGGCAGTTGTCAGAGAATGCTTGATAGCAATAAATGCACATATGTTCAAAGAAGAGTGATGTGGTAGATACCCTCTCACAAAACCTTTCAACAGTTGGACCAGAGTCAACAGAATAATCTGCCTAATAGCAAAAGAAAAGAAATTATATAAAGCAGGCCACAGATAAATGAGTGGTGGGGGAAAAAAGGAGAAGATAACACAGTATAAAGTTGGTTCTTTGAAAAGATTAACAGAATTGTCAAAACACTGGAAAACCTAACAAAAAATAGGAAGGACCACACGTCAATATCCAGATTGAGGAATGAAACAGGGAAATTACAACGAACCTCAAAGGAATTAAAAGACTAATCACACAGAACTACAAAGGACTGCACTGCACTCCAAGGAACACAATAACTTGGAAGACACGGACAAATATCTAGAAAAACAACCCCTTCCCAGTTTATCTCATAAAGATGTCAAGAACTTAATCAGACCCATAGCAAAAGAAGAAATAGAACAGGTTATTAAGAACCTATCAACGAAAAAGAGCCCTGGCTGAGATGGCTTCACAGAAGTCTCCCAAGCATTCAAAGAAGAGCTGGCTCCAATTCTGCACAAGCTTTTCAGACCATATAAATGGATGGCAAACTCCCAAGCACATTCTATGAAGCTAGTATAACACTGACACCAAACCCAAACAAGGATCCCCAAAGAGTAGAGGACTACAGGGCAATATCTCTAATGAACATAGATGCAAAAATCCTTAACAAAGTCTTGGCCAATAGAATACAAAATATATAAAAAGCAAATAATTCATCACGACCAAGTGGGATTCATACCAGGAATGCAGGGATGGTTCAGGGATTAGAAAATTCATCAACATTATATACCACATTGAAAAGAAAAAGCACAAGAACCATATGATATCAATTGATGCAGAAAAAGCATTGGCATCATTCAACACCTCTTCCTAATTAAGACATTCAAGAAAATAGAAGTAAAAGGAAATTACCTTAATTGAATTTTAGCTGTATATGAAAATCCAACAGCCAGCCTTACTGGAGAAAAGACAAAAACATTTCCACTGAAAAAGGGAACCAGACAAGGATGACACTTGTCCCCACTTTTATTCAACACTGTCCTGGAGGTCCCAGCTAGTAATATAAGGCAACAGAAGGATATAAAATGTATACATCTGTGGAAAGAGGAAGTGAAATTATCATTATTTGCAGATGATATGATTTTATATATTGAGAACCCCAAAGGCTCCACAATAGCAGTGCTGGATGTGATATAGAAATATGGTAGTGTGGCAGGTTACAAGATCAACAAGTAGAAGTTAATTGAATGGCTATTCACAACTGATGGGATTACAGAAAAAGAGATCAAGAAGGTAGTATCCTTCACAATAGCAAATCGTAAATTGAAATATCTAGGGATATACCTAAATAAGCACACAGAAGATCTGTGTGAGGAAAACTACAGAACATTATTAGAAGAAACCAAAAGGGACCTTCACAAGTGGAAAAACATCCTATGATGGTGGATTATAGACTCAATAGTCTAAAGAGGTCAATCCGACCTAAGAAACTATGTAGGTTCAATGCAATCCTGATACAAATATCAGCATCATTCCTTAAAGAAGTGGAAAAACGGACTACCAACTTCATATGAAAAGAGAAGAAACCAGAATTGCCAAAGAACTCCTCAAGATGAAGAATAAAGTGGGCGGGGTTGCATTATGCAGTGTGGTACTGGTATAGTCATAGACACTCAGACCAATGGATAAGAACAGAAAATCCAGAGATAAAAACAGCAGACAACTGATCTTTGACAAGGGCCCCAAAAAATATCAAATGGGAAGCATATGCCCTTTTAAACAAATGGTGCTGGAAAAACTGGCTATCAACCTGCTGAAGAATGAACCAAGACCCTAAACTCCCCCCATGCACAAGGACAAATTCATGGTGGATTGCAGACCTCAAGGTAAACTCCCAAACTATCAGGATCATCAAGGAAAAAAATAGGGAAAATGTTAAGAACCTTAGAGTAGGGAATATATGGGCTATCAGTAATAAAGATACATACCCAGATGAAGATCAAATAGACATGTGGGACATCCTAATGATAAAACACTTGAGTACATTGAAAGACTTTACCAAGAGAGTAGTAAGAATATTCACAGACTGGGAAAAGATATTTAGTAATGACATATCAGACAAAGGTCTTATTACTAAAATTGATAGAACCTTCAACCTTATAACGAGAAAAATGAACAACCAACTGAGGAGGTGGGCAAAAAACTTGGACAGACGATTCACAAAGGAGGAAACCCAAATGGCCAATAAACATAAGAAAAAATGTTCCTGATCATTAGCTATCCAGGAAACACAAATCAAACAACCATGAGATACCACCTAACACCCACAAGGATAGCCCAATTAAAAAACAAAACAAAACAGAAAGCAACAAATGTTGGCGGGGGCATGAAGAGAGAGGAACTCTTATTCACTGCTGGTGGTCTTGTAGATATGTACAGCTACTGTGGAGAAGAATTTGGTGATACCTAAAACAGATGGAAACTGAGTTATCTTATGACACAGTGATTCCACTGCTGGGAATATACCCAGATGAAATAAGAAAGAGGCCATGACCACACATCTGAGCTCCAATGTTCATCACTGTGCAGTTCACAATCACAAAGAATTGGAAAAATCTGAATTTCCATCAATAGATGAATGGATCAAAAACCTCTGATATATACATACACCCAATGGAGTACTACACATCCCTCAAAAACAAATGGAACAGTTTGATATAATAAACTTTAATATGTATATACTAAGTATGCTCTTGTTTAAAAAGTAGTCTGAGAACTGTTGGCATGACTGTTAATTTTTCACAAGTATCAAGCATACAGATGGTTAATTAAGTGTGAATACTACCCCTCTAGCTCAGAAAAAAATAAAATTAAAGATCGATAGTCTTGGTCACCTGCGCAGAAAATAAGATAATACATTTCTTGAATGGCTGATTTCTCTATGAGCAACTGCTTCTTTTATCATGAGTCCAAAAGAGGTGGATTGTGCCTGCTCAGCAGTACTGAACATTTTGATCCATCATTCTATAAAAGAACAAAGGGGGAAAAGATGGCAAACAAGTCCCGTCTTCATGAAATACAGCCCTTGTGGAGTCATTAGTTTGGATGAATCCCAAATATGATCTTGTGATTAGGTTTCATCTGAAATATGTAAGCTAAAGCTGCCTTTAAACCGAACAACAGGTTACCTTAGTTAGAAAATAATTTCAGCTCTGAGCATTAAAAACAATTTTCTCTATGGCATTGATTTGATGAGTCATTGATATGCATGGTGGGTATGGGAGACATTGGAGTTTTCCTTATTTGGGGTACGGGTATTATGAATAGGGGCACTGGTAGCAGAGTGGTTTACAACTTGGGCAGCTCACTCGCCCCTCCACGGGAGAAGGATGAGGCTTTCTACTCCTGCCAAAAGTAGCAATTCCTGAAATCCATCTGGGCAAGTCTAACCAGTCTTACATGGCTGCTGGGGGTTAGAACTGAATCTATAGCAGTGAGTTTGGGTTTGCTTTGATCTTATGAGTAAAAGTTTGCCGGCATGAGTAAACATTTGCATTCTTAAAATAGAATCCGACACATCATATGAAATAAATATGGATGAAAGTTAATTGTTTTATATTTAAAATAACTCATTTAGTATAACTATTTATTTAACATGCATCTGATGAAGACTTAAATGTGTATATATAATATTTTTAAAATAAAGTTACTTATTGTCAGCTTAAAATTGTTTTATATGGAGATTCTTTTAGTGATACTGTTTCTTTCCACATGTAATTGAATTACTTATGGGATTTCAATTTGTTAGTTATGTTCAACAGGCACCAATAGTGGTGTAATAGATGGAGTTATTGGTAATCTTATGATGACCAGGACTGCCTAAAGCACTACTGAAGGTTATAAATAATACTCAATCCAAGATGCATCAACTTCATTATTGAGAAATGTATTCAGTAATAAGTATCTGTGGTCCAAATTTGTATAAAATGTATTTAACACCTTTTTCATGCTCTTAAGAACTCAAGCTGTGATACTTGTATTGCTATGATTTTAATCAGGTTGTGATCTGGTGATCTGTTTCCAACTATGAGCCAATTAAAACCTTATGATTTACAAAGGCCATATTAGCAATCAAGTGTGAGATTATCACAGAATCTGGCATCAGTCACAATGAGCAGGAGTTTGACTCAATAGCAGCTAGAAACAGCATGGAATTTATAATGTGTTAATCTGACACTTCTCTCATAGAGAAAAAAGTATAGGAATGAGAAAAGGGTTTTGAATATCGTTTAATTAAGAGAATTTAGGACGAATATGTAAATAAAATACTATGCACAACTATGATAAAATACATTTTAGGCAATCACATAGCAATTTTGATAACATCTTTTGATGATAATCAATGCAGTAAATGGCATCCATTATTCAAGAAATTGGCAATCCAATGGACAATCAATTAAAGGCATAAAATTGATGTATTTAAATGGTATGTTTATAAAGGCAAAAACATTTTCCATTTTCCAAAGTCGGAAGAGGAAATATAATATGCATATATTATTTATTGACTTTATCTCTTATAAAATTCAGGCAAATCTGACTCATAATGATCCCATATATGCAAGACTAGAACTGTGCATTCAATGTTTGACCTATTTGGAAGTAGATAACTAGCCTTTTCTTCTGAGCGCATTTGAACGTTCAACATTTTGGTGAGTAAGTGAGTACATTTATATCTAAACGTGTATCAGCATGACAGGAAAGTCAAATGTAGCATCTTGTGGATAAAAGGATTTTATTTTTAGTTTTAAAATATCAGGTGAATTAATCCATTAATCCATTTGTACTAATGAACCCATAGGACTCTATCAATCTACCAATCTTTTCCCCTCAAAAATATAATAAAATCCTAGATCTGAAGGTTTAAATTGTACTAATGACAAAGGTCCTTTTATGCTTTCAAATAAAATGTTATAGCTAAATGCAATCGAACATTGTATATTACACTGTCATGTAGCTGCGCTGAACTAGAGAAAGACACACGGAGCTGCCAGGTGTTCAGTAGTCAATTAGCCATCAATCTATACCAGATTGATAATTAACAGTCAAGTCTTTTATTACTTATTGTGTTAGGATAAGAAGCTAAGAAGCGGAGGCCCTGAGAAAGCATTGAGGATTTATATTTCATTTTTCTCCAGGAAAGATTTTAGTCAGCACAAACATGTGAACTCTAAAGCTCACTGACAAAATGACTCTTGAATAGAAGTTCTTGCAGCTTGATAGACCCGGGGATCTGACATCCATGCAAAGAGTAGAAAGTACTGAATGTGGGAGGGGGAAATGTCTTCAAATCCCTTACTATTTCCTCATATGGAGGTTATAGTAGAGGCAGTTTGGAAAGTATGAAGGCATATTTTCTACATATATGTGTTCTACATATGTGAAGATCATGATCAGACAAAAGGCCTAGGTTCTTGACTGTGTTCTCATTGAACACAGTACATTATGCTTGGCTGTGCACCACGTCTGTTAAGCAGCTTTCCTTTTGAGGCCTGATCCGTGAAAACCTTTAGAGTGGCCTATTGTCAGACTGAAAACTATCACATAATTTATTGCCACATCTCAGAAACTTCAATACTTAAATGTAACATCATTTTACACTCATTCTTAATTCAAAGTTTTAAAGATAATGTGTAAATAGTAAAGGTGTTAGGAAACTTTCAGTGACAGAATGCTTAAGAAACTGTATGTGAACGTTTTCTCATTAGATAATAGGATGCATGAATACCACATGCACTGGGGTAGCAAATGTATGGAAGGAAGATTCAATAGATGTATAAAAGGAAAAATGAAAAGAAAAATTAATAGTATTACATTAGGTTGTTTGCTTTACTGTTAATCTGCAATAATCTATTTTCATAAATTAAATTGTTTGGAAGGAAGAATGAAGGAAGGAAGACACAGAAGAAAGATGTGAGGGAGAAAGTGAGGGAAAGGAAAACTAAAAGCTTTCTTGGTGATAGCTAATTAATTTGGTAAAGTGATGTCAAATACTGAACAGTTTCCATAATTTTGTAAGCAGTCCACAATCTTGTTATTGTGTTATTTTTGAATAAAACATTGTTTCTAAATGACACTGTGTTATATTCTGCTATCTATTTAAAATTCCAATGAAATTTTCTATTAAATCATTTTCAAATGTATATACTTCATAAAATTGTGTTTGAAGTCCATTTTAGGATATTACTTTGATCATTCATAAGCTTTTGAATTTTGAAAATCAATGGTGAAATATTGTAATCATTCCAACTCACTCTTAGAAAGGTAATATATTTTCTGTGACTGAAATTCAAGCTAAAAGTATTCAGCACAATTCTTCATTTAGTGGGCCTTATGGAAGAGATCATCGTTCTGTTGTATTTTTCAAAGTTGAGGATAAACAGCTCTTCAATAAACCAAAACAGTTTCTTTCTCTACAAAACTCATTGTTTCTTTCAGCAAGCTTGTGGTACTCAACAGTGGTAAGGGCAGTGTTGTTTCTAAAACTTCCTCTACAAAACACCCTCGTGATATATGAGAATGACAGCCCTGTTATGAAAACAAACGTGCCCTCAAATCTCATACTGGTCTTTGAAAGCATATTTAGGTTAGGTTCCCAGTGTCCAAACTCACTGAACACTTAAGCAAGGATTCATGAATAACAGCATGGCTCTCTTCTGGCAATCAAGGTTTCCTTCACTTAGGCTCCATTTGTGCACTATATGTCAATTGTACATAATCGGAAACAGAAAACACAGAACAAATTATAACTAATATGACCATAATCATTATTTTTGCATGTCTTTATCCAGCCAAATATTTATATACATACACATTGGGATATCAAAATATAAATAATATTCTACATTCTCATTTATAGACTATTGTGGAATTTAATTTATTAGTGAAAAACTGTGGGCTTTAGAAATCGATTAGGTCAATATAAATTGCTTTATCAAAAACTTCCCTGAAAGTTTTGGAGGAGTAATGAGGACGAGAATAGAAAGTCATTATTGCCTGAAGCAAGTGGAAAAAGTGCTGTTACCTCGTGACAGGAGGTTTAAGAATGAAAAAAAAAGTGCCCTGTTTCATAAAACTTTGTAATACTTGGCAAACACATACATAAATAAATATAGTTCAATGTTATTACAAGTATTTTATGTACATGGGAAGCTCAGTTTAAGACTATAAACTCACATCTTTGCAAACACTACATACCACCTTTCATGTGCTGATGGAGCTCACTATATAAACTGAACATGAAAATAAATAGGTATATTCTCTTTTTGACAAAAGAGGCTAATGGAACTTACCCAGCTAAAACTTTTTGCATTAAATTGAAAGTATCCCTCTAAATCTTGGAGGCAGTGAAAGCAGGCATACCTCCTCTTGGTTAAGACACTGTAAATATACTAGCCAAGGTGAAGATTTATCAGATGCCATTGAAAGCGTTCACTCTAACAGTAAAGAAGAGAGCAGGATGGTGAAACGATTTGGGGATTAAAAATAAATCACACGACACTGCAATAATTCTATAGCAGTTAGATCTTCCTTAGCACACTGCATCTGACATCCCATCATGCTGTATTTTTAGGGAATATTTGTTCACAGGTATAACTGCTCAGTGGTCATAGTTTTATGTTATAAACAAATCCTTTCTAAAATCACAGCAAAGTGATGTGACAATGAGGTAAGTGTATTTTTAAATTTAAGAGAATATAGGAAGTTTGTCAGATTAGTCTTTATAAAGGGAGAAGCAGTGAAGCAAAGTTTTGTTTTGAAAAATTATGTAAATTGTATAAAACCTAATTCTCACTAGAAAGTAGCCATGAAATTACTAATTCAAGCTTCAGTTGTTTACATATATTATGGGTATAAAGATATAAACCTATACATTTATCAAATAGAAAAATAAAACTGAAGATTTGGTGCAAATCCTTTTTAAGTCCACGAGAGTTTCTGTGATTATCAAATTTTCTAGCTCTTACTATGTTCACCAATTTCAACTGCTGTGAAAACTTCAGGAAAAGAGAAGATAATTTGGAATAAATGAGTAAACCAAAAAAGTTATTAGTCATTGCTGTAGCTTCAAGGACATTTAGATTTTATCATTTTTTTAATTTTCCTTGCACCATTGATCCAAGAATCCTAATAAGGTTACCTATAACATAGATTTAAAAGATATCTTGCCAAGTACTATACACTACACTATATATGCCAAACTATTTTCACAGTTTTTGATTTGCTTATAAGTGATTATTGAATGGTACTGTGAGGTCTTACTTAATGCTCTCCGTTTTACTTTAGGTTCTACTGTCCATTGCAATGGCTACACAGAAACTTACAGACAGAACTCTTGATTAAAAGGGTTTAGTAAGGAAGTTAACAAGTTGTAATGCCAGTGAGAAATGTTTTTGAAGTTGTTTACCAAGACTAGTTACAAGGTTTTCGATCTGATATTAAATGGACAAAGGGGCATACCACTCTACTATAAACCTCAACCAAGCTTGAACGACATGGCTCAGCAAACCCAGGTCTCAGAATTAAGTGCTCCGAGGGACTGCACTCCAGTAAGCCTCAGTCCAAAGACACTCAGCTCCACTTCATTGGTTCACTATGTCAGAATTCCCCAAATAAGTGACCAGAGACACCCCAAACGGAAAGCCCGCATCCTTCACAAAAGTATTCATCTCACTTCTTTGCTCTTGTTCTTGGCTCTACTGCTGCTCCTTTGATGCTGTAGCCGTCATCCGGATCCGGGAGATTCACTATTCAGGGATCTTGGCTCCAGAGGATTTGCTCTATAGCTAGCTGTTGCTGGTAATGAGATCTCCCCTACTCCTTCCTCATTCCTCGCAGGGTCCATTCTACATGGCGCTGGGTGGCACTCCAGAAAAACTCTGTTAGCAATTACTCACAAGTGTATCCTTTCATTATATCGCCCAACCTGCTTGCCAGACCAATACATGGAAATGACATTTGGTGGGAGTTAGAGATGTTGGCTGGAAGAGCCACATTAAATAAGTTACCCTCATTGGTGCTTACAAGAGTCAATTCATCTGAATAAAGGGGTCTGGCCATACACACCTGCGTGGGTCCCCTAGGTTTGATTTTTCCCTTTAAGTGTGCCTATCACTCGTGAAAAGTAACTGGAGTATTAGAAGCTGGGATTAGCATTCATATTTCTGTACTTTTAATGATGTGTATTCCTATCCTGTATTCTTAAAGCTAAGAAAACTTGGTGGTTGGTGAAATCTATTACATTATTGTGAATATGACTGTCAATTTTAAACCAGACACTGTTGTTTGTACAGCAGAGTGGAAATAGTAGACGTTCTTCTTGTTTTGGGTTACCGTGAAGTCAATTTAAATTCATAGCTCTTCTTTGTAAGAAAGTAGAACTTTACCTTAAGATTTCCAAGGCTGTGGCCTATCAAAGACAGATTGAAAAATTTTTCTCTTATAGAGTCCTTTTGCGAGTAGCCAGCTGCTTAACCATCACACTACCAGGAGTCTTTAATAGCATTACAGCCAGTAGCAAAATAGATGAAACTCCAGGTAATGAATTCTTAAAAAGTAGACTGCATTCAAATATTACATGTGTCAAATGATATAGCATCTTTTATTTATTAATTATATGTTACATATGTATATAATAACATACTGAGTTCTGTCTCATGAAGTATTGCATGTAAACCTTAAAGGAAATTAGGTATTTTATAGACAGATGAAGAAAATGGTTAAACTTGAAATATGATAACTTACATAGTGAATAAGACTTTGCTAGGAAATCATTTTAGTGATTTGGGGAAACCAAAGGATATCATGGGAATTGTGGGGCACAGAGATGTCGGAAAATGAGAGATCAATATTAAGTAGATCCAAGTGAGATTTGTGTAGGAGGGAAAAATGCTCTACTCTTTCTTTTCCGAAGACTGTGGAGACTACTAGAATGTCTGCCCAGGAAAAGAAAGAAAACAGATTGTGATGCTTGTTGACATATAAATATGCAATAAATGACATTACCAAAATGACAACATTCCTATTACAGTAGTTGAAATATTGAAAACGCCTTATACTTCTTTTAATGAATCAAGAAAACCATTGACATACTTCATTCCATATCATAATAAAGGGATCGCATATATTAAGTCCACTCAATGTGGACTTTATGAAGTTAATAAAATTAACACAATATATTATTTGTACCCTTTAAAGTGAGAAAACACATCGGGGAACAAATATCTAAAGGAGTTTTCAGAGAAATTAGTTTATTCTAAAATTTGGTGTCTTTTTCCTAGTTTGCATTAGTTGTAAAAAGCAAAAAATCTTAGTTTGCTTTTGGTCATGAATGGTCATGAAAATTGTGCTTCTTTCACTCCTATATCACCCTCATACTTTCTGTTAATTCACACACACACACACACAGAATTGTGCCGTCTGCTTTATAACTGATCTTACTGTAATGCATTTTTCTCAGGTGAGGAAATGTCCAGAGCAAATACTGTCAAACTGCAGTGTTAGTATAGGTAAGGTGAACATGAATGACAATAATAAATTGAAGAAATTTTATTTCAAAAAATTTAGTGTCATAAATCTTAATTTTTAACAACTTTAAGGATGACATGAAGGATATTTTAGTGATAGCTTACTAAAATAGTTTTATGATAATCAGTGTGATTTTATTTTATAATCCAAAAGAAGTTTAAATGATTGAATGGCATAAAAAAAAACCAATTAGCATTCACCTATTATACTCTTTTTCTCTATGCCTACATTAACAACAAGATAGAATAAGTGCTACTATTTTATTCCTATGCAATGATTCTCAAGGGCAAATAAGGGCCTAGTAAATCTACCTATTCCCTTTTGTAAACGGATAAAATTCAATAAGGGTTTTCTTTTTTTTAATTAAAAAAGGAAATTAAAATTTATAATATATTAATTTTGAATAATTATATATTCATTGAAATGTTCATGGTTATTAAATTCAGAAGGAAATATTCATACATGAAAAATATCAATTTTATAATAAAAGACTATAAAATTATTTTTAATTTAAACTACATTTATTTATCAAAGATGGATAACAATTTTATAATCAAAAAATTTTTAAACTGACATTCATTTTCAAATGAACAAAACCCACACGGAAGAAGCACACCAGCCTACCCCTACTCGATCGCTGAGGACATAGGGGGTGC
>NW_022111324.1:34526515-34536571 GCF_000313985.2 Echinops telfairi | reverse complement strand
TAAGATATGATAAAATAATAATAAATTATGAATTATCGAGGGGAAGGGGGAAGGGGAAGCAGGGAGGGAGCGGGAAAAATGAGCTGACACCAGGGGCTCAAGTGGAGGGTGGGTGTCATGAGAATGATGAAGTCAACATATGTACTAAGGTGCTGGACACAGATGACGTATGTACAAATTGTGTGAGTTGTATGAGCCCCTAATAAAATGATTATTAAAAAAAAATTATCGATATATTTATTAAGAATTTTGCTTTAAAAAAAGAAAAAAAATGCTTTAATTATATAATTTAAGCCTTGTTATGATTTCATTAAAATGTTAAAAGCTTTCTCTAAAAAATTAAGCAGTATAATTTTGAGGTCATCTGTGACATCTCTAAATTGTCAGAATTAAGATTCACATAGGTTTTACTAAACAACTCATACATTTACAAATATTGTACTGATCTGGTTTTTTAAAATATAAAAAAATTTCACAGATTCAGAAAAATAAATCCTGCTTATAAACATGAAAAAGAAATTTTCCTTGTACATTATTTATTTTTCAATCATTTTATTAGGGGCTCATACGATTCTTATCACAATCCATACATACATCAATTGTGTAAAACACATTTGTACATTCATTGCCCTCGTCATTCTCAAAACGTTTGCTCTCCAATTCAGCTCCTTGTAAATTATAATGAGCACACAAATACAAGTGTAAAAATTATAGTAAACCATCAAAGACTCTGGGAAAGTGCCTACTAATTCATTTTGGGTGGATGATTAAAGACATCACATTTCCTCAGTTTTTATGTTCTACTGGTTATTTTCAAAGGAATATGTGAATTACTCTTATTTTAAACAAAAATGTATTAAATATTTCCTCAATAAAGTGATCTGAAATCAGCTAAATCTAATAAAATAGGTTCTAGAAATTAAAACATGTGAGTGATCCAAGTATATAAAAACAAACATATCTTAAGATCACTAAATAACAAGATTTGGACAAACTGTGAGGAGCTCATTACTTGTTTCTTAATTTAATTAATGAAATTATATTACATAATCTACTTGTGTACTAATAATTTGTTAAGTATTTTTCTATATACACAATAACACTTTGCTTAGACAAATAAAATATGGTTCCTGATTCAAAATAATTTAGAAACTTTTATGGAAGATGTACATGTAAAAAGTAGTTATTATGTTTTTCAGGTATCAAGAAGCATATGCATCATGCCAGGTTGTTTTCCAAATGAAAGCAAAGTTATGGTTTCCTCTCAAATAAAACTGACTTGCAAATAAAGAATATTTTCATATTTACACTTATTAAAGATAATGTTATATGCAACAATTTTTAACAGGAATAGTTGATTTAAAAATCAATTCGTAAATTATGTATAGTTAATTTCTCTCTTTAGGATTATTCCTGGGTTTATATTTGATTTTAAAATGTCAAACAGTCAGAAATATACCACAGTTTCATCTGTGTTCAGGCTTTGATTAGGAAATAAAGTATAAAAAGTCTTATTGATACGGTGTATGCTGTTGAACTGCTGACATTCATGTTACCTACCTTCCTTAATTATCATCTAAATTTGTGTGCAGCCTGGTACAATTAATTTGGGTTAAAAGTTATAAGCAAATTTATTATATTTGATATAGACTTTATGGAAATATTTATAGAAGCAAAAATTAGTAAAAACAAGTTACATCCTCTCTAAAGTGGTCAGTAGAGGATAGTTACAGTAGTCTATGATTCCTCATTAGGCCTCCTCTTATGAATCCTTAATGCTATATTTTTCAAAACATATTGTGGGATTTGAGTAATGAAGAAAATACCAATTGATTCTTAAAAATATCATAGTAAGTAGAGACTAGAAGTAGAAACCTTACTAGAAGTAAGGTAGTGAGCAGATTCAATAAAAGTAACTTAAGCATGTGGTGGCATAGATAAATTTAAAAATATTTATTTAGCCTCCTTTCAGACACACATCTTAAGTGCTTATTTTTAACTCATAAATAAATCTTTTCTGTAGAGTAACTCAAAGATATCCCACAGCAACAACTTTAATTCAGCACTATATTGGAAATTCTAGCCAGTACAATAAAACAAGAAAATGAATTAAAATATAAGTATTGAAAACAGAACATATATTTTCCATCATTCAGGAATAGTATGAATGTTTATATGGAATATTCAAAAATTATCTAGAGATGGACTAGTAGATAAATATATTTATTTAGCAATATAACTCTATAGGAGGTTAATTATTACAAATAAAATCATACTTATAAAAGGAAATTATTTCACAAGCTTAAGTGTCCTGGAAATGCAATGTAATGATTAAGTCAATATATCCCCAAATATTTAATAAATCACTATAATAATCAATGTTTTCAGTATTACCAACATCATTAAGGTAGAATGATTTATAGAATACAATAAACCAGTTGCCTAAGATTTGTTGAATCTTTTTTTTGTATCATTATTAAGCATCTGCTGTTTGATGCACACGATTCTTTGTGTTGGGGAAAACAAGGGTTCAACAATCAAAATCCCTCCTCTTTGGCCCACTTTCCGGATCTAGTGTAGGGTAGGTCAAATTATGACTCAAGGCAGGTTGGTTTCCTCAATACTAGTTTCTAGCTACGGAACTATATTGATTTTACTTTTCTATCCTCTAACCCTCTATTATGAGAAAATAAGAATATGAGTATCCTTAAATTAAGAATACTGTACACAGATTTTATGATCTTATACTCGTCAATCACCAAAAAAATCCCCTAATATAGAAGGATAAAACTTTTTGAGAATGTGTAGAGAGTAGCTTATGTCCTGTATCTAGTTCTGCTAATAAGAAATCTAAATGAACAAGTTATTCAATCTTTAGCATCTTTTTGAGGTTGGGAGCCAAATCTACTATGCCTAGATTGTGTGAGAATTTATTAAAAATTTCTTTATTATGTCTCTTTCAGAAGTGCAATTAATTGACCTGCTACACAAAGCTTTGTTAGTTGTTAGGTACATCAGAAACAGCCCCGGAGTCATGGAGACCAGAAAGGTAACAGAACCAAATATTTCCTGGTCTGCCGTAATTGTCAGAGTCTATTGCAGATCAGATATGTGTGCTACATAGTTCTCACCACTGATTCTAGAAATATATTGCTGAATCATTCTTGATGCTTTGTCTTAGTCTGAAAGCTTGGTTGAAACTTATTTGGTCTCATAACAACATGTACGCCTCCACTGACCGGTGGGTGATGGTTATTATACATGAGGTACTGTAGACAGGAAACCAACCATGGTCTTCTCATGGAGAAGTCTACCACTGCCACCCATGACAATTCCATATAGGTTAAAATTAAATCATATGCAAAATGTTAATTATATCTTTAGTATATTTAAAATTCTTTAAATATATTATATACTTTTTATTGAAACTGATAAAAGAACATTTCCAAGGTTATTTGCATAAACACTAAAAGATCACTAGTACAAATCTAGACCAGATTTTAAAGACATGAACTGATAAAATCATTCTTGGACATAAAAATTCATTTACTGATAATTCATTAGAAACCAAGCTTCAGTTAAAAGAAGCCATCCGATGTTAATAGCCTGTGGTGCAATAAGGCTCACTGTGAACAGGTGATGATTACAGTACTTAGCACTTCTGGAGAATGGAAGTATAGTGACTGTAATCATTCTAAAAATTAGTTCATAAGTGTCATACTGTTAATTACAGTTCAAAGAATTAGCATCTGGTTGAAGTTATAGGTGTAGCTTTGAGGAATTGGTATTACAGGAAATGCATTTAAAGAACCTTTAATCACAACATAAAGTGCTTTCTCTGCCTGGCTTTGGATATTTTGTACAACAAGTTACACCTGGTATTTACTAAATGTTCCTAAATATAAGAAGAAATTGATACTGTAGTTACTTTAGTAGAATAAAAGTACCAGTACCATTTTACCTGTCAGTCATTTTGTTCTTAAAAGTTCTAAAATTGGGGCACTTTTAATGAGTTTCTAAGTTTCAGTAACATTGAAGGTGTTACTGGGTTACAATAATTTGGTTTTATTTATAATCAATATGCAAATGTGGCATGAAATCACCAAGAAAAACAAATTACTTAAATTTCTTTCTTATATAGCTGATATGAGGAAAACAGATTTTCACAAGAAGCTTTGTGAAAATTGTGTCAATCAGGCTAATCCACTGACATGCAGGCATTTTCAGGAGTATTCTAAAAGTACTGGATTTAGCTTGATTTTTTTCATTTGAAAGTCAGGATTTGAAAAGCTGTAAAAATTAAGTCAATTTATAGATTCACTTTTTCTCTTTAATTTAACATATATAGGGCATTGAAACTGAGACTGAAATATTTTTTCTTAAAACAATTGGAATTACACACTCACATTTGTTTAAAATATAGATATATCAGAATGTAAAAGTAAACATTTAAAAATAACAATAAGTAATATGAAATGGATTATTATTCAAAGTTGGATTATTAATTTTAAATTTAAAATTATATCATTTGGTAAAGGAAAATAGTATATCTGAATCTATACAAACAAGAGCTTCTGCATCATAAAACATATTAGCAGAAAATAAGAAAAGTATGCTTTTGCCAAATTCAGAAACAATAGAGCATACATGAAGAAAATTCTAATCTGTTATGAAGATGTCATCCAAGTAATTCTAAAAAAAGAACTGAGAAAACATTTATATAAAACAAGTTGAAGATGTTTTAAAATAAAATGTTGATGTCTATAAAAATGCATAGGATAATTTTTAGGTTAAACTTATGTCATTAACATCATTTAATGAAATCTTTTAAAAAATCTTCTTACCTTTGATCATAGGTGTGGATAGATGTTCATAATCAATATTAAGGGACAATCTGCTTATCATAAAAGAATGGACAGAATATCAAAACAGTTATCTGTCAGTCACATGATTACAGTGATTTTTATTTCATTGCTTAACTTGTATTTCTTTTTTTACCTTTATTCAAATGGGCATATATGATTTACATTGAAAAATGTTTACTTTTGATAGAATGGTATTTTTTCAATTTTTTAATTGGCTTAAACTTGGCAAAAGTTGTCATTTATCCTAACAGTTGTTTCTCTAGAGATAATCACTGTTTTATGTGTTGCAATACAGGAATTTTTCCCTTTGATGATATCTAATTTATTTCTGGTTTTGGAAGATAGTTTATAAATTAGATTTAAAAATGTATTCTCTGAGCATTTATTGTGTAGTAGTCACCTAATCTTGTGTCAATTTAAGGATTAAGAGTGTAAGGGTGGAGTCTGGCTGTCACTCTGGAGATACCAATGAGACGTCTATGGACATGGTCTTCTCCTGAGACTTCTGGGAAATCTGGTACTTCCTCTTTGGAGGTGGAAGACACCTCTCTCTCTCTCCTACTCCCTGGGAGACATGGCAGAAGACAAGTCCCATGGACGCAACCAGACCTCGGAAGCCGGAGAAGCCACACAGAGACCCTTGCCAGCACTGAGATGTTTCCAATGACTTTCTCCCCACTGGCCTGTGATCTTCTGCATTTGGTGCCATTGCATATGTTTCTAGAATCTTAAGAGGACTTTATAGATTGATATCAGAAATATGGGCTAATATCAGACTTAAGGACTTGATCTGGACTGGGCTAGGATGTTTTCTCAATGTTCATTTGCTCTTGTATATAAATCTCTTTCTTATACACATATGTGTGTCCATGGATTTGTTTCTCTAGTCTACAGAGACTAACACATATTGCATGCCAGGCTTTATGATTCATACATGAAAAAGGAAAAAATATCCCATCCCCACTGTGCATTAAATTTTTATGACCAGGCATTAAACACTAAAATCATAAACATTAAATATATGATATATCAGCAGAAATAATCATAGAAAAAGCCACATTGAGATCCAACATGGATTCCAGAATCCTGTCAAGAAAACTTCATGAAGTGGATCTTCAGATATCTTGAGGCATCTAATTTTCAAATAAATTTCTTTGATAGAACTATCTGCCTATAACAACTCTTGAGGATAATAGGAAGATTCAAAATGGCACTTTTACAAGAATGTAAAGAGAGATGAATATAAGGGGCTACCGTATAGCTGTTGTATAGCTGGGTAACAGAAGAAAGAAGTTCAGAGCAGGAGAAAGGAACCAGACAATGGAGGTTTGGCCGTATAAAACACTGGATTTTGTACCATATTGGGAAAAGGACGTGAGTCTGTAGAACTCTATTTAGTTTATATGGATGCGGCACCTTGTTGTGTTAGTCTGGGTAGAATAGAGACACAAATCCATGGACGCACGTATGTGTACAAGAAAGAGATTTATAGACAAGAGGAATTGAACATTGAGAAAACATCCCAGCCCAGTCCAGATCAAGTCCATAAGTCCGATATTAGCCCCTATGTCTGATACCAATCTATAAAGTCCTCTTCAGACAAACGAAACACATGCAATGATGCTGAATGCAGGAAGATCACAGACCAGTGGGTAGAACGTCTTTGGATCCAGTGGCATTGTAAGCATCTCAGCGCTGGCAGGGGTCTCTGCATCAGGGTGGGTCCATGCGTCTTGTCAACTATGTCTCCCAGGGAGTGGCAGAGAGAAGTGTCTCCCACCACCCAGGAGGAAGTCTCAGATTTCCCAGAATTCTCAGGAGAAGGCCCTGCCCACACAGAGACCTCACTGGCTATGATCTGATTGACAAGCTAGACTCCACCCCTAGACTGTTAATTCTCAAATTGACAAACAATTATATATCTACCACACTTGTAGCGAGATGAGTTTAATTTTGATGCCTTTTGTAAGCTTCAGGAGCCAGTTCAAAAATGACACTCATTGGTTTTATTTCACATGGGAGTATTTGATCTTTAATTTACTGTGCATAAGTAAACATTTTAAGAAAGGAAAAACAAAATTAATCCAGGAGTCCTGGTGGCAGAGTGGCCGTACCTTGCGCTGCTAATCTAGAAAGGTCAGCAGTTTGAAACCACTAGTTACAGGGAGAAGGATGAGCCTTTCTAATGCAATGAAGAATGGCAGTCTTGGAAACCCACAGGGGCAGTGCTACCTTGTGCTAGAGGGTTGCTGGGAGTCACAATTGGCTGGATGGCAGTGAGTTTCAGTAAAAATAAGAAGGCAGTTGGGTGCAATGGGTCCTGGTTTAGTATCAGTTGACGTGGGTCACTCTTTGATGGTGATGAAACGCCTTCAAACTCTGCCACTTATACCGAATCCTAGCACTTATACTGGCATGAAAAAGAACATTCTGTCAAAGTAAAAATCATGGATTTATTGAAGTCCAGAGAAGAGTCTGCACTGGGACCCAACCAAAATTACAAAGTGAAGATGGTTGCACCAAAGAGCAACAAAGAAGGAAGCATTTTTACCTTTTAAAGCTAAACTATAATTTCTTGAAAGGCAATGAAAGGAGTTGTAGGCATGATGTTTAAAGTGGGGTTGCCAGGGATTAGTGGATAACGTATGTGTGGGATTATGAGGTTGGTTAAGGCATATAATTACATTTCTAATGATTATAGGATGGGCACAAAATATTTAAAGGACATGCTTTTCTGGGGATATATTACTAAGGCTGCTTTTGCAAGCATATTTTTTTTCTGAGAGTCCATCATTAGGATCATCTGTCAAGATCTTTTGAGTATAGGCTATCACACCTTAACAACTGTTTGATTACAGAGGAAGGATCCCCTGAGAACAGGCTGTGACAATTTGAATCTGCCTGGGTACAAGGGAAAAAATATGTCCCTGAAGGTGTATGATTATATCAGCATGAAAGTTAAGCACCAGAGGCAAAAAAATTACTGCAGAAAATGCAACTCTAAGATCAACGTGGATTTCAGACAGCTGTCAAGACATAAAATGAAGTTAAGGTTAGAGGCTAGGCTCTTATTTTGGGCTGTGCATTTACACACATTAAGTATCTCAGATTTTAGACTCTTCAATATTTCCAAAAGAATTTACATTTTATATGTGGGAAACAGGATATAATTGAAAATTCTATTGCCAAATCATTACACTAACATTGCCACCCATATATTTTGGTAATTTCATCTGTGCTGAGAACTACTGTTAAAAACAAATGACTCAATAGATCCTGCAGCTTCATCATCATTATTAATGTCTCTGCATAATTATCATTTTTTGTTTTGAATAAGGTTAATTTTGCTGCTATAATATTTATGCCCTAATGAATACAAAATAATAAATAGTAATCTTAACATGAAACTCTAAAATATATTTTCAGATAAAAATAATTGCTTTTCTTGCTTATTTGTTCATATTTATCTGTTGCTTTCAAATGTGAAAATATTCATATTATGAATAATTTTCCGTGTAGTAGAAAGTATACAAATCTTTTCCATATGTTCTAAATAGCCAACATTTTATTACAACAGAACATTTAATTTATATTATTGAATATTAATTTATATATTTTTTATTAATGCCAGTCAATATTTAGTGCTAGTTAATTATCAAAGTTTTAAATTTTGACAACACATTAATAACATTTTCATTTAAATATAATAACATTAAAATGGGATAAAATTGTCTCACATCTTTTCAAAACTATATTGCTCAGATGTATTAATGATATCCAGTTTACCCAATGTAATTTTATCTAATTACGTTTCTGGAAGCACTCTTTCACCATTGATTTGGATGAGAATGCCAACAGCTAAGAGGAGGCACTGATCAAATTGGAAATAATGGTAATAATAAAAACTCCCACTAAAGTATTTAAGGAACACCTTATGTTGTTCATTCTAAAATATCACACACACTACACTGTGCCACATTCTTCTTTTTTATTTACACCTATTGTGTAATATTTTTGTATAATTTATCTGGATAAAGTACAGTAAGAATTGTGACATTGATATTTAAACGTTTGGTTAAAAATGTACTGTTGTTTCCATGTTCTAAGTGAGGAAAAATGATGTACCTATAATAGATACTACTGTGAAGAAAACAGAAACTCATAATTTATTTCTGGCAACAAGAAATCAATTATTTTATTCCATTTGAAAAATATGAGGGGGCTACAATACTTCCATTATCTTTCATTTCCACTTTGGAAGATCTTTTGAAACCTTCTCTTATACAGCACACACACATCACTGCACATATTTACCAAGTCCACATAATGTAAATACTGTTAATAAACAGTTTCAGGTTAGATAGTTGGAACTGTTTGGCAGGTAAGGGACCAAACATTGTAGAATATGTAAGAATAATATTGTTTCCCTGATGGTTTCATTTAGGTGGGGAGTGTCTGTCTTAAGTACCTGCTGGTGGTGTTCTTGTTGTTAGGTGCCTTTGACTGACTTGGTTCTGCCTCACAGCAGCACTGCCCAGCCCTACAGTGGCCACACAATTGCTCCTGTGCTTAAGTCCATTGCTGCAGTCATGGTGTCAATTCATCTCCTTGGAGACCTGTCTTCATTACCTACTACAGCAACAGTAGAAATGCCACAGGCTGTTGGCATTAGCCAACATAGACTTTTACAGCAAGGTCTCTGTCATGCAGATTCGTTTTTGCTGGTAGCTCCAGAGAGTCATTGGTACTATGTTAATATTGGGCTGTGCAGAAACCTCACACAACTTCTGTTTTCCAAAGTGTATGTGCCATTGTCCCTATTCTGATTGCTCTAAAATGAAGAAATCATTAGGTTTTTACCAGTTTACCTGAGAGTGGTGGGACTTCCCCCATAGCATACTTCCCATCTGGATCCCTTATGATCTGGATCATAAGCATACAGGGTTGGGACTGGATATATATTTTGTGGCAGCACCATTTGATCCACAGCAGAGATATCACAAGAAAGGAGCAACAACACCTTCCCGACACAACCGCTGAAGACACAGCGGGTGAATAAGCAAATGTGGTGAAGAAAGCTGATGGTGCCCGGCTATCAAAAGATAATAGCGTCTGGGGTCTTAAAAGCTTGAAGGTAAACAAGCGGCCATCTAGCTCAGAAGCAACAAAGCCCACATGGAACAACATATCA
>NW_022111324.1:34317420-34525706 GCF_000313985.2 Echinops telfairi | reverse complement strand
AACGATGTACAAATGCGCTTTACACAATTGATGTGTGTATGGATTGGGATAACAGTTGTATGAGCCCCTAATAAAATGTTAAAAAAAAAAGAAAAAGAAAGGAGCAACAAAACCAAAAATCCAAATGAGTCCACTTTATTTCATGTAAATATGTTGCAGTTCTCAGCTGCCATTGAAACATTTCCTGTCTCATGGAGAATCTACCTGTGAACTAGCAAAATGATTCTCAGTTCTACAGCATCTACCTAAATGGTTGTGCACGTGTGGCCACATTTTCTTTCTTGTCTTTGTTAGTTACTGACCTCTGCTTAAATGTATGAATCATCATGGAAACAAGTAGACTAACCGCTGACAGATGGGTGGGTGGTGGTTGTGCATGAGCTGCATTGGTTAGGAATTTAACTCAGCTATTTCACCTAGACAGTCAGAAATCTAATACTAAACAACCACTGCTCTGAGTTAAATTCAGTATTAATCAAGGACAGTTACTGATATTTATTTATTTAGGTGAAGTGTTCCAGTTTTATTTACAAATAGATGAAAACAATATTTTGTTACTCATTATTTAATACAAAGGGAGTCAATAGAGGACATAGGTGCAGTGATTTGCTGATACTTCGGAAAAAAAAGTTTTTAGTAGGAAGAATAGTTCAAATCTGCAGCAGTTGCCAGTTTCTTTAATAAAAATGCTGCGATACTGCCACCCTGATGAATTTAAGGCTGCCAATCTGGCATCACTGAAGATAAATTGGGGAAAAGCTACTCACTATAAACCTTAGAGAGTAGGTAAAGCCAGTTCTAGCATCCCACTACATAGGAAAATTGATGTTTTATTTATATAAAATGTGGGCACTACAATACAATTGAAATTGGAGCAAACCTAGTAGGTTTTGCTTTGGGCTGTTAACTGGAAAGTCAGTAGTTAAATCTACTAGCCACTCAGCAGCAGAAAATAGAGACTTGCTACTTTTATGAAGATTTAGAACTTCAGAATCTCAAAGGGGAAGTTCCGCTCTGTCCATTAGGATTGGGCAGCAAATCAATAGCCAAGGATTTGATGATTTGCTTGGAGTAAGCAGATGTTCAAAGAGAAAGACCTCGTCAGTATTAAGATTTAAGATAAGGAAATGAACTAGTGGGAATGGAATTTTAAAGGATAGTTTTCATTGCATAGTTTAGTGGTAAGCAACACCTATGTCATTTAAGCAAGTTGGCAAAATAAATTATCTGTATATAAATATTACATTAACATAGCATTCAGTACTATCTGTGAGGTTATGTGGACATGTAGGGGGACATTGCAGAGAAAGGTCTCAGTAAACAGTACCCATTCTACATTTGTTACTGGTACAAATTAAATATGATTATTGTTTTGGGGTTATGTTGCCTTTGTTCATAGCAATTGCTTGTACAACAGAATGAAACTCTGCCCCATCCTGGACCATTGTCACAGTGGTTATGTTTGCAGCCATTGTGCCAATCCATCTCCTCCAGGATTGTCCACTTTTTCATTGGCCCTCTACTTAATCAAATATATTGTGATCACCACCACCACAACCCTCCCCACTGCCCCATCTTGCCCAGGTCCCTCCTGATAACATGCTCAAGGTATATGCAATGAAATCTTTATCCTTGTTTCCAAATTCAGCACTTTTGCAAAAGAATATTGTCAGTTCTTCTGGCAATCCATGGTCCCTTCAATATACTTGAGCCAGTTCTATTGCAGTCTTCCCATTTAATTATCCAGATTCCCCATAATGAGAGAACTGAGAAAGCCATGGCCTGGAACGTGCACACCTTAGTCCTCAGAGTCACATCTTTGCTTGTTAGCACTGGAAAGAGGTCTTATGCAGCAGAGAGTCCCAATACAGTTTGTCATTTGATGTCTTGATTTCTGTGCCATAAGCATTGTGAACCCAATTAAAATGAAATGTTTGACAACTTCTATCTTTTCTTTATTTAACATACTAATATTGATCCAGTTGTGGAGGTTTTTGCTTTGTTTATCTTGAGCTGTAACCCATACTGAAGGAATTATACTTTGTTAATCAGTAAGTGCTTCAAATCCTATTTGCTTCCATAATGCAAGATTAGGTTATATGCATATCATAAATTGTTAATGAATATTCATTCAATCTTAGTGCTACGCTTCTCTCCACATAGTCCTTTCCCCCAGATTATGTGCTCAGCATCCAGATTGAATAAAAGGATACAACCATTGTGGACATATATCCTGATTGTATATCATCCTTTCTCCTTTTGGTCTCTTTGAAGAACTGCCTCTTTGTAAATGTACATTTTCCCCCAAAGCACAATTAAGTGTTTTGAAATTCCTATCTCTGCAATATTATCTATAACTTGTTATGATCCACATTTTTTAATTCCTTTGAGTAGCCAATAAAGCACAAACATCTTTCTGAATCAGATTATGCAAGGTATATTTAGGTGTTTTGTTATAGGAAACATGTTACTATATTGTATGAAAATAATAAGTTGTGGATCAAATTCCCATTCAAAAGAGGACATAAATTAAGAAATTTAGAAACAAGTTATAAAATTGCATGTGAATTATTATTTAAAGAAATAAGATATAAACAGGACAATATTTTTAGCAGAGAGATAAAACTGAATTTAATGTCACAAAACTAATTGCTTTTTTTCCCTGACCATTGGGTGAAAGACCAAGCTGGTCACTAGCAATACCATCAGTAAAGACCCTTATGAACCTACACAACGGCCATGAGAAATTTTTTTAAAGAGGACATTAAAGATGGAAATACTAGAATTTAGCAGCCTATGGTGACAATATTTTATATAATTATAAATTTACTTTTGTTCTTCAAAAATATATCAACTAGGTTCATTACGATAGTCAGCATTATGTCATTATCCTCCATTTTGTAATTTTCTGTAATTATCAAATGTGTTGTAAACCCTTACCTCTATGATCTTAATGAATCAGGATTAGAGGCAATTACATTACTGAGGAAGAATGAAGGCTACAATATTACAATATAGCTGAAGTCAACTATATTTGAAATAAATAAGAGATTAAATAAATGAGTAGAGGTCAGGGGAACCTCAGTACCACCAAGAAAAAAGATCCAAAAGTGGAGTCACTGACTTTGGATATTTCTGTTTTTGAAACCCTAAATAACTAAGACAAATATGTTTAAATACTTAAATAACCTACAATAATTTATGGGATAAAAGGAAAAATATATTCTATTAAATAATACATAGTAGTCAATACTCATTTCTATATACTGAGGGTGTATAATATAAAATATAAGGAGAAATCACAGTGAGAATATCAGTATAACAAGTAAGAATATGCACATAGTACATATAGAAAAGGAGCTGTGGAGATGCTGTGGTTGAATTTGTTTGCTTTGTTCTTCTGATGCCTGTCTCCACATCCCATTGTTTAACTTCAGGCCTTTAAGACTCTAGATGCTATATCTTTTGATAGCTGGGCACCATCCTCTTTCTTCATCACATTTGCTTATGCACCCACTTTTTCTTCAGCGATTGTACCAGGAGGGTGAGCATCACAGAATGCCAGGTTGTTAGAACAAAGTGTTCATGCATTGAGGCAAGGCTTGAGCAAGAGACTGAAAGTCCATCCACTACCTTAGTGTTTTGCCATATAAATATATGTACATAGGCAATACCTCTAGTGTCAGAAGCATCAGAAGACCTCAAACAAAAAAACAAACACCAAGAGCAACAGAAACATATTGTTGTGAAAGAGGGGCATCAGAACACAGACCCAAATCCTATCTGTAGACAGTGGGACATCCCCTCATAGAATGGTCACAAGGAAGGGATGAGTCAGCCAGGGTTCAGTATAGTACCAATGAAACACACAATATTCTTCTGGTTCCTTGATGCTTTCTCACACCCCACTATCATGACCCCAGTCTGGGGCATGTGTACAGGTACAGATATGAGATAAGGGCTCATGACACATGAAATCCAGGAACAGGAAGGGGAGTAGCTATACCAGAAGGGTAGAGGGTTCCATGTCAATGTGTTACTGTCATCATTGTTGGATGATTTTAAGCAAAATTTTACTTTTATGTGACATCAATGCTATCATTATATAGTTTCAGTATTCTGCTGGTCGGCAAAATGGGCATGAATATGGATCTCTTCCAACCAGTTGGCCAGATAGATGTCTTTCAAAGTTTCTGGAGTAGATGAGTGTGCACTACCAGTGCTTCTTCAAATTTCTAAATATTTCAATGGCTACTATGTTAATTCCTTGAGCTTTGTTTTCCGCTAATGCATTCGGTGCAGCTTCAACTTCTTCCTTCAGCATCCATTGGTTCGTATACAAACGCTCCTGCCTGAAATGGTGGACTGTCAACTAGATCTTACTGTTCCAATGACTATATTTTTTCCATCTTCTTCTACTTCTTTTTGCTTTTTTCATTTTCATCCCTCCGTATTTTTATTTAACTTCCTTTTACAGTTTTATTGACAGATAATTTATATAACCTAGCATTGAATAGTTCAATGGTTCAAATATATCAAGGGGAATTGTACAATCACCACCACATCCACCCTAGAGCATTCCCTGCCCTCATGGTTGATTCGCCCCACAAAGGAGCAGCTCATTCACGATTGGCTCCAAAGCTCCCTTGCCCCTCTCACCTTCATTATTTACTCCCCAGACCACCTGTTCCTCCCTATCACCCATCTCCCCTCTACATTTCCTGTAACACCTTGTATCAGTTATTATCATTGGACATCCACCTCCTCCTGAATTATTCTATATTTTGCCTGCAGAGTTTTTAAAATTCCAGGTCAAGTCTTCCTTTTTTCTTCTTCTTCTTGAGTTCTTTCAGTATCAGATATCCCAAGTGTTGTATTCACATCTCAGGTTATTTCATGATAATACATGGCTTTCATTTCTCAAGCTGCCCTTGACATTTCCTATTCAACTCTTTGAGTTCATCCTTTCTCCCATTTGTTTTAGTTACTCTTTGATTAATAGCAAGTTTCAGAATCTCTTCTGATGTCCACTTTGATCTTTTCTCTCTTTCCTCTCTCTTGAAAGACCTTTTTGCGTTCTTCGTGTATGATGGTTTTATGCCCTCCCACAGCTTATCAGATCTTCTGTCATTGGTGTCCACTGTGTCAAATCTGTTCTAGGATGTCCTTAAAATTCAGGTGGGAGAGACTCGAGGTCATATTTTCCTTCTGTGCACTTGTTTTAATTTTTTTCAATTTTATCCCAGACTTATATATGAGCAATTGATGGTGGCTTCGGCAGTCTGTCCCGGCCTGGTTTTAGCTGCTGATATTCAGCTTCTCCAAGGTCTCTCCTCATAGATGTAGTCCATTTGATTTCTGTGTGTTCCATCTGAGAAGGTCCATATGCATGTGTCACTGACAAAAAAAAGATACTTACTTTAAACAAGCCTTTGGATTTCCAAAATCTTTTCATTCTATCTCCAGTCTCATTTCTCTTACTAGGTTCATATTTTCCAATTACTCTTCCTTCCTCTTTGTTTCCAACTTTTTCATTCCTATCAACGATAGCTGTCAATGCATCTTGATTGCATGTTTGATCAATGTCTGACTGAAGTCATTGGTGGAATTCTTCCATTTTTTCATCACTAGTTTTTGTATTGGGTGCATAAAGTTGAACAAATGTACTGATTGAATTTCCTTGAAGGCAGATAGATAAAATCCAATCACAAATAGCATTGTACTTCATAATGGATTTGGTAAGATCCTTTCTGATAACACACCATTCATTTGGATTGTTTGCAACCTGGCATATTAAATCATATGATTTTCTGATTCAAAATAGCCAATACCAATCAATTCAGATGACATATGTTTATGATATCAATTTTCATGCATTCCATGTCACTTTTGACCACTTCCAATTTTCCTAAATTCATACTTTGCACATTCAACATTCCAATCATTAAAATATTTTGCAGCTGCTCCTCTTGACCTTAGGCCATGCCCCTCAAGCAAATTAAGATCCTGAAAGCTCCACTCCCACAGGCTTTACTGGACTCACCTCACAATGGGTGACTCCCCTCCAAGATCATCTCCTCTTGAGTCACCTTTCAAGTTCCCTCCAATTTGGAGTGCCCATCTGCCGACAGCATCTCCATTAATGTTCTGTTTCCTTGGTTTAGGTGTTCAGTATTTGAAAATGCTTCGAAGCTGTGTGCAAGGTTTTCAGCGTCTTCTGCCTCTCAAGTGGAGAACTGAGTCCTCTGTTCTGTTCTGAGTCTGTAGTTGACCAGAAACCTGTTCATTTTGGGTGAAGCTGTGACACAGCTTCCAGCTCCACTGCAAAACACCAGCCAGCAAAGTACAACAAACTGGCAGACAAGTGGCATTTATCATCCATATATAGCATTATATATATGATATGTATATATAATGGACTCAATGAAAATTATATGATATACAATAAAATATATAATAAACTACCTCTCCAATTCTCCTGCATTTTAGATCTAAGCATAGAATTTGCCTAATGATGATACAAAGGCTCTGCTTCTATTTTTTGAGATTGGACTACGGGTTTATGCTGGAAACTGGTAAACTATCTCACTGCATTCATTTCTTCTGTGGCCTCTCCACTCGTACTATATAAGGGCACATAGCCATCTCAATAGACAAGTTGCCCAGGCTTTTTTAATCTTAAAATTAGAAGAAAAGCAAGGTGTATTATTTTAGGGTTATATCAACAACAAGGTTTATTTTCCATGCTATAAAATAGGACTTCCTACAGATATGATAAACATATTAAAGAGAGAAAAATTATTTATCTGGAATAAGGCCATAGTCCATGTTGTACCTATTAATTTCAGAAGTATAAAATGATATAAAGGATCATATATCATCTCTTAATGTGGTGTAATAAGTGCTATATTCTTATATTATCTAATGTTTAAGAGTTATCCAAAATACTATTTACTAAAATCAGAGCCTTTGATTACGGTAAAAATATTTTAAAATCATCTTTATTCATACTGCTATTTATATAACACCTATTAGTAATACTGATGTTAATGTAATACAAAATTGCTGATTTAGAGATAGACATAGTTATTTGTTTCACTAAATACAATAATAGATATGATTAGCAAATATCTCCACTTTCAACTAATGAGAAAAATTCACTTACAGGTTTTATTGCTTTGCTTAATTTTTTTTAAAGAATAATGATTGCTAACTCAATACTCTCAGCAATTTGTGGTCCTTACAGTATTAAAAATGTTTTACAGTAAAAAGGGAACATATGTAATGTCATATTCCTAATAATTTAAAAGAAAAAAATATATAATGATTTTTCTTATTCATGGAGCATTACCTTGAAAACCATCATAAATAAAATTTATGTTGGTTTATTTAAATTAAAATGTATTACCTAGAGTAGAATTTTTAAAAATTAATTAAACAAGTGTAAGTGTCATAAATACTTAGAAATTGTAAAATCTCACATATATTTAGCTGTTGCCTCATTAAATAGTTCACACCACTGAAATATTTGTTCTACAGTTTATTTTATTTAGTAATAAGGAATCTCTAAGGAGTTAATTCCAGTCTCACTCTCTAAGGAGTAAATTCCACCAATTGTCTATCAGTTGTAGGGCTATGGTGGCTTTCATATTGTTGTAATGCTGAGAGTTATGCCACTGAGATTTCAAGTACCAGCAGGGTGACCGAAGTTGAACATGTTTCAGTAGTGTTTCCAGACTAACAGACTATGAAGAATAAAAAGGATCTCCAATTTCTATCCCCTGAAGAGTTACAAGTCAGAAACCCACAGAGGCAGTTCCACATGTCCTAAAGAGTCACATCTCTGAGTTAGAATCCATGGCAATGAATTTGGGTTTTTGGGTGATTGTGAAGAGACTATGGAGAAGCTCAATATCAGCAACTGAAAGAAGGTCTGGGTGTAATGTTAGAACAGACCGTCTATACGCCTATTTAAGTTCAGGCTAAAGCTGGGCTTTCGATGACATCAAGAGCATAATACATAAAAAAAGCAAAAGGTCATTAAAAGGACAAGAAAGAAAGGAAAGATCAAAGTGCATGTTAGAAAAGAGTCTGGGATTTGCTCTTATTAGTGAAGTATATAAAGCAAATGGAAAAACAAATGAGGTAGAAAAGCTGAAAAGGAAAATTGAAAGGACAAATTAAGAAGACCAAAGAAAGTATTATAATGAAACGTACAAAGACTTGGAGTTAGGAAATTGAAAAGGAAGAACATGCTCAGCATATTTTAAGGTGAAACAACTGAAGAAAAAAATTCAAGATGCAACATTAAAAGATTCTATACGCAAAATATTGAATTATTTAGTAAACATTAAAAAATCATAGAAGGAATACACAGAGGCATTGTACCAAAAACAAGTAGTCCACATTCAACCATTTCCTGAGGTAGTATATGGTCAAGATCCCATGGTACTTAAGGATGAAGTTCAAACTGTGCTGAAAATATTACCCCAAAACACTGCTTCAGGAATTGATGACAAAAAAGTTGTGTAAATCAGCAAACTGATAAAAGACAAGAAGCATTCACTCACTTATGTCGAGAAATTTTGAAGACAACTATCTCACCAACAGATTGGAAGGGTCCTCTTTATACCTACTCCTAAGAAAGATAATAAAACAGAATGTAGAAACTATAGAACAGTTTTATTAATACCACATGCAAGTAGATTTTGCTGAAGATCATTGAACAATGGTTGCAGTAGTACATTGACAAAGAGCTTCCAGAAATTAAGGCTGGATCAGAAGAAGACTTGGAACAAATGATACCATGGCTGATGTCAGAGGGTTTTTCTTTAAAACAGAAACAACAAAAAACCCAAACAAACAAACAAAAAACAGAAAGAGGTTCACTTGCTTTTTTATGACTATGCAAAGTCATTTGACTGCAAGGACCATAACAACCATGGATAACACAAAAACTGTGGTAGTAAGATGATTTTAGGTCACCTTGACAATATAGGAAAGTGTAGGGCTAGAATCCAGCATGTCCCGCTGGTTAGAACCTGATGGTGCTTTCTTTGTGGTAGTGACTTCTTATGAGGAGGAACCACGATGCTCATACTCACTCTGGCCCTCCTTCCTGCTTCCTGGGACTTTGCTCACTAACCTGAAGCTTTCTGTGCCATGCCGTTTATATTGAACTTGTACCCACATGACTCAGTATCCACTAGCCTATGATCTTCCTACATCATTTCATGTGGGCGTATGACTATGAACAGGGACTAATGGCCTAGTATTGGACTGGACTGGTAGACTCGAGGTGGGTTGGATTGGGATGATATATATCTACTTTATATTTACAAATAAAGTTTTTTCTTATACATATTTGAGTGTCACTGGATGTATTTCTCTAGTCAACCTGGCGTAACACAGTAGCACTGAGAGGAATGAGGATCCACAATAGCACTGAGAGGAATGGGGATTCAAGAACACTTAATTGTGCTCATGCAGATCTTCTACATGAATTTAGAGGCCGTTGTGACACAGAACAAGGAAATACTTCATGGTGGAAAAGAAAATGGTGTGCATTAAGGTTGTTACCTCTCATCATATTTCTTCAATCTGTAAGCTGAAAAATAATCAGAGAAACTGGAACATATGAAGAATAAAACATTGTGAGAATTATAACATGCAAATGACAAAACCTCTATTGCTGAAATTGAAGAGGACTTGAACTTGCTGCTTGAAGATCATGGATGACAGGCTTCAGTATGATTATACTCAATGTAAAGAAAACAAATACACAAATATTCTCATAACTTGGGAGCATTGACAAATAGATAAATGGAAAAATAGAGAAAATATTGAATTTGTCAAGGATTTCATTTTTGGGGATCCAATATCACTGCTCATATAGGCAGCAATCATTAGATAAAATGGGGAGTTTCATTCATCAAATCTGCAGCAAAAAAGTCTCTTTAAAGTGTTGAAAACGGAGGATGTTGCTTTGAGAACCAATATGTAGCTGGCGTAATCCGTGCTATTTTCCGTTGTCATATGTGCGTGTGAGAGTTGGACGTTGAATAAGGAAGACTGTAGAAGACTGACACATATGGATCATAGTGGGTGCAGGGGCACAGCACTGAAAGTCCCATGGACTTCCAAAAGAATAGACACACCTGTCTTGGATGAATCTAGGCAGAATCATCCTTTAGAAGCAAGGGTGGTCAGACTGCATTTCATGTACTTTGGGTATATTACCAGGAGACATCAGTCCCTAGGTAAGACAGGCTTGGTGAATTGAACAGGAGGAGGATCAACAGCACAAGAGACAGACACAGTGGCTGCAACGATGGGCCCACATTTAACAATTGTGAAGATGGTGGAGTGTTTTATTCTCTGTATGTAGGTAGATTTGAGTCGGAATCAACTTGATGGCACAGCAACAAGTAATTCCATATATATTCTATCTAGTAAATATTAATTTAAACTTAGTTTGATTATGTAAGAAAAGCTTAAATGTATTAATTTATTTGAACTTCAAAAAATTTTTTCTAGACTTTTTGAGAGAATATATCCAAAACAGACAACTATTCAAGCTTGATATTTTAATTAGTCAATCAATTCATTAAAAGGAATTTGAAATAGTCACCATTTCATTCAGATGATATTCATTGGACATTTCTCTTCTAATTCTGAATATAAATAATATATACATGTTTCACTTTAATAAAACAATCAAATATGCTGTATGAAACTAACTTTAAAGAATTAAATTTCTGTCAATGTCAGCATAATACTATATCCACTAATATTGTGATTTGAAAAGTTATTTGAAATAAAAGTTAATTCTTTTATAATATTTAAAGATTTTTATTTCTACAAACAAAGCATAAAGATAAATATTCAATAATATTTCAGAAACCTATATGTATTTGACTAGATGCTTACTTCAGAATCACTTAAAATTGTTTTGAATATTTTATTTTGGGTGAAAGTTTACACAGCAAACTATTTCTTATTCTACCATTTATTAGCAAATTGGTCCAGGACATTGGTTTCTAACTTCACATTTACCTAACACTCTTCCCATTTCCATCCTAACTTTTCCTTTTCCCCATTTTTTCCTAACCCTTTGTATTTAAATATGGGCAATTTAAAAAATATTTAAATTTTATTTAAAAAATATTTAAATTGCCCATATTTAAATATGGGCAAATGTTATTCCTTTGATCTCTTAGAGTTACTTGTTCTCTTACTCAGAATTCTGACCTGTTGTTGTTAATTTTGTAGACCAATTTGCTTTTTAGATCTAAGGTGTCATTTTAATAGCATTAATTACTGGATGAAATGGTGTCACAGGATCATCCTTTCAAAGGCTCCTCTGGTCTCTATTAGCTCAATAAGTCTGATCTTTTTCATATATTTTTGCTTCATTATACACTTTTCTCCAGTTCTAACTGAATTCCTTATTGTGTTTTGCTTTTAATTTACAGGTGCTTTTAAAATGAATAACTGAAATGGAAAGAATATGAGGACATGCATTTCTCCCCTCACACTCATATGCATCATTTTTATATGAATATAAATATATATGCATATAAAGCTATGACTCCTTTGATCTTTCTTTCTTTTTGTAGTAAATGGCATGGAAAGTTATTTCTGATCTCCTCTGGCTTCCCTATTATCAAAAGCATGGGTCAGACATGCTCCAAACCTCCATCCTCCTTCACCTATCTGACACTCTAGTTCTCCTATGGCACTTTATGTCTACGCTTGGTTTTATAATTCATTGTAAAGCAACAGAGAACTCACATATAATACTCTAATTATGTGGTTTATTAAGGAAGTTAATAGGTTGCCACAAATCAGGATCAGTAAACAATAAGGATACAGTAATAGTGCAAAGCAATAGCTTTTCTCACTCAGTGTCCAAGTCTCTCTCCAATGCTCAAACTCTTAGCCACATTGTTATTGTTGTTATATGTCAATGAATCAGTTCTAATGCACAACAGAACAAAACACTTCCCAGTCCTGAACCTTTTTCACAATTGTTCCTATGCTTGAGGCCATTGTTGCAACAATGGCGTACATTCATCTCCTTCAGAGGCTTTCTCTCCTTTGCTGTCTCTCAGCTTTAACAAACATGGTGTCCATCTCCAGGAACTGATCTCTCCTAATAACATGTCCAAAGTATGCAGGACAAAGTCTCGCCTTCCTTGCCTCTAAGAAATGCTGGCCACACTTCTCCAAAGACAAATGGTTCAGTTCTTCTTTGGTTTTCCTTATTCAATGTCTAACTTTCATAAGCATATGAGGCAATTAAAATGCCATGGCTTGGATAAGGTGAATCATAGTTCGCAAAGTAACATCCTTTCTTTTTAATATTCTAAAGACGTCATGTGCAGCAGATTTACCTAAGCCAGCCAGTCTTTTGATTTCTCGAGTGTTGCTTCCATGAGCATTGATTGTGGATCCACGCAAGACAAATCCTTGTAAACTTTAACCTTTTCAACATTTATCATGATGTTACCTATTGGTCCACTTGTAAGGATTTTGGACTTCTGTAAATGGAGTTTCTAGTTCAGAAAAACAAAGCCCAAATGGAAGAAGCACACAAGCCTGTGTGATCACGTGGTGCTGAAGGGATCAGCTATCAGGCATCAAAGAACAAAAAATCATATCATTGTGTGCTCACCTCCATGATATGATCACTGAAGACAAATGGTTGCATAAGCAAATGTGGTGAAGAAAGCTGATGGTGCCCGGCTATCAAAAGATATAGCATCTGGGGTCTTAAAGGCTTGAAGGTAAACAAGCGGCCATCTAGCTCAGAAGCAACAAAGCCCAAATGGAAGAAGTACACCAGCCTGTGCTATCATGAGGTGTCAAAGGGAATCAGGTATCAGGCATCATAAGAACAAAAAATCTTACCATAGTGATTGAGGGGGGAGTACAGAATGGAGACCCAAAGTCCGTTTGAAGGCCACTGGAGATCCCCTTGCAGAGGGGTCTCGGGGAGGAGAAGAACCAGTCACGGTGTGATATAGCAACAATGAAAAATACAACTAGTTCCTAAATTCTTCCTCCCCACCCCCACTATCATGATCCGAATTCTACCTTGCAAGTCTGGCTGGACCAGAGGATGTACACTGGTACAGATAGGAACTGGAAACACGGGGGATCCAGGGCAGACAATCCCTTCAGGACCAGTGGTGTAAGTGGTGATACTGGGAGGGTAGAAGAAGGGTGAATTGGAAAGGGGGAACCAGTTACAAGGATCTATATGTGACCTCCTCCCTGGGGGAAGGACAACAGAAAAATGGGTGAAGGGAGACGTCAGACAGGGCAAGATATGTCAAAATAATAATTTATAACTTATCAAGGGTTCATGATGGAGGAGGGAGTGGGGAGGGAGGGGGAAAAATGAGGACCTGATGCCAGAGGCTTAAGTGGAGAACAAATGTTTTGAGAATGATGAGGGTAATGAATCTACAAATGTGCTTTACACAATTGATGTATGTATGGATTATGATAAGAGTTCTATGAGCCCCTAATAAAACAATTTAAAAAAAAGAAAAAGATGATGACAACATATGTACACATGTACTTGAGACTATGGATCCCTGTATAGATTGTGATAAGACCTGTAAGAGCACCCAATAAAATAAAATTAAAAAAATATATATTATAATTAGAATATTATCTTTATCCAGAAAATTAAACAAATCCTATCTTTATAAATAAAATTTCTGTGAAGTCATATAATTTGTTCATTTTCCAAAGTGAATACAAAATAAAGTTTTGTTTTATTCTATATGTAAGTATTATTTTTGTGGTACTCAACAGTTACTACATTGGGATTAATTGGTAGAGATTTTAGCTTTCTAATTACTGTAGAAAGGGATACAATATGCTCTAAATACACTTAAATATTCTTACATAGATTTAAATTTTGAAAATAGCATCTAAAGAACAAAGTTCATATGATTTATAATCCTCTAAAATATAGAAAGTAATTTACAGCAATCTAATGGTCAAAATGGTAATTAATGATACTTAACAGAAATTGAGGTTTTCATATGATGGCCTCATGGGGTAAGAAAATAGTTCATTTATTAAAGTACTGTAACTTGTCAATCTAAATTTGAAAATATTCCATTACAAGTTAATTTTAAATATATCCTAGGAAAAGTTAAGATTTGATGAATAAAATTAATTTTAGATGTTATACCTTATTAAAAAATAAAAGCTTAAAACATGGGTTAGAATATGTATTATTATCCTTTAACTTAAGCATACAATTATTATGCTCACATATATTTTTAACATTTAATTTAAACTTATTTAGAACATAGTATTTGAAGAGGATTTAATATTTAAACGATTATGTTTAATACTTAGAATATATGCAACTTGCCATTTTTATTTTGATCTTCTCTGTTGAAACTGTGTGTGTGTGTGTGTGTGTGTGTGTGTGTGTGTGTGTAAAGGACTACTAGATAATATTTTTTCTCCAATAACAATAAAGTTTATTTATTTTATTTTATTATTATTTTTAAAGTTATTTTATTGGGGGCTTGTACAATTCTTATCACAATCCATACATACATACATTGTGTCAAGCACATATGTACATTTGTTGCCCTCATCATTCTCAAAACATTTGCCTTCTACTTTAGCCTTTAATATCAGTTGCTCATTTTCCCCCTTCCTCCCCACTCCCCCCTCCCTCATGAACCATAAATTATTAGTTTTGTCATAAGTTACAATGTCCGATGTCTCCCACCGCCCTCTTCTCTGCTGTCCAACCCCCAGGGAGGAGGCAATACTTAGATTCTTGTAATCGGTTACCCCTTTCTACCCCACATTCCCTTCACCCTCCAGGCATCGCCCCTCTCACCACTGGTCCTGAAGGAGTCATCTATCCTGGATTCCCTGTTTTTCCAGTTGCTATCTGTACAATGTACATCCTCTGGTCTAACCAGATTTGTAAGGTAGAATTGGGATCATGATAGTCGGGGAGGGGAGAATCAACAATGTTAAAGTATCCAACAACTCATGAACATTGAAACTGTAATTGAAGCTACACCCTGAACTTATTTGTATTCATCTAGAATAATAACTGATATTAAACATGCATACATGGTATTTGTATCAAGAAAACAAGTATATTGTAGATAAATCCCATACAGTAAGTATACTATAGATAAATCCCATATAGTAAGGAGAAATTATGTAATGTCTTATAAGTAATATTATTCTAAGCAAGAACATTAGTGTCTCTAAATCTTTGGAGTGTCTCATATTAAGTAAGAAACAGGTAAGCTACATCTTCAATGTCATTCTGCTGGTTCTGGTTACCATTTATTTGATTCTAACTCATGGAGATCTCATGCGTATTCCATAAAACTTTCATTGGTGGATTTCATTTTATTTTTTAAATAGATCTGGTTATTATTAGAGATTCTGTATAAATTTATTGTCAATAAGGTTTTACATCTCCCCTTCACCTCTAGAAAACTACTTTGTATAACTACTTGTGTACTTTGTAAAACTTTGTATATCTTTCCTTGCATAACTTAAGATGGGAACTGGAAACACAGGGAATCTAGGACAGATGAACCCCTCAGGACCAATGGTGAGAGTGGTGATACCAGAAGGGAAGGGGGGGTGGGTAGAAAGGGGAAATCGATCACAAGGATCTACATATAACCTCCTCTCTGGGAGATGGACAACAGAAGGGTGGGTGAAGGGAGATGCCAGGCAGTGTAAGATAAGATAAAATAATAATTTATAAATTATTAAGGGTTCATGAGGGAGGGGTTCATGAGGGAGGAGAGGAAGGGGGAGGGGGAAAAGGAAATGAGCTGATTCCAAGAACCCAAGCGGAAAGCGAATTTTGAGAATGACGAGGGCAACAAATGTATAAGTGTGCTTTACACAATTGAGCTATGTATTGTGATGAATTGTATTAGTCCCAATAAAATGATTAAATAAAATAAAAGAAGCTCTAAAATAATTGTCTTAGGTTGGGTTTTCTGGAGGTTCAAAACTAGTGAAGCTTTATACATTATTCTTGTATATCACTGTCACTGCCATAGAGTGAATAATGACTCAGAGTGACTTTACGGGCAGACTAGAGCTGCTCCTGTGGGTTTCTGAAACTGAAAATCTTTATGGGAGTAGAAAGCCTCATCTTTCTCTCTAAGAGACGCTGGTGGGAATTGAATTGCTAACCTTGTGATTAGCATCCAGTGCATATCCTACTACCCCAGCGGAGCTCCTACTAATATCTATGTACTCATATGTGTAATTACTGGATTTGCCATATTTTGATCCATAATTAGTGCTCATGGAAGCAGCAGTCAAGATATCAAATGGAACAATGCACTGGGTAGATCTGCTGCACAAGACTTCTTTAAAGTGTTGAAAAGCAAGGATATTTCCTCGAGGACTAAGGGGTGCCTGACGCAAGCCATGGTGTGTTAGGCCATGTAGTCTAGAGAAACAAATTAAGTGACACTCATGTATGTATAAAAAAGAGCTTTATGTAAAGAAATAATCATAACAAGAAGGCATCCTAACCCAACTGAACTCAAGTCCATACGCCCAAGCCTGCTCAGGGCCCTCTTCACATTCAGCAGGCCGATGATCCAGAAAGGTAAAGCCGGTGCAGGAAGATTGGAGGCCAGTGGGTACAGTCACGTATACCGAAAGTTGATAGAAACATGGCAGGGCCCAGACAGCTGTCAAGGTTGGGCAGACCACCTGGGAACATCCCTGAAGACATACAGAGTCCCAGAAAGCAGGAAGGTGAACAGACAGAGAAAGAGAGTCACACGGTTCCCATTGTCTCTCACTCGTATTTCAAAGGCTCATGGCACCAAGGAAGTGTCATCAGGCTGTGTCTCAATTGATAGGTTGTGTCCAACCGTACATTCACCCAGGAGTGTGTAGTGGACACAATCCTAAATCATCACAGGTGGTATTTTCAATTGCCTCAGATGCATGTAAAAGTTGGACATTGGATCAGAAAAACCAAAGAAGGATTCATGCATTAATTGTGCTGGTGAAAAATAGTGAAAAAATCATTGCTCAGCCACCATGTAAATTCATCTTGTACAGCACTACCCCCCCTTTCCCCCCCCTCTACTAAGCATGATACCTTTCACCAGAAAATAGTCTCTCTTGACTACATGTCCAAAGTATGCGAGAGAAGTCTCCCCATCCTTGCTTCCAAAGAGCCTTCTGGCGGAACAGGAGAACAATTGTGAGGGTGGCCCAGGCCTGAGCCGCGTTTCCTGCCATTGTACGTAGTCACTATGAATTGCACCCTACTAGATGTCGTCTGAAAACAATAGCTATATTTGTGTATGTTTGTGCAAACACACACGAACAAGGGTAAGTCAAAATATATTAATACAAAATATTGAACAAAGAAATCAAAAGATGATGCTATTGTTTCTTATTATATCCTACAAGTACATCTAAAAGTACTTATAAAGGTGGTATTCTCCACTTCGAACTCTTCCCCTAAAGAAGTCTGCACTATTTGTGCCACATCATGTCACAAGGGCAGTTTTAGCCTCCTTTAGGGTCTTCAGTTGTGTTCCTATGAAATGTGATTTCCAGTTGGGAATCTAGGTGACAGAATGGGCAGGAGTGTTTGGTGGATGGGGTAAAGTCTTCCAAAGATATGTGTGTAGTAAGCCCTTGTTAACAGCAATGAATTGAGCAATTGCTTTATCATGGTGGTGGGACAATTGTTTTTAAGACTACTTTCCAGACCTTTTCCTCATCAGTGGATTTTAAAATGCATTTTACAAAATGTCATAATAAGCCATCATCATAATTTATGTGTCCTTTGGGTGAACACATCCCGAGAATACTTCTTCAGAATACCCTAAAACCATTTGCTGTAACTTTCTGGGTTGACTTCTCGGCCATGAGTCGAACTGTCCAGAATATGCCCACAGAGCCACTGTTTTAAGTAGTTTTTCTTTCTTTTTTAAAAGCCACACTAATGACATTAAGAAATTGAATTACTGAGAAAACTTGTCTGTAGGAGTCCAGGATTGCATACACACGTTAAACAAAATGTAAGTGAAACTGTGTATGTATGAACTGGGATATGAGAAGTAATATTTATTTTTTCTTATCCTGGTTTGATTTGATATATATAAAAGGAGTTGGTGGCAGTGTCAGACAGGGTCAGATTTCTAAGTACAAGGTCATAGATTCAAATCCACCAGCTGTTCCACAGGCTAAATTCAGGGTATCTAAGCCTGTAATGATTTATAGCCTAACAACACCTATGTGGGTCTGCCATGAGTCTGAATTGACTCAACACAAGTGGGTAGATGGTTGTATATATAGGGGTTTAATATAGAAAATTAGCTCATGAAGCTGTGACTTGATATTTAGGAGTTTCCTATAGATACACCACTACATCATTTTTTAAATTATCCTTTACAAATTTTACTTGCATATGATGACAATTAGACTGATAATTTCCACATTCTTTTGTATCATCTTTCTTTGCATAGGGCTGAGAAGTACTCAATTTATATGGCCTGGACATACCATCATTATTCCTTATGTGTTGTATAATAATTCTGGACTCACCTTTGTATCACTGGGGGTATGGTCAGTGGTCAGATTCAATAACTTAATAACTGGTTTGTTGGTCTAATGGACATGTTAAGTATAAAAAAACCAAAATACCAAAAGATAACTTATTATTTATACAGTTCATAATTAAATAAGAATAAAAGTGGTACACAAACTAAATTGTATAATAATAAATAGTTTAAAATAGCTAAAATATTAATAATATTTGAAAAAACAATAAAATTGTTATTTAAGATATTTCCATATTGTTTTTTGATTAGCATCTTCACTTACAGTATAATTCTCATTTATGTGAGAACTATTGGTTGTGTGATTTATACTTAACCATCTTTTCACTGTAACAGAATTGCATTTCTATTGAGGTAGGTAAATTAGAAAATAGTCTTTGTGTTTGATACATTAAAAATGAGCGACTTCTCTTCACTAAACATATTATGTTCATCTTTGAAACACCCTTTTCAGCTTCCGTTGAACTTAAAACAATTGTTCTGGCAATATTGTTAGCTTTTTGGACACTTTCAGGAATGACATAATTCACTCATTATACCTCATGGGAAATTGGGGCACACACTATATATATATACACTAGTGTATAAGCTGAGTTTCTCAGCACATTTTTAATACAGTTTTTGTGATAAAATCAGGTGCCTCGGCTGATTTTCATGTCGGCTTGTACTGGAGTATATACGGTAACACAAAGGAATTACAGTGTGTCACCCTGTGGTTGTTTGACATTTTTCCTCTTTACCTTCTATGTTTGTTTTATGAAGTTACAAATGCAAGGAAATTAAAATGTAGTATTTAATTAAATGTATACCAAATTTTATGAAAATAATAAATAAATATTACAAGCATACTTATAAGTTTTTATACCTATCAACAGAATGAACATTACTATGGGTGCTTAGAATGCACTGGAAGCAAATGCATGTTGAAAAGAGTAAAGGATGTAAATTTGTGATTTCCACATTAGGTTGCTGCCTTGCCATCCACCTTAGAGAGAACCTTGATGACAAGTGCTATTTTAATAAATGATTCACTGAACTCAACAAAAACTTAGGTGTCTGTTCTGCCAACCAAATGTGAACTGGCTGAACCTCACCACTGGGTATGGCCTGCTATGTGACAGATATCACATCTCCCTTAAAGTCATTTATTCCTCTGTGTCTAAAGCTATGTGGGACAGGGAAGAAAAGCCCAGGGTCCATCAGATGAGCATATTCAGGATATCTGTCTGAAGTGGCAGAAACCAAGATCAGCGGTACCAGAAACTATGGCACAGAAATTCCAAGGATCAGTGCCAAGACAGTGGGGTAACTTCTTATCTAACTTGAGATTCTGGGACTCAGACAGGCTGTTGTAAGAGCAACAGGCAGGATTCATAGTCCAAAGAGGCAGTGGCCAAGGACCCATGTGGCTGAGAGGCTAAGGTGTGGAGAGATACTTGGCTGCTAGCTGAGGATTGGTGTGCTGTGAACCAATGACGATATCCTTACTGTTTATTGATTGTGATTTATGCCAACCTCTTAATATCCCTAATAAAGCTCCATGATTTTGAATATTGGCTGTGATTTCTGTGTAGCTGTGATAGGTAATTTTTTTGTGCCAACCTGGCCAATAAACACATGTGCGATTAATAAGGTTGCAGTTTGATTGAAGGGCAAAGATATAAATGACTCAGTGAGCCTCGCCTTTCTGTCTTTTGCTCTCTGATGATCAAACCAATGTACGGCTTCCTTAGCTAGTTCTCTACCTCAACTTGTGAGCTACACTACCTATGGGGCAAAGACCTGTGGATCATGTCGTTATAGTTTGAGGTTCCTTCAAGATCTGCTTCACCACACTGCAGTATATGCATCACTTGAGCTGAGGATTGTCAAACCCTGTCATCTGGCTGACTGTTGGCGACCTGCCCAGCTATTTGTTGCCTGTGCCTGAACTGCCTGTATGGCTCTACAAAAGACTTAGCAGCCCTCGTGAGTAGAAGGACTGACAATGTATTAACTGTCTCACAGAAATGAGTTGAACTGAGCCATTTGTACTGCTCTGTGGACTAATTAGCTGTTTATTTCTTCATTTTGTATATATCTATATATCAGCATTTCTCAACCTGTGAGTCATGACCCCTTTGGGCATCGAATGACCCTTTTTACTGGGGTTGCCTAAGACTATTGGAAAACAGATATTTCCAATGGTCTTAGGAACCAAGAGACCGCTCCTCTACCCATCTCCAGGTGGGTCCACCCACATGAAGATATGCCCACATGCAGATACCCCCACATATGGGTATCCAGCTTGATGAATATTACCCATACTACACAATGCTTCAAGACAAAGTTTCATTTATTTGTAATTAGAAATAAATATTTCACAATCTATAATTACATATTGTTTTGTGATTAATCACTATGCTTTAATTATGTTCCATTTGTAACAATAAAATATATTCTGCATATCAGATATTTACATTAGAATTCATAACAGTAATGAAATTACAGTTATGAAATAGCAACAAAAATAATTTTAAGATTGGGGGTCACCACAACACGAGGAACTGTACTAAAGGGCCATGGCATTAGGAAGGATGAGAACCTCTGTTATATATCTATCTCTATCATCTGTATCTATATCTATCTATAAAATCATAAGTGTTCTGGTTTTGTTTCTCTAGAGAATCCTCTCTAACACAGTGGCCATTGCAATAAATCATTGAACAAGCAAAAAAGCAGCATGCTGTGGGAGGAATGGTTTGTATCAGAATGTGTAAAAAAGAATGGAGGGTAGAGGCCTGTCTGAATCTTGCTTCTTGGTACTACAGAAGGCAGAAGTTGTCAGATACAGCCCTTCCATGCTGTTTTCAGCCTGGGGACAAATAGAAATTTCCTCCAGTCACTTGGCTCAATAGTGGTCTTCCAGGTATGTTACCATAGAAAGCTGAGCAAGTCTTGCAGTTTGCTGAAACATTTCAATTGATATTCATCAAGCCTTGCTTTTTGGCAATGCCTTCAGTGAATCTTGTACTTCTTCCATAATTACTATTGGTTTGTGATCTTGTTTTACCTCCTGAAAGAGTTGAACGCAAACCAATGCTTTCTGCTACTATGATGTATTCTTTCCATTTTTTTCTTTCCTTTTTTTCAAAACCATTTTTTTTGGAAGTTAATACAGATATCATATTATTCCATAGTCCAATCACTTTCCCTTTAGCTCTTATACACTTAAGATCAAGTTTTGGTTGTCAGAATAGAATTAACTCATTGCAACAGAAAAATCAATTTTAAAGTAACCAAATGCTATTAAATTTATTTCCAGTTAATTGTATTCAATTTTATTTGAAAATATTTTCCTTCCAATATTTCATAAAATATTTCCTTCTATTCTTGTCACTCTTCTACTATCTCTTTTATATCTCTACTTTTAGTTCATGTGTGATTCAACAGTTAAATACAGGAGTCCAGCTGATCTTCCATATGGTGACCTAGTCTGTTTCATTCTTATCTCATGTGTCACAAAGCATGGTCTCAAGCAAACATGGATTGGATCACAAGTTTTGCTTTCCATTCCACTGGATAATCCATCTGCTTGTCAGGCCAAAGAAACACAATGTTTGATTCATATTCAAATGTCAAAACATTGAACCAGTGTGATTACCAGGATGCCACGTGTGCTCACGATACATTATTCTATTGAAATGTTGTTAAAAGATTTAATTTAGAAAAATGTTATGAAAATATGTATTTGTTTGAGAAATCATTTCCTTTGTTTTCTTTTCTTTATTTTTAAAGCCTTGGTCTATTTTAGTATTAAGGTAAAGTTTGCATAGTGCAAATGCATTCGGTGTTCTTCAAATTTCTAGAAGAGTTTGTGTAAACATGTTTATGTCTTCTTTAATTTCATACTTTCTTAAATTCATCAATCATTCCATAAACCAAAACCTCACTGCCAATGAGTCGATGTTGAGTCTGGTAGACCCTGTAGGAGAAGGTAGAGTTGACCTGTCTGTGTCCTAGACTGTAACTGTTATGGGAGAAAGCCCGGACCTTCTCCTGCCCAGCAGCCACTGTTCAAAGTGGCTTTTGATAGCAGCTCTAAGACAACACGAGGGCCCGAGTCATTTCACATGCAGGCTAAAAGGGATAATCCATCATGAAGTAGCATGTTTGTCCATTCGTTGAAAGTTTGGTTGGTTTAGTGGTTGAAATCAGTGTTATTCATTCTGACAAGAAAATAAAAAATTAAAAGGTCATATTTTCACCTTGTGTTTCATTGATTTTTCCTTAATTGCTATAATTTCTTGGCTTCATTTTCTACTGTTTTGCTCTTATAACTTCAGAATCAATATTATGAAATGCTTATATTTATTAGTATTTTTTATTTGCAGTTATGATTTTCTCCTTAATTTAAGTATTTAGCATAATAGATATGGGATTTTTAAAATGCATCCCTTCTTTATTGTCTATAGTATTTAAGTGCATCATGGTCAGATAATATTGCTTTATGAGGAATACAGTAAATTACTATAAAATAAATTGAAATATAATATAATTTAAATATCACATAGTATATTGTATTGCCTTGACAACATTTAAAATCTCACCTTATATTCTAAAATATATGTTTTCTATAAAGTCTTGGATCCATTTAATATATAATACCTTATCTTTGGAAAATATATTTATAAATAAACTTTAATGTATCAGTAATACATAATTTTTCATTTTATGATGTATGATATGGCTTGAGCCAAAGAAATTATTTATGTTTGCATTTTTTAACTTCACTTGTTGCTATTTTTTCAGATTCAAAATTAACTTTTGGCAAGCTCCAAACACAATTCTACCATTGAATAATTCCTTCTTGAAGCTTATAAAACTATATTGATTATTCACTATAAGGTAGAACATGTCAAATTGGATATAAAATATTTGCCACATGTAAATACTTGTATATGAAAGCACTTATAATTAATGCAGCTTCATTATATACCCTACTGCCTACATTATTACTATAATGGACAATAATCTATATGCTGTACAGTAAATTGGATCTGAATAAAAATTTTTGTAGATACTTGAGACACCTCAAATAATCTGAAAGGTATGCTGTTTATTATATAAAGCAAAATATGGGTATGCTCATGGAGTGAAGTGTCCTTCAGTATGATACATACTAAATGCTGTATTTTAGATGACTGCTCCCTTTTTTATGATCTATTCACCCTTTTCAGAAATTCAGTAATACAGCAATCTATTATTCTTTAGGATATAGCTGAAGCTTAGTTCAAAGTCAATAAAAGTCTGCTACATTTGATTTCAATGAGTACCTATTGATATCTAGCAAAAATAATATATTCCTGCCAGGAAAATTACCACACTCAATTTCAAAGGCATTATACTCTATCTCTATTAATGTAAGATATTTTAAATTATTTTTTAAAAATTTTAATTGTCACCATAAATCAGCTGTTAAAATTTAAAAATTTAGAGATGACATATATAATGATTTGAGTCCAATTGTAGCGGTATTACAAATGTGTATATATATAAAACATAAACATATAAAATATTATTATTTGTTGTGTTCACTTTTTACTGACCAGTTCTAAATATTAATTTTAAGTTGTCATGTGAAATTTTATCTAAATGTCATTATTTAACATATTTATGAGTTGTAATAATTTCATGCATTAACAACTCCTTAAAATAGCTCTGTGAAATTTTCCTAAACATTTCTTACATTTTTCCTTTTATCAAAATCTCTCTCTTTAAATTTCCTACCACATCACTTCCTACTTTTTGCTCCTTAGTAACCCATGCAGCTACATCACTGAGAAAATATGCCCCTACATTCTTGTAATGTCTACCCATTAACCAATAGCAAGAAATATCTTCCAAAATTGAACCATAATTATATAATAACCCTGTTGAAAGTGCTTCAATTGAAAATTGAGTGAGTTTATAGGAGAATGGTTTCTTATGTTGTTGATGCTATTACACAATAAGTATTCCAATTATTCTCTTTCTTCTCTTCTGTTTGTATTATACGTTGGTATTACAATGTTGTTGCCACTAGGAACCATCAAGTCAGTTCTGACCATTAAGGCCTGATGTACAACAGCAGGAAACACCACACTGTAAGGTGCCATCCTCACAATTGTTCCTATGCCAGAGTCCATTGATGCAGCCAGTGTCAAAAAGACTTCCTCTCCTTCACTGCCCCTAGAATTTACCAAGCATGATGTCCTTCTGTAGACGCTGACCTCTTCTGACTGTTCAAATTATGTAAGACCAAGTATTATCATCCTTGCCTCTAAGGAGAACTCTGGCTTTACATTTTTCCAAAACAGATCAGTTTGTCCATGGTACTTTCAATAATCTTCTCCAGTACCACAGTTCAAATGCATTGATTCTCCTTGGTCTTCCAGGACTCCTACAACTCTTGTTACAATCCATACATCAATTGCATCAAGCTTGTTTGTACACATGTTGCCTTCATTTTGTTTCTAGACATTTATTTTCTATTGGTCCCTTGGTATCAGCTCCTCTTTATTTTCCTCCATTCTCCCCCTTCATACTCCTTTGATAGATTATAAATTATTATTATTTTCATATCTTACACTGACTACTGTCTCCTTTCCCCCATGTTTCTATTGTTCTTCCCCCTAGAGAGGGGTGTATGGTTATGTGTTGATCATTGTGATAGGTTTATACCCTTTCCCCCTTTCTCTCCTCCCTTCCCCTTACCTTTTAACCTTTCTGTTAGGCAGGGTTATCTATAGGAAAAACCAAGATAGATGATATAGATATAGATGATGATATAGATAGATATATATATAGATAGATATATATGGATTAATACAGCAAGAAGGAAGATAATGGCTAATTAGTCCACAAAGCAATACAGAGGGCTCAGTTCAACTCACTTTCTTGGAACAGTTATTATACTGAAGGTCCTTCAACTTACATGGGCTGCAGACCTCAATGGGATCTCGAACTCAAGATCAAGTCATGTCTGCACCAACAACACAGCGAAGCAGGTCTCCATGGAGCCTCAGGCTCTAGCAACAGGATCCATGGTTGACTCTGCCCAGAGGCAGTGCAGCACATGGTTGAGGCAAATAACTAGCTCAAGCAGCAGCACACTGGTCAAATCACCAGGGAGCAAGAGAGAAAGGATGCTGGCCATGCAAAGTATTTATCTTGGTTGCCCGCCAATCAAGCGGCAACCTAATTAAACGCTGCCCACATGCTCCTCTGCAGGCCTAGTTGGGACACTACACCTAGCTATCACAACCTTATTTTTACTTTTCTGAACTGACATCTTTGGATGTTATTAGTTCAGTATATACTCTCACAAGGCACTGTTTGGATTGGACAATTTTTATGAATGTACCCTAATAACACAAAAACAAGTGTATTACCGAAAGAACTTGTGCACAACCATCATTGTTCTCTGAGACATGTTTAAACATATTTGTTTGAAATAAACCAGTGCACGTATGAATGGAAATGCTAGTAGCAATAATCTTTTATTATGCTTCTATATGTACATATAAGCACATATATATGAATTATGTATGCTACATACACATATCCAATATGAAACAGCTTAAAAAATTGTTGGCAAGTCGAATTAAATTATGTGGAATTTCCCTATGAAGGTTTTGAAGCACTCTCATATACTTTTAATATATTTATATTTACCTACAGAAATTTCAAGATAATTTATTTCTAAAAGTTTATTTTCATAAAATATTAAAGCCATATAATATTACTAGTTTTCTTTTGAAATTTATAATTTATAATAAGGTTTAAATTTTGAAACTCATTTGGAAACAGATATAAGCAAACTTTAGCCAACAATATTTTTATTTAGATAAACCTGTTGCAACATCTGGGTGGCACCAATGTGTAAGTGCTGAAGTACTAGTCAATACCTAGAAGTTAAAAAACCATTTAGACCAGTGGTTCTCAAACTTCTCAATGCTGCGACCCTTTAATACAGTTCCTCATGTTGTGGTGACCCCCCAACCATAAAATTATTTTTGTTGCTACTTCATAACCGTAATTTTGCTACTGTTATGAATCGGGCGACCCCTGTGAAAGGATCATTTGATCCCCAAAGGAGTTGTGACCCACAGGTTGAGAAGCGCTGATGTAGAGGAAAATAAGCTTGGAAATATGGTTCTGGAAGGTGACATCTTTGTATGGAGTGATTACACTTCACACAGGTGCACTTCCCATGTTCACGTTCCATGAATGCCACTTAGCTGAAACGCAGCAAGATTCCAATTACAAAATTAGGTCTCCCATCTAATAATGATATTGTAAAAGTTATAAAACTTTTATAACTCTCACTGTTGTTGTTGCTTTGTTTTAATTTATTTAATGTGATTTAGTTGAGATGAGACAGAAAATGACTACCACATATTTGTTTTATTGTGGGCACTCTCTATATTATTTATTCTTACTCTGATAATGCTAAAATGATTTAGGACTCTCTCAGGGTCTCACTAAATCACTACTCTACTAATCATGTAAATCAACATGACCAAAATAACTTTTCAGTGACAAATCATTCCTAGTGAGCAAAGAAATCCCAGAGGCAAATTATTATGTTTTCCTCATTCCATAAAACATATGGTAAAGTTTTGGAGCCATGATTATTTAGTTATTACCTGAATATTTTAGAATCCCAGATTACACATTTTAACACTAGTAAATTCAATATATAGGATTCTTGATGGTATAGTTGTTATGTGTTAGGTTGTGATCCACATGGTCTGCACTTCGAAACCACCAGCAGCTCAATGGGAGAAAGACTGGGCTTCCTACGCCCATAAACAGTTAGAGTCTCGGACCCACAGGGGGTCTCTATGAATCAGCATTGACTTAATGGCAGCAAGTTTGGGAAATTTCCCATGGATGTGGAAGCAAAGCTGAAAATGTTTTCCTGTGGAAAACAGAGTTCAGTAAAGGACAATGACCGTGGCACTTTTCCTCTATCCTTAGGAATCAGCATGTGGCTACAAAGACACCATTTACTTGGAAGCATTCATATGTATCTGAGAATGCTGAACTTCTGCCACGGAACGGAGAAAATGGCTTTCGTGTTTAGTGAAATTAATGCTCTTAATAATGATATTAGTGAAATCAATGAAATCCGTGATACTTTGGTATTAATGAATTGTGTATGTTCTGGATTCCTTAATTAAATAGTGAACTAGAATGTAGAAATATCCAAACAAAAAAATTTAAATCTTTTGAGAAAAATGTCCCCTCTGTCCCTGGTGAATGTATTATTACAAGAATTGCACACAGAGGCAGCATCTGACTTAGAATCCCACTTCACAAGGCCAATTCTCAGGAGGCTGCAGTCAAAAGGGCCTCTACCTCTCAACCTTCCTTAGTACTTCTGGGACCAGCCATCCCTCGCTCAGCGCTCTATTTCTCAGCTGGGTTTGATAATTCATTACAATACACGTACATGTACACAGTACATGCAGGCCATACTCATTGTAATAGATTTTATTACGGAAGTTAACAGTTTACTATTTAGTTTCAAAAATGCTGAAGACATGCTTAAGCTCTTTAGACAGGGCAGCCTCATTCCACGCATGCCTGCAGTAAAGCCTTTCTATGGTCCTTCAGGCTCAGTCACACAGCCAAGGATCCTCTGCCCTCCTGGGACAATGTTACAAAGCTCGTTTAGGCCTGCTACTGTAAGCGTCAACTCAAACTGACTCAGGTCCTGCTTCATGATTCAGCAAAATTGCCTCCCCCCAATTAAATGCCTGGAGGTGCCCTTCTCTGAAAGTGAGCCTTATGTGCAAAGATTATGTCCAGGAAGCCCACTGCTGTGTCTTGGGGTCTGACTCTAGGTTCTGGTGTAACCTTTCTTCTGCAACTCCTGGGCTGCTTCTATTGTGTCCTACATTTCTGACCCTGAATTAATGTTGTTTAATTTACAGGGATCTCAGAGGAAAAAGGGCACATTCTAATGCTAGCTTTTCTTTCTGATTCTGGGCTGTTTCATTTTGAATCTAGCTGTATGGCAAAACTGATCAAACCCCTCCTTAGATTTCCAAATTTTATAATTACAAATAACCCTGCCAAAACTAGAAGTGAATCATATAATCCCATTAGGACCTTCCACCACTTTCTCTTACCAGATACATCAGGAAACACTCATTTGATGAGAATTAAAAGCCTGTGGCTAGAAGAACCATATCAAGTAATTCACTACACAAAACTTGCTTAGCATAATTTCAAGAACAGTGTACCGTGGCAGCTTCTGATATCCCAAAAAAGAAGCATAACTAAATCCAACAGATTCATAGTAAAAGTTGATTACTGTACTTAGATTATTAAAGATCATTTAAAATACTAAATTTAAAATATGTTGATTGTTTACAGGGAGATAACACTTAGATTGCTTCCTTGAAAATGACCTGATATCCTCATTTGTTATCTATTTTAAAATTCACAGTTTTTAATTTAAAACTACCTATTTGACCTGGGCAATTAACTTCATGTTTCCGCCCTTTTATCTCTTCAGTTTGCTCTTCATAAGTAAGCACTTCAGTGAGTTTCTCATTAACACGTAGATACGAGCTGTCACTTTAGCTGATCTAGCAATCTTCAAATTTGAAAAAATTGTACTGTTCACAATTTCTACAGCTTTTCTTGTAGTGCCCGGTACTATGAGAAGAAAAAACAAAATTATGATATATTCTGAGATAACTACAAATTTTGTATATTCATCATAATTAGCATTTTATTGAATTTTTTGGTGCTCCAAAATTTATCTTCAGAATTTCAACTATATTTTCACGCCTCACAGAAAGTGGTTTTTAATTTCTATGAGACTGAATACATTCAGATCATTAGAAAAACTATTACTTTTGTTAGTTTAAAATTAAAAAGAGATCTTGAGAAAAGTGCTCAGGGCATTTGGAGAGGATTCTGGTTGGTCCTGTGGTTACATGTCCAACTGGCAATGGAAAGGTTAGGGATTTGAACTGCCCTCTATCTTACTTTTCAAATATTTCAGGACATACTTTTGTCGTATCTTACACTTCCCAACATCTCCAAACTTCCAGAGACTTAAAACATACTTTTGAGAATGAGGAACTTACATTCTAGAGAAGGAACTTTAATATTATGTTGTGATAAGAACTTCATTTGTGAAATCATGTTGTTAAGACAGAATAAAGGAGGCTTACTTCATAGATACTACTGTATTTTAAGAAGTAAAATAAATTTGCTATATGAAAATATCTAATGATAACCAAATGACATTACTCAAAGAAGAAAATTGCCTAGTTATAAAATATTCTGAAGAACTCTGTAAGACAAAATAGAGAAGGGAAAAAACAACAATATTTGAAGACCTGTTTGTGTATATAGAGATGAAAATAGATTTGTAGTACAAGTGAGTAATAAAAAGCATGCATGATCATGGAATGTGTTAAAAACCATCGCGAGATATTCAAATTTAGGTTGAGATCAGTGGAAATGAGTTAGCATGGAGGTGGGGGGGGTGGATAAAAGAAGCTGAAACATTACTTGTAAAATCACACTAGTTTCAATGTGAAGAGAATTACTGAATTAGAAAGAAGATAAACCTTGGCATGTATTTTGTAAACTTAAAAAGAAAGATTAAGGTGGTCTGACTTAGAATAGTAGAAAGTGGGAATAGAGAGAAATGTTTAATATAAACAAAATTATATGACTGAGTTGAGAGATTAGATGATAGCTCAGGAAATAAAGTAAATGCTGCTGTCATTTTTTGAGAAAAGAGGCAAAAAATAGAGTAGAGTATTTGGAAACAGGTGGTTTACTTAGGTTGGGACATGTTCAGTATGAAATATCAATATATATATACCTAGCAGCATGTTGGATGAGTTTAAAACAGGACGGATGATCCCTTCAGGACCAGTGGTGTGAGTGGCAATACTGGGACAGTGGAGGGAGGATGGGATGGAAAGGGGCAACTGATTACAAGGATCTACATTTAACCTCCTCCCTGGGGGACAGACAACAGAAGAGGGGGTGAAGGGAGACGTTGGGCAGTGTAAGATATGACAAAATAATAATTTATAAATTATCAAGGGTTCATGAGGGAGCGGGAGTGGGGAGGGAGGGGAAAAATTAGGAGCTGAGGCCAGGGGCTTAAGTGGAGAGCAAATATTTTGAGAATGATGAGGGCAATGAATGTACAAATGTGCTTTACACAATTGATGTATGTATGGATTGTGATTAGAGTTGTATGAGACCCCAATAAAATGATTTAAAACAGCAACAACAAGCAAACAAACAGGGAAAAGGGTTTTGTTTTAAAATACAGATATCACAGAGTCAAAGTTATGGAGAATGTTATGGGGTGACTCTATTGATTAAGGACAGGAATATAAGTAAGATACAATGATGATAAATATATTTTAAATGAGAAATATAATTATTTAGGAAATAGTGGAAGCAAATACCAATCAGTCTGAGAAGGTATCTTTAAAGAAGAGGGGAAAAAATCATTAGAATTGTCATGTAAAAAGAACAAGGAAAATATTTGTTACAAGAGGAAATGTTGAAAAAAAGACAGAAATCTACACCTAAAAAATAGCCCCCAACAACAGCCAGTGTAAATCTTCTGCATAGCAGTGGAATGTTGGCTGACATCGTGTCAGATGGCCCCTCATTTTGGAAGACATTCCAAACATGGAGGGAAAAAGGGGCCCCCTCTAAACCAGCTCAACCTCACTGACTGTAATGAACTACAGCCTTCAGAATTTTCACTTCCTGATGAGGTATGACTCAAATGAGAGCAAATGACTACAAACACCATTATTAAAGATCCAGAATATAGTGTATCAGTAATTAGAATATAGAGCTTGCAAAGTATGAATCTGTAAAATTTTGAAGTTGTCAAAAGTGAATAAAGATAAATATGCTAATTAGTGAGCTGAAAGAACTTGATTGACTTATTGAATTATAAAAACATAAGATTTACAATATCAAGAATTACATATTCTAAAAAGAAAGGATAAATATTCTAGAGGAATTGGGTAACATTCATCCTAAAAAGTACAGTTCAAGATTTATCTTGAATTGATAATATATATATATATATATATATATATATATATATATATGACTATAAAGAAACAATTTAATGGCACTATTATTCAAATTGACATCAATCTCTAGAGCCAATGATGATGACATTGATGAATCCTTCCAACTTCTTGATTAAATATTGATTGATTAAATTTACAGTCAAGGTGAATTGAAAATTATTGGAATGGGACAGGTGGAAGCAAGAGTAAAGATGAGTAGTTGGAAACTCTAGATTTTGTTATTGAATCAGTGATCCTGAATAAAAGCCTGTTAATTCTCTAATCAGACAGTATTGTACTTCACAATCGATCTTGAGATATCTGTTTTGATAATGAACCTCTTGAATCTGTCATTCCTGTCAGAGTGAACTATATGATTTTCTGATTCCAAATGGTCATCACTGAACCATTTGAACTTACACTTTTCTGTATTCCATTTCATTTTTTACTCCAATTTTCCTAAATTCATACATAATATATTTAAAGTTCCAATTATTAACAGAAGTTTGCAGATGTTTCTTCTCATTTGGGACCTGCCCCCTCAGCAAATGAAGATTTCAAAGACTTTTACTGTAAGCTCTATTCCAGCCATGCATCGTGGTCGACACCGTTCAACAAGGCAGCTTCAGTCATATTTGGAGTGCCTTTTGACCTGAGGGCTCATCTTCCGGCACTATATCTTAGAGTGTGCTATTACTAATTTTCATGAGGTTTTCAGTATCTGACAGTACAACAATGCTATCCATAATATTTTCAGTGGCTAATTCCTTTAAAGTTGGCAGCCCATTCGTTGTTCCTGGTCTGTAAGTTCTGCTAAAACCTGTTCATTTTGTGTGACCCTGCCGGTATTTGCAATCACACGCACATAAAATCACAGGAACACATAAGCCACCACAGCATGCCAAAATAACAAAGAAATGGTGTATTATTGTGTCTAACAGACTATGAATTTATTTCTCTAGTCTACCTGGACGAACCCAAAAACCAAAGACGAATTGATGCATTTGCATTGTGGTGCTGATGGAGAATAATGAACTTACCATGGACTGCTAAAAGAAACAACAAATGTATCTGAGAAGAAGAGCAGCCCGAATGCTTCTTTAACAAGGACGGAGAGATCTGTCTCACGTACTTTGAACACGTTATCAGGACAGACCAGTCCCTGGAGAAGAACATAACACTTGGTTAAGTGAAAGGGGTGTGAAAAAGAGGAAGCCCTCCAAAAAGAGAGATTGATACAGTGGCTGCCACAAAGGGCTCAAATATACACCCCCCCCCCAAAAAAAACAAACCCAAAACTGTCACAACACTGTATTGTTCATGTTTCTTTAGCAAGTGAGATATCCTTCTCTGGATATTTGTCCTTCCTGATGAAATAGCAAATGTATATGAGAAGAAGTCTTACTACTTTCACTGCTAAGGAACATGGTGGCTATACTTCTTTCATATCAGACTCGTTTGTTCTCTGGCAGGTCAGAGGGCACTCATTATTCTACACCAACACCAAGACTCAAACATGTCAGTTCTGCTTTAGCCTTCTTTCCTCATAGTCCAGCTTTCACATGCTTATAAACCTAACCAAGCTCACTGCCATCAGTCAAACATTTCTGACTCACATGATTATGTCGGACAGGACAGGCTGCTTCTCTGAGTTTCAGAGACTATAACTTACATAGCAGTTTTCGTCATATAATTCACATATAATACAATTCAATCATGCAATCACATCAAGAATAGTTGTAAAACCATCATCAAAATAAGTTTTAGAACACTTTCTAAACACCTTCATACTTGTACTCATCATTATTGGCTCTCTATTCCTCCCAATCTCTCCTGCCATACCCTTAGGGAACCATTAATCCAGTTACTGTCTCTATAGATTTATCTTTCCTTGATTTCATATATAGAAAGACAATAATAAAAAAGAAAAACAAAACAAACAACAGAAACCAAGCATGTAAGAACCTCAATCAAAAAGAAAGAAGAAAAGATTAAAATCTGCAACAAATTAAAATAGGGTGCTAAATTGGAACCTTACTGCATCTGCAACAATGCATTTTCCAATGCCTTCTGCATGTCAACAAGGCTTTTCACATCCTTGGTGGATGGGCAGAGGGAGGTCACCAGGGGCTGGATCAAAGAGCCCGTACTTTCTCCAACAGTGAGGCTGGTGGTTTCCAGTGTGCTGACCTTCCAGTTGGCAGCACAGTGCATAGCCCTAAGCCACCGGCGCTCCTTCACAGGCATATAGGCCATTGCAGATAGCGTATCTTGGTTCATTGACATCTTAGTCCTTTTAGAGAAAACTTTCTTTTTACCACTGTAAAGTGGTCTTCCACAGTAGAGGTGCTCAATGTACCATGCTGGCTGATTTCTGGAATGCTTCATCGCTGGGTGTTGTGGGAAAGAAAAGGAAATCTTTGGCATCTTCAATCCTTTCCCTGTTTGCTGGTCAAATTGTGAGGACTTTTGTTTTCTTTTGCTTAGGCATAATCCATCTCAAAGGGCATATTCTTTGATCTTCATTAGTAAGGGTTTCAAGTTCTCTTCACCTCTAGCAAGCAAAGTTGTATCATCGACATATCAAAAATTATTAATCTAATTATGATTGTAGTTTAAATATTCCTTATTAATCAATGTCAGTTCATATATTTTACATTTTTTGTTGTAGAAAACTTGAATGTTTTATTTGTTGTATGTCATTTTAAATTACACAAAAGGTTTTTAGTTTTTGTCTTCCTCTTTAGTTTTGTTAATACCCTTTATATACTGTACATACAAATCTTTATTGTTTGTAGCATAAGAAAGTGTTATTTATTTAGTTATATATACATACATTCATATGTATGTATTAATAAAATAGATTTACTTGTCATCCACCTTAATGCTACTTTTACCTTATTAAATTGGCTGTTACATATATAGTATAATATTGATAATTTTGTTGTACATCTTCTTCACGAACATATCATAGTCTTTTAAAAATCTTCAAAGCAAATAGTTATTTTTGCCCTCCTTTCTTGTATTATGGTCCAGAGAGATTATTCAAAACAAAAGCTGGAGCAAACATACCCTCACAACACATCACTTTCCCTCGAAATAAATTACAGTCCTGTGCCTCCTGTACCTATTGTCCAAAAGGCTTTATCTAATCAGGTTTTCAGTGATTCACAACAAAAGAGGAACTGAGTTCTAGTTATTCTTTTTACTGGTAAATATAAGAGCCTTTCACATTCATATTTGAGGTTTACATTTTTCTGCATAATATTTTCTTTAATTTTCATCTCTTTAAGTATTTTAACTGGGAGTTCCTAATGGGCACAAATGGCTAAGCACCCAATTATAGAGCAAAAGAGCTGGCAGTTTAATGTACCCAGAAGCAAGGTGAGTTGAAAGACAGGGATCTGCTTCCAGAAGGCGACAGACTTAAAAATCCGACAGAGAAGTTTTTCTCTGTACATGTGAAGTACCCATGAGTTTGAATCCAATTGACATCAAATAATAGCAACAACTACACCAACAAAATATTTATGTAGTAGCTGTACTGTGTTTGATGATGCCTATTCATTTATTAACAAATGAAGCAACTGCAGACTTAGCTCATGGTGATTTTTCTCCTGGTGTCAACGTGTATATTTAAATGTTTGCTAAAATTTGTACTTCTGAAGATCGTGCTAGAAATATTTCGAGTTCAAGGGCTGCATTACTTTGCTCTTGATAATGTCTTCCATTTGTTCTTATCTCATCAGGGGTTAAGAGAGCTCTGGATCAGTCTCAAAATATTTTTCATTTTTGAGAATTTTCTGAATCTGCAAGTTGAAGTGATACTGGTTCGTATACTATGTGAAAAATAGTTTACTTCTGTTTTGTGTTATCCACTTATCCTTAAATCCCAGGGTACAGCTCTTTTAATAATCACAAATACCTTACATTTTGTTCTGATAGCTCTGTCAGGCCATTGATAACAGTGCTTCTCAACTTCATCCCATGCAAATGGGAATGTTCTTAAGGAATACTGTTACTGTCCAGTAGTATGGACCTGCAGTGAGTGACGACCTGAAGAAAAAGTGTGGCCAGTGGACTGATGACCCAATGTCAAATTTTATATTCAAAGTGCAGCTTATATATTAATGAGGCAGGGTGCATAGCATGCACAGTGTAACAAGAGCATCGTGATAAAATTGCTCTGAGCACAAACAATTCCTTGGGACTAAAATCTAATCTTAACAAATACAGCTGTGTTCTCAGTGTATTCATTGCATCTCAGAATTTGGAAAAACATCTTTAGGACATAGTGTCTTTTTTTGTGTGTGGAGATCATAGTGTCTTTAAGCAGCCCAGAGAATCACTTCAGTTAAAACCCAGTGACTCTCCATAGAAGACAACAACCCGAAAACCATATGATTGAACTAAATGCTCTTGGTTTGTATCTTTTCTGTCTCAGGTTATAATCTTGTAGTATTCCCTCACTAAACATGAAACATATATTACTCTATTTTTTCTATTATTCACCCATTTGTGTAGTGTGTATAGCCACATATGCATAAACATTCCTTAGGTTGCATTTTCTAGAGGAGAAATATATTTATATGCTATATATATTATATATATTATAATATATAATATAATATATAATAATATATATTATTAACAATTAATATGGCTTTCTAGCCTACCTAACTACTTATGTTTTGATGTGTTATAATTCTGGGCTCTATGCCTGTGCCCATAATCCCATTTTGGAGGGAATTCTTTACTACACTAATAGATATGATTAAGACCTGACTTTAGTAGAGGGTATGAACTAAGTCATACCCCTTTTTCCTTGTGAGCATCTTTAAGAATACTTTACTAGAGGGTATGACTTAAGACGTCATCTTTGGGGAAATGCTTAGCTAAGAAACAAAAAGAAAACCTGCATCAAAGCCATGTGTCATCCAGGACACAGAGAGATCCAAGGAAGATTGAAAGTGAATGCCCACGCTCTCTGTCTGAAGAGGACAAGCCAATGAGATGAGATATGTTAGAAACTGAGGTAGCAAAATGACCGGGAAGAGCAGGGCCAAGACAATGGGATGCTTCTCCTCATCTGGTCTGAGACTATGGAACTGTGAGGTAGCGCAACAGACTGATTCCTGGCCCACGGAGGCAACGCCCAAGAGGCCATGTGGCCAAAAGGCTGAGGACTGGAGAGAAACGTGGCTGCTGGCTGAGAAGTGGTATTCCTTGGACCAATAGCTTTATCTTTCCTGATCCTGACTTGTGCTGATGCATTAATGTCCCTAAGAAATGCACCATAAGCAGCAAAGGTGGGTGAACAAAAGATCAGTAAGTCAGGATTATGACGGGAACGGCCAATGAACCTAAGATCAACAAGTCAGATGGCAAGTCAGATGGTAGGTCAGATGGCTCCAAGGATCAGCCATCAATGTGGCAAGCCAGTGGCTCAAGTCCAAAGAACCAGAAGATTATGTACCTGATGCAGAATCCAGACTGATCAAAATGTATCCACACTTCTCCTCAGTGCCCATTTAGATAGGACTTAGGTCCCAAACTGGAGGAAGCATTCTTTCACTTTCATCAGAGCTGTGACGGGTTTTGGTTTTTGTTAGGTGATACCAAGTCGGTCTGACCATAGTGACGTTAGGCACACCAGAACAAACACTGGCAGTCACTGTGCCATCCGTACAATTGTTCCTGTTGTTCACCCATTGTTCCAGCCACTGTGCCAGTCTGTATCCACGTCGGCCTTCTTCTTTTGTGCTGCACTCTACTTCACCAAGAAGGATGTCTGTCTCCAGGGACTAGTCTCCCCTGAGAACAGTAAGACTAATGACATCTCACTAACCTTGCCGGAAAGGAGCAGTCTGGCCATACTGCTTGAGAGACAGATCTGTTTGACCTGTTAGCAGTCAGTGATCCTTTCCATATTCTTCTCCAGCACCACAACGAAAATTCATCAGTTCTTTTTCAGTCTTCTTTTTTTTTTCAAAATTACCCTTTTATGCATCTTAAATTATCCATAAAATAGGGTATAAGTGTCTTTGTATATACAGATCTGTACAACATATCTTATACACACTAAGTTTAAAACTCTAGTAGAATAAATGGATATAAAAGCCTGTATGCAGATATCTGAACCTTCAAACTACTGAGGTTTTCCTAACTGTTTCCTAACCTCCTCACAGTGAAAAGGAGATCAGAGCCTTAGAATATTTTCCTTTATAGCCTACATATTGATTCATTCTGCTTTAATAATGAGTTTTCTTTATTCGATGTTTATCTTTCACATGGACACAAAGCAATGAAAAATCCCATAGCTTGTTTCAGGCACACCTAAGTCTTCAAGGTAAGCTCGTTGCTTTTCAGTACGCTAAAGAGGTCTTGTTTAGTAGATTCATCTAATGTAACTCGTCTTTTGAGCTCTTGAATGCTGCTTCCATGAGGGTTGATTGTGAATCTAAGCAAGACAAAAATCCTTGAGAATTTCAAACTTTTCTCTATTTTTCACAAAGTTACTTATTGGCCCAGTTCTAAGGATTTTGGTCTTCTTGACATTAAGTTGTAATCTATACTGAAGACTACAATCCTTGATCTTTATTAGCAATTACCTCCAGCCCCCCTCAATTTAGGCAACAAAGTTTGTGTGATCTGCATATCTCAGCTTGTTAATAAGCCTTCCTCCAATCCTAATGCCCCAGGCTTCTTCATTTAATCCATTTTCTAATAATTTTTCTCAGTTTACAGATTGAATAAAATTGGTGAGAGGATGCAACCCCAGCATCCACCTTACCTGAATTTAAACCATGCAGTATTCACTTAGATCACGAAACTGCCTCTTGACCCATATACAATTTCCTCATGAGCACAATAAAGGGTTCTGGAATTCCAATTCTTTGTGAAGTTATCCACAGTTTATTATGGTGCACACAGTCGTATCCTTAGCATAGTCAATAAAACACAAGTAACATATTTGTGGTATTCTCTGAGTTCAGCCAAAGTCCATCTGACATCAGGAATGATATTCTTTGTTCCATGTCCTCTTCTGAATCCAGCCTGAACCTGTAACATCTCCCTGTCAATGTACTGTGGCAAACAGTATGAGCTTCAGCATAATTTTACTTGCATGCGATATCAATGATATTGAGCATTCTTTTGTGGCACCTTTCTTTGGAATGTGTACAAATATGGATCTCTTCCTGTCTGTTGGCCAAATAACTGTCTTCCATATTTCTTACTATAGATAGGTGCTTCCAGTATTTCACCAGCTTGTTGAAACTTATCAATTGGTATTCCATCAATTCTGAAAGCCTTGTTTTAGGGTAATCCTTTCAATGCAGCTTGAACTTCCCCTTCATCACCATGGGATCATGCTCATAGTCGGTCTTCTTCAATGGTGGACTGGTGACCATTTCTTTTTGGTGCAGTAATTCTGTATAATCATGCCATGTTCTTTTCATGCTCCCTACATCATTCAATATTCTTCCCATAAATTAGTTGAAGATTAAATCTTGAGGCTTGAAATTTTTCTTCAGTGCTTTCATTTTAATATATGCTGAGTATGTATGCTCTTTTGTTTCCTAATTTCAGGTTTTTGCACATTTAATTATAATATTTGACTTTGCCTTCTTGAGTTTCCCTTTGAAATTTTATATTCAGCTCTTTGACATTATCATTTTCCCCATTCGTTTTGGCTACTGTATAATTAAGAGTAATTTTTAGAGTCTCTTCTGACATCCACATTGATCTTTTCTTTCTTTCCTGCCTTTTTAATGACATTTTGTTTTCTTCATGAATGATGGTTTTAATGTCTTCCCATATCTCACCAAGACTTCTGTCATTAGTGTTCAGTGCTTTAAAACTGTTCTAGTGATATTCTCAAAATGCAGTTGGGATAGACTCAAGGTTGTATTTGTGGCTCTTGTGAACGTTTCAAAAATTTTTTTTTACTTTACCTTGAACTTATATATGAGCAGTTGATGGTCTTGTTCCAAAATAAGTCACTGGGCTGCTTTTGGCAACTGATAAAGAACTTCTCCATTGTCTCTTCTCAAGAGTAGTGAATATGAATTCTGTAAGTCTGGAGAAATGTATGTGTTTAGTCAAATTTTGTATTGTTGATAAAAGGTATTTCCTATGAATGTCATTGGTTTTGAGAAATTCTGTTATGTGACATCAGCTCCATTTCCACCAACAAGTTCATATGTTACGACTGCTGTTCCTTCCTCTTTATTTACAATTTTTCTATCACAATCAATCACCAATAATTATCAATGCATATTGATCAAATGTTTTATTAAGTTTCTGAATGAAGTCGTTGGTAGAAATGTTTGGTTTCTTCATCACTAGTGTTTGTGGCTCATGCTTAAATTTAAATAATATTAATGTTGATAGGATTTCCTTGAAGGTGGGTACATATATTCCTATCACAAATGCCATTTACTTCATGATTAATTTTGCAATTTCCTTTTTGACAATTGATGCCACAGCACTCCTCTTGATTGTGTTACTCTAAGCATAGTAGAGCATATGATTTTCTAATTCACAATGGCCAATATCAGTCCATTTCAGCTCAATAATGCCTAAAATATCGATTTTTCCCATTTCACTTTTGATGACTTCCAAATTTTGATTCATACTTCACACAATCCAAGTTCATTTTCAAGAAGATATTTGCAACTATTTATCCTTTCCTTGTGTCATGCTCTATCAGAAAATGAAGATACAGAAGGCTCCACTTCCACAAGCTTTATCAAACTCTTGTTTTTATGGTCAATTCCACTCCCAGAAATCAGCAACTCCTTGGTCACACTTAGGAAACCCTCCACCCAGAAGGGCCAACCCTCTGTCACTATCTCCGACAATGTGCTGCTTCCTTTCATTAAGCCTTCAGTATCTGACACTATTTCAAAGCTATTCATAAGATTTACACTGGCTCATTCCTCCAAAGTGGAGAATCAAGCCTTCTTGGTTGTCTGTTCTTAGTCTGAAGCTCTACTGACACATGTTCATTTTGGATGACCCTACTGGCACTTGAAATACCAGTGACAGAGCTTCCAGCCTCACACAAACCACCACAGAATGACCAACTGACAGGCAAGTGGTGGTGAGCTGATTAGGTAGTTGCATTACACCTTAATCTTTTTACAATTGGCTGTTCACAGCAGATCTCATTATGGAGTGCATTCCATTATGTTAGGTCACATCATACGGTATGACTAGGTCTAAAGGGTGAAATAACAGAATCCTAGCCCAGCCAAGTTGACACAAAACATAAGTATCTCATACTCAGGCTGTAAACAAATTTCTGAAGCAAAGTTTATTGAGAGAAACATATGAATAAAGAAGCAATAGCAGGCATGAAGTTCTCAAATTGTGTCTCACATTTGCAAACCGTTGGAAATTCCTGCAGTTTTCTTTGTCTTTTTTTCAGGCTCCTTCTCTTCCCACATAACAATGAGATTTGACAATAAGCCCTACTTGTAGTGATCTGACTAGGATACTCTCCTGAATTCTCAACTTAAATTCTTTCAGTGTTCATTATTATTAGAATTTGATCATATAATTTTACTATGTACTGTTATAAACAAGTGAATAACATTGTGGTTCCCCATTCTGCAATACATCAATCGTAAAATTCTACATCTTCCTCTTCATTATTACTACCTGTCAGTTTATATTATTGTAGTGGTTCCCTTGTTTCTATAAAATTGGATGCAATGCATCCTACAATTGAGATATCAGCAGGATTATCCCTAGGGGATAGGTTTCACATAAATTCAGGACCAAAATCTACCAGGAAGAAAGGCATGGTAATATACTTCTGAAATTAACTAATGAGAACTTTAGAGATTGTAACAGAACACTGTTCCACTCATTTGTTTTGGACATCATCAGGGAAGTTCAAATATTAATGACTGACATCATGTTTAATAAAAGAGGCTTAGCAAGGGCTTGAGAAACTTAATGGTTGGACTGACACTAGAGCAAAAGAATGAATTTGAACATGCTGCTGAATATGAGGATGCTGTTACATAGGCTACAATAATTGGACTGAACGGCTGCTAACAACAAAATGTTATGAAAGAAGGGAGAGATAGATAGGGGACCAAATATAACACCAAAATCACTGCCATTGAGGTGATGCCAACTAAAAGCAACCTTTCTACTCCTGTAAGGTATTGCAGTCTCAGAAACTTGCTGGGCATCAAGCCAATGGCAGTGAAAAGTATTGGACAGGTGGAGAAGATGAGATCAAGATAGAAGACCATTATATTAATTATTAAATAAATTAATTAATTCCCTTCTATTGAGTTGATTCTGACTCACAGTAATTTTATCCAGGGTTTCTAAACTTAGAAATCATGATAGGACCAGATAGTCTCATCTTTGTCCCATGGAGCATCTGGTGGGTTTAAACAGCATACCTTGTGGTTAGCCATCCAAATCTTACTTGGAATGGATTAGAAGAAAAATTGAAGTTGAAGACTTATGAGAGAAAATCAATTAAAAATATTTCATTAGCTACCAGTATGTCCCCTAAAATGCCATACCTTTCCTCTTGGAAAATGACTCACATAATTTGTTAAAAACCAGGCATGCAATAATGTAGACAAGCCAGCAATCATGCAAGGTAGTGGCAAGTAAGTAATAAAACACATATGCTGACTGCAGTTTCAATGGACCTAAGTAAATTATTTTCTACATAGTTTCCAGTTGATGTGACTGTCTGCTTATGCAAACCCCATTTTAATTTCATTAGGTGGCTATTTGTTTAAATAATTTTCTTAAAATCACTAATACGATACACATAAAAAATACCTTTAATGGAAAGTAAGTGATCTATGATCTTTTAACTCATGTGATTTTGATGAAGCTACTTTTTTTCATATATGGAACAGCATGTGAAAATTTTAATTAATTACAATTTCTTAGAAGAACGTAATTAATATTTTGAAAGCCTGTATCCATTTAGGGAAAGTGTATAAGTTTTAAATTTCTTCTGATATACATGTTACAATTAAAACCCTATAAAATTATGACTTAATTAAGACCAAGAGTATTGGTTATAGTATATGTTCCCAGATTATGTTATATGAGAGGAAAATTTAGGTGACAATATCAATTAGGAAAGGAGACTCAGGGAGTAAGAAATGGGTACATTTCCCCATTTGATCTTTTCACATAAGTCTGCATCTCAAATGATGCTTCCTAAGGGAATTTAGGCAGGAAGAGTACCAAAAATAAAAGAAGAAGAAGAAAGGAGCCACAGGTTTGCTAAACCTGTGTGACCATCTACACAGATTCATAAAATGACTCTTAGTTCTAGCTAGAAGAAAGGGAAAATACATTTCTCATTAAACTTTTAATATCTATTAAATAAACATTAGTCTGTGGAGATCTATCTTCCTTTCATGTCCTTTACATGATTCCAACAAAGAAATTCTAGCAAGGGAAAGGGAATCCAGACATGCAACAGAATTGAGTAACTGTCATGTTCACTTGTGTGATGTTGGCTTGAGCAAACTGGTCACTACCAAAGTTTTAAAAAAAGCACACTGCCAAATGAGCCAATTACAATTCATAGTGACTCCACAGGACAAAGCCGAGGAACCTGTGTTGGTTTCTGGGGCTGGAAACCTTACAGGAGTAGAGAGCCTCATCTTTCTCTGCATTAGGCAGGATTCTCTATAGATGGTTTCAACCTGCTCACCCTGCATTAGCAGCCTAACATGCAGTTTACTATACCACTAAGTATCCTACTGGTCACTGGTGGCTAAAATGAGATACAGATCAGATGATGACCAATTAAAAGTGGTATAAAAGTATTATCCAGCTCAGCACATTACAAGTACATGTCAGTTGCACTTACTATTTTGAATTTTAAAACAGGAGAAAGGAAAATGAAACTACATGTTGTATCTATATTTCTGTCAGCCTCCATACACAGTTAATGAATGTGTTTCATAAAGATTTCCCTCTAAAGGTTAGGAGAACTTCATAAATGGTGGGTTTAACGCTTAAACAGAATTAATATAAGACTTTCTACTCTTGTAAATAGTTACAGTTTCAAAAACCCACAGGAAAGTTGTACACTGTCCTAAAGGGTTGTGGTGGTAGTTACGTAATTTCATGTCAACTTGATAGATTTGTGATTGGGGTGGTTAGCCTGTCAGTCAAGTCACAGCATGAGGATGCCCCCTTGTGAGCATGACCTTCTCCTAAGGGTTCTGGGAACTTCATCTCTGTCTCCCTCGAGGAGGGCCACACTCTCTGCTTCACCTTCCTGTTGAGGAGCCACATGGAAACCCTCACCAGCGCTGAGATGCTTTTACTGCCACTGGATCCACAAGACTTTACTCACCAGTCTGTGATCTTCCTGCATTCCACAGCAATTGCATGTGCTGCATGAGTCTGAAGAGGAGTGTATAGACTAGTCATCAGACATATGGGCTAATATCAGACTTATGGACTTGATCTGGACTGGAATGAGATGTTTTCTCAATGTGCAATTGCTCTATGATATAAAGCTCTCTCTTACACATACATGAGTGTCCCTGGATATGTTTCCCGAGTGATTCCTGACTAACCCAGTTGTGTTGAGTTGGAAATTGACTGGGGGATGTTTTCCTGACAATCAATGCTTATATGAATTTATAAGGAGAGAATAACATAAAATATGTAGAGAGTTTTACTCATGGGTAATAATCATCAAAGACAACCCTAGTAGACTAATTCAATATGACAGACTCATACTTTAACAAGTTTGTGTTTGGGACTTCATTTGTTTATAATTCATTAAGATTCCCATAGTATTTCTAGACTATTTAAATATATTATTAGTCAAATAACTAAAGTAATCTTTGCATTTAGTGAATCATCATTGCATGATAGATGCAATGATGCTTTAAAAATACATTGGTAGATTCCACCTCTGACACACTTGAAGCCTGAGGACTTGGTCGGAAAATGCATGGTGTCCGAGGAAGTGGAAGACAGCTGTACAAAGAGTGGTGTACTGTTGGTTGGTGGACAAACAAGATTCACTTAATTTCCATTAAAGGTATGTATTATGTGTATTCTATTAGTGATCTTAAGAAAATTATTTAAACAAATAGCCATGTAAAGAAATTAAAATGGAGTCTACATAAGCAGATAGTCACATCAACTGGAAACTCTATGTAGAAAATAATTTACTTAAGTTCATTGAAACTGCAGTCAGTATATGTGTTTTATTACTTACTTGCCACTACCTTGCATGATTGCTGGCTTGTCTACATTATTGCATGCCTGGTTTTTAGCAAATTATGTGAATAATTTTCCAAGAGGAAAGGTGTGGCATTTTAGGGGACATACTGATAGCTAAGGAAATGATTTTAATTGATTTTCTCTCATAAGACTTCAACTTCAATTTTTCTTCTAATCCATTCCAATAAGACTTGGATGGCTAACTTATAAATTATGATAGGACCAGATAGTCATCTTTGTCCCATGGACTCAGGCATAGAAACAATTGTGAGCATGGCACCTTACAGTGTGGTGTTTCCTTCTGTTGTATATCAGGCCTTATGGGTCAGAACTGACTTGATGGTTCCTAGTGGCAACAACATTGTAATACCAACATTATAATACAAACAGAAGAGAAGAAAGAATCCCTGCATAGATCACATATTTTCCTAGGAAAATAAGGCAAATGATTTACTCAAAGGATTGAACAGTTTGTTGTCATAGTGAGAAGATAAGGTCTATCAAAAAACAAATTCCACAGATGATGAGCAGTACCCAACTACTATCAACTAATGGAGTGAAAGAGGTGAGTATCTTCACAAAACGGCCTGCTCTTTGAATGAGATTATTTTAGTTCCGAGATGTAATAGGTTCCATTGAGCCTGCTCTAACTCATAATGGCACTACATACTACAGAACAAAATCCTGCCCAGTCAGTCGTGCAACATCCTCACAACTGCTCTTATATCTGAGTCCATGATTCAGCTGCTGAGTCCATCGACCTTGTTGAAGGTCTTCCTCAATTTCTCTGCCTCTTTACTTTATCGAACATGCTGTCTTCCAAGGACTACTCTCCCCTGGTTACATGTCCAAAGTACATGACATGAAGTCTTACTCTCCTTGCCATAATTTAAGTGCATCAACTCTTTTTTGATCTTCCTTATTCAAGGTCATTTTCACATTACTATCAGGCAATTGAAAATACCGTGGCATGGATCAGGCATACCGTACTACCATACATAATCATGTATAAGTCCAGTTTTTCACCACAATTTTAGTGCAGTTTTTTGGTAAAACTAGATGCCTCAGTTGATATTCAGGTTGGCTTATACTCAAGTATATAGAATACTTAAGGTAACGTCTTTGCTTTACCATACTATAAAGAGGCTCTTGAGAGGCAGATTTGTCCAGTGTAATGTGTCCTTTGATGTTTTGACTGCTGCTTTCATGATCATTGATTGTGGATCCAAGTAAGACAAATATTTGACAACTTCAAACTTTTCTTCATTTGTCATGTTATTAGCAATAGGTCAAGTTGTGAGAATTTTGGTCTTCATTACATTGAGTTGTAATCCAGATGGAAGACTGTGTTTCCTCACCTGCATCAACAAGTGCTTCAAGATTTCCTCACTTTCAGCAAGCAAGGTTGTGTCATCTACATATCACAAAACATTAACAAGATGTCCTCCCATCCTGATGACACGTTCTTTTTCATATAATCCAGCATCTCTTATGTTTTCTTCAATATATACATTGAATATTGATAGTGATATTATGCAACAAAATGAACAACTTTTCTGATTTTAAATCATGCAATATTCCCTTGTTCTGTTTACAAAGCTTCCTCTTGATGCATGTACAGGTGCACAATGACAGGTTTTGGAATTTGTACTATTCTCAAGTCTACCCATAGTGTGTTATGGTCTACACAGTGGAATACCTTAGCATAGTGAATAAAACACAAGTAAACATCATTCTGTTATTCTCTGCTTTCAGCCAAGATCCATCTAGCACCAGCAGTGATATCATTCTATCTAAGTTCTCTTTTGAATCCGACCTGAAACTCTGGCAACTCCCTGATAATGTACCTACTATGGCTGTTGTTGGATGATCTTCAGTAAAATTTCACTGTTTACTAGTTAGAATAGCCCAAAATGAGTATAACATTTGCTAAGCTAGTCAGAGACCCCTAGCCCAGGTGGGCCCAGTAGAAGTAGCCCGACAGACATACCTGCCAAGGAGCCAGAGCTGTCTTAGTTGAAAACTGTCCCATTTGAAGCATTGCATTTTTTCCTAATTTGTTCAGTTTATTTCTAATTTCATCCTAAATTGTAAACCATTAGTTCCACAAAAGCCCCAAATATGTGTATATGCTTTGAATACCATGTGGCTATTCTATTTTCAAATGCAGCAGAAAATAGCATGTGTGATGGGGAGGAGAATGTCAGAATTGGCAGATTAATTGGAAAGTGTAGGTATGTCTGACTTCTCTGATACTGGAGCTAATTTTGTGATAATGATGACTCTCCTTTCCCCTCTTGAATATATATTGCTTCTGATGCCACTAAGTCACCCCCAAATTTTTAAAGAAATACACTAAGTAAAAACTTCTAATAAATAATTATCATATTGGGTAAATAAAATGTGTCATTTACATTTATTTCCCTAATTTCAGGAAGTTTTCTATAAGCAGAGTTATACCCATTTTTTAAAACATGTTGGTATAAAGAAGACTAACAAAGTGGGTTTATAAAAACACCTCCTGAGAGAGGGCAGTTGGTAAACTAATGGAAACTTTTCATGTTATTTGCACAAAAATCCACTGTTCCATTCTTTTGACTTCATCATAGGTTGCTTCTGAGGTAGTTAAATGCCTCTTTATTTCCTTTTTTAATTTTACTTTTTGTTATTCTACCTTTTACGATCAAAGTCTTAATCAAATATCTACTTGTCTTTGGGGATGGTACACATTACATATAAACTAACAGATATATTTAACATAGACACACATTATAAATGTTTACTCTGATGACGAGGAAGTGTTAGCTTACATTTGCATTTTATCAGTGAAAGAAGGTATGTTCCTAGTCAGAAATTAGTGCATTGTTTGGTGCTTACCTTTTTTCTTCACATATTTCATTGTTCTGTCTCACTGGTTCCTTCCTGAATCAGCAGGTGTGCTCTAGCTTTTGGATCAGGCCCAAATTGTATTAGAACAGGGATCAAGTGACAATGTTTTAACCATTCAAGTCAGGTTTTTCATTTTTTTCTCCTATAGTCATATCTCTAATAATCTCTCTTTGGTAACTGGTTTATTCCTATCCTTCAGCTTTGGTTAGAGGGAAATCCCTGGAGCTTATTTTTCCTGTGCACCTCACCAATGTAACTTGGGCTTCCAAAGCAAATCAGAATCTCACAACGTGAACTCTCATACTAACCTTTCCTGCAGTTTCAGCTTACATAATGTACAATCCTCCCATTACTGGTGTTGGTGGACTTCTTCCACGTAGGCTTAGGTGACATCTCACTTAGATGGCTGCTTGCTTGGAAACATGTCTTTAAGAGCCCAGATGCTATTTCATCTAATAGCCAGGCACCATCGAATTTCTTCATTTTTCTATGTTACCCATATATTCTGTGTTTCCTTTATGCGGGCAAGTATCATGTTGTAATTACTAATTGTTCTTAGATAGGAACTAGGATTAAGTGAGAACCCAAAATCTGTTTCTGGGTCTTTGATTTTATCTGCCTCTGCTCTCCTTGGAGACCTCCTTGTTAAATTATGGCAGTGAATCTTACCAAGAATCTCCCTGGAGCATAAGGGTCCTCTGTTAATAGTGCCATTGCTTAGCCTCTGGTGCTAATTTTTAAAACATTGTTGCCAGAGGGAGATTGAACTACATATCGCAATACCAGACTTATTCCTTCAAACAGAATAAATTCTTGTGACTGGAAACTATTTACACACAAATAGGAGTTGGTTGTCAGGCAAAATTTACCATAATATTCATGGATAGGCTGACATTCCTACCAGAGGTTAAGGTCAGGAGAGAGGTAATGGCACAGACCTATTTGGAAGAAGACAAGTACATTTCTGTGGTAGAAAAGGGGGAAGACCAACTTCCAAATGGGAAAATAAAAATGACTAACAATACCTCTAAGGACATTAAGCGGGAAGTGTGCCTGCTAGTGTGCACCTCAAAAGCCACACTGGCACAAGATTGCACACCCCCTGGGGACCAATGCCAAGTGCCACAGAACACTGAGGCAATGAATACTGGATCTACACAACACATTTCAAAGGTCATACCAGAGGGAGCTGATGTGGAAACTACAGTACGTGAACTAGACCACCCCAAACACTCCTGTAACCTGAGGACTCAAGTCTGGAAATTGATTGTGCTTGAAGAAGCAGACGATAGCTATACCAAGAGTATTGACTGGTTAGTAGGTGGACAGACATTGACTCAGACAATCAATGCTTTACTTGCTTTATTAAGATATACATTACTCAACCAGAAGTGTATTTTGTCTTTTTTTTTAATCTACAGAATCTTTGACTAAAAGATTCAGTAATGGTAGCCATCTTTCTCTTAGTAATTTTTTCTATTGTCTTTATATCCATATCAACATTTTTTTAGAAACTCTACATTTTATTTTTAAAATATGTGACCCCTGTCCTTAAGCAGTAGGTCCACAGGCTATCATGTTAAAAAGAAAGCTAATTATTTTTCATATCATATAGTAACTCAATGTGAAACATTATTGATCCAAGTAACAATCTATATAAGGAGTCCTGGTGTTGCTGTGAGATAAACACTGATCTGCTCACAGAAAAGTCAATGGTTTGAACCCCATCAATTCTCCACACGAAAAGATGAAGCGGCTCCCTTTAATATTTACAGTATTGGAATCCTTTATAAGGTTATTATGAGTTGTAATAGAGTGAATGGATGTATTATTAGTTTATGTATGCATAAGCATATTTGGCTTTTTATTATAAAATTCATACATAGGCAAATTTATGAAGCTTTGTTCCCCTTTTCTTTAAATTTTGAGTATAGGGATTTCATTTACTATTTGGCTTTTGGTCTTTGGTATATTTAAATCTTTGGACTTGTTTAATTTTACATAATGATTTGTTTCTTGCTACTTTCTACATTACCATCCCCAAAGTATACAATGGAATATCGTAGACCCATGTAAATAAACATCATATCATTGAATGCCATAGGCATGTTTTCACACTCCAATAAATTTGAGAAGTGATTTGGGAATTCAAAATGCATTCTACTATATTAAAATTTCCTTAAAGATGTGTAATTAAAATAAATAATAAGATTTAGTACATTTTTACAAACTTGTTAGAAAATAAGTTTTTTTCTTTAAATTTTGTAAATTCACTTTTCTTTTGAGAGACTGTGAAAATGAATTTAGACATAAATGTCTTAGAATTTTATCATCTAATACAATATCTGTCAGAGTGTAAACTTTTATAATAAATAGTATCCACTAATTACATGAGGTTATTGGCCTTTTGGAATTTGGCTAGTTCAATTATGGAGCTAGATTATTAGTTAACTAATTTACTTAATTTGAAATAACAATACTTGAATAGTGTAGATTGAGAATATGGGTTTCCTAACATAACCCCATAAAATTATTTTTTTTCCACATAGAGACATTCCAAAATAGTGGACATTATAGTATAAACTAATAGTTTAATGTCATAAATTAGGCACGATATTATATATTATAAAATAATCAAACCAATAAAAGGGATCATTTGAAGAGTTAGCTAATCAGTTGATTAATGTTCACTTTTCTTATACTAATACAATAGTAGATTTTTAACCAAGCTTTTTAGTATGTACTGCTTCATAATCTATTGGTGCATGCTTTGTTTTGTTTTGTTTTCTGTGGTTTTTTAAAGAAACATATAACAAAGGGAAAGAAATAAGCACATTTCCATGATAGTTTCTCATAGAAAGGGACAGGAGGCAGGAGACGCCTGCTACTTATTTGTTTAATTAAAGCCATAATACAACAATTCTTATTTCCTCTTTCCAAATGAAAATCAAGCATATTAATCTATTTTTCCTCATCCAACAACATGCAACTGGGTATCTTTTTATATTGAGATATCCTGGCAGTCTAAGGAATCATTGAGGAATGGTACCTACTAAAGAATACTGCTATGAAAAATAGATGCTACACTGTATGACATGAACTGGGTAGTTTGTAAAAGAAAGATGTATTCTGTTTATATTGTGGGGGGCGGATGGGGGGAATCAACTTAGGGAGTTCGTTCTTGAAAACAGAGAGAAAAATGAAATTGCCTAAAAGTATTGCAGATAACAGACACATGATTTCCAGCGGCATCTTAGTGATCACACTGCAAGTTGATTAGAGAGAAACAGCTCATTTTATGGCAAAGTCTGAGCAGTAATAATTCTGAAGTATGGCACCTCTGATGTTAGTTTAGAAAATTTTGATATTCTCTATAAATGATGCCCATTCACTAGATGATTTTATTTTAATCAGAGTAATAATACCAGATAAGGCTTCTGGAAATAATATTTCTGGTGCTTTAAAGAAAATGAGTAAAATTGATTTGATAGGAGCTACAGTGAGATTGGATGTCCTATAAGAATGTACAATATTGTACCAGGGAAAATAAGATTAGTAGTCATTTGAATTAAAACATTATTAATGCAGTAGACAGTTGACAACCACAATGATACTGTAGCATCAACCCCTGCCTAGCTCTATCTACGAATTTATCTACGTCTCCATCTCTGTCACTGTCTTAGGCTCTATTACAAACATTGTCTAAGTCAGCAGGCATATTGAATATTTTTCATTACCATATTTTATTCTCTGTTTATTCCTTCTTTGTATAGTTAATCAATAAAGGACTCAACATAAACACAATTTCCAAGAATAACTGATATAAGTTCACTAACTATAACATAATTAAACTAAAATACAAACATTCCAACAGCAATCATAAGTCAAATTCTAAATGACTTTTGCAATTAAATGTTTGCTCTACTCTATTTCTCTTTTTTTAAATTATTTCATTAGGGGCTCATACAACTCTTATCACAATCCATACATACATCAATTGAGGCAAGCACATCTGTACATATGTTGCCATCATCATTCTCAAAACACCTGCTTTCTACTTGAACCCTTGGTATCAGCTCCTCATTTCCCTCCCCTCCCCCACCCCCCTCTGCCCTGTACCTTTGATAATTTATAAATTATTATTATTTTGTCATATCTTATGCCATCCAACGTCTCCCTCACACACTTCTCTACTGTCATTCCCCCAGGGAGGAGGTTATATGTAGACCTTGTCATCTCTTCCCTCTTTCTCCTTCACCTTCCCTCCACCCTCCCCATATCGCCACCCTCACCACTGGTCCTGAGGGGTTCATCTGTCCTGGATTTCCTGTACTTCCAGTTCCTATCTGTGCCAGTGTACATCCTCCAGTCCAGCCAGATATGCAAGGTAGAATTGGGAACATAATAGTGGGGGGGGGCAGCATTCAAGAACTAGAGGAAAATTGTATATTTCATTGTTGCTACACTGCACCCTGACTGGTTCATCTCCTCCTTGCAGCCCTTCTGCAAGGGAATGTCCCATTTCCCAGTGATGGGCCCTGAGTTCCCACTTCGCACTCCCCATCATTCACAATGCTATGACTTTTTTTTTTTTGGTCTTTGATGCCTAATACCGGATCCCTTCAACACCTTGTGATCTCACAGGACTCTACTCTATTTCCATCAAGCTTAAATAGCATTATTGCACAGCTTTTTAAAATGATCACTGCACTGACTATCAAAATCGATTCAATTATATTCACGAGTGCTTTATTTTAGTTAGAAAGTCTTGCTAATTTGAATATTTGCCTGAATTCTGATTCTTACTCTTTCCAAAAAAACATTTGTAATCTGATGCACATTAAAATGTTCTTGATTCTCTTGAAGTAAATTTCACTCTTTATTACTTATGCCCACAACAAGATGCATTGATACAGCAACTGCAACAATGAGCTCAAACATACGAACAGTTGTGAAGATGGTGCAGGTCTAGGCAGTATTTCATTCTGTTATACATAGAGTTGCTACATGAGTTGGTACCCACTTGATGGAACCTAAGATATAATAAGTCTATAGAGGGATTTGATGTTAAGGCATGTCAATGTAGCAAGTATGCTATTTTCTATATCATTCTATATTTTTGTCATTTATATATTGTATTATTTTTATCATTCCTTGATTATTGCTGGCTAGGAAAATGTGACACCAATGTAATTTAAGTTTTTAAAATCAAGAGTCTTACCATAACCTAAAATCTTGCATTTGCTTATACCAATGTCTATATTACAGAACATCAAAATATTTGTTCTACAGACATCAAAACTAATGAAGTTAAGTGAGCTCAAGTAACTACAACACAATGACAAGGATAATCAGTCTAAATGGTAGACTTTCTGACTATTAATTCAGTTCATCTTTATTACATCTAGTCCTATCAAAGGATATATAGCTGTTGATTCTAGCTTACTTGATATGAGATTTACATTATGCTAGGAGCCTATACTAAGGATAATGTAAGAATTTCAATCCACTCTATTCTTGATAGAACATGTTTAAGAGATATATGGACAAAATGAAAGATACTCATATCCTAAATATTTTCAAAATAAAATTAAATAACTTGATGAGCCAAAATTAGTAAAAGAAATACTTAAATGCAAATTATAGTAAAAGGCAAGATAGTTGTTGTCAGTTTGCAAGAGTGTCATTGCAGCACCAAAGCACTGCAAATAAGGAACAATATCCATTAAGGTGAGAACTAGTGGTGCTGCAAATGGCAGAATGGGAAACTATTGGCTAAAAGTAACAAAAGCAAGTAGAGTTTAACTTTCCAGTTTATATAAAACTCTTGGATATCAGCTCCCCTTTATTCCTTTCCTCCCCACCCTACCCCTCAGGAACACTTATTATATTATTATTATTATTTTGTCTTATCTTTCACCATCCAATGTATCCATTCACCTACAATTCTGTTATTAATTCCCCTTGAGGGGGGTTATACAGTCATCATTGCTATCAGTTCCACTTTCCCACCTTCCTCACCCCTCTTGGCCCATATCCTCTGGGGATCATTACTTTCATTACAGTCTCTGAAGGGTTCGTCTATCTTAGATTTCATGCATCGGACAATCTTAATTATACAAATGAACATATGCAGGTCTAAGGAAATTAATGAGATCAAACTAAGACCATAACAGTAAGGGGAGGAAATATTAAAGAATGAGGATAGTTATGTGTTTCATCAGTGCTGTGCTTCAGCCTGAATATATCATCCCTTTCGTGCAGCCTTTCTGTGAGGGACCTTCCAGTTGTCTTACAGGTGGTTTTGGGGTCTCAAATTTGTCTATGGTCCTTCACATCAATTTGATTGCTTATTTTTGAACTTCTGATAGCTATTCCTGTCGACACCTCATGATAACACAGACTCGTGTGCTTCTTTCAGGTGGTCTTTGCTGCTTCCCTGCTCGATGGACGCTTGTTCAAGTTCAAGCTTTTAAGACTCTATACGCTATATCATTAAGTAGCCCGGAACCATCAGCTTTCTTCACATTTGCTCAAATACCCATTTTGTCTTCAACGTGTTGAGAAGGTGAGCATCACACATTGCCACATTATTAAAACAAATCATTCTTGTCGAAAGTTCATCTGTTTCCTTGTTGTATGTATGGATAGATAGATAGATAGATAGATAGATAGATAGATAGATAGATAGATGATAGATAGATACAATACACCTATATTTATATATTTACATATATACATATCTATATTTATACTGATATATAAAATTTTTACTTTCTTGTTCTTACCCCTTTTTACTTTCTTTCCTCCTGCACTAATATCATGTTTACCTATCATTCACCTCTCAGTAATTCCTCTCAGATACATTTCAATTGATCAAACATGACCAGGAATGCCACACACCCTTTTCACACTTAATTTTATATCTCTTGCTATTTCCCTGTCCCTGTCATTATTGACTTACTGCTCTCCTCCCCCTACCGCCTCCTTTCCCATGCCCTACCCCGCAACTGTTGGTCTTGGTTGCTGTCTCCTTGGGATTGCTTACTCTGACTACCTTACATAGATAATCACAAAAACAAACAAACAAACAAACAAACAAAAAGTTTCAAGTCTAACTGTTGTCCTGACCCAAAGTAGATGAGTATCTGTGTGTTAGATAGCCAGGAGGCCCCTGTTATAATCCATCAGTCCAATCCCTTTTTATTTCTGGAGTTCATATCCCAGCACCTGCTTAGCTAAAAGCACTTATACCCTTTTAGTCCTCAGCATTAGTGGCTGAGGGGCGTGCCTTCTACAAGACCCCATTGCTCTTCATGCTGGCAAGGATCCAGCAGTCTAGTGCCCTACCTCTGCCCATTACACTTTTAGACGTTCAATGTGGCCCCTTGTGAATCTCAATTCAATGCTTAGTAGATGTTTTAGTAGGAGTCAGGAAACAATTTTTGAAATGACCATAACCAATGAAGAGTGCTTTGGGGAAATTTAGCTCCTCCCCAAAACATTATTTTTAAGGAGTGGTTCAAGTAGTTATTCAATCTTCCAAATCCCCACAAATTTAAAATGGAGATTTTCAGCATTGTCAATGAGATTCATTTACACAAAAGCCACAACAATGTACTAAAACATGTGAATAATCATGGTGACAGTACAGAACAAGACAAAAAGGTTGTTCTGTTAAAAAAAATCACCATGATTTGGAACCCACTTGATGGTAATAAGAAAGCAATTTATTTCTTCACATACTTTGCCATTACTATTTTACTTTCTCACCATCATAATTTTTTTTAACTGATCCACATATAAACTGGGTGGAATAGTGGGTTTCAAGTAGGGCTGCTAACCTAGAAGTCAGCAGCTGGAGGATTTCTACTCCTATGGAAATTTTCAGCCTGATAAACTCAGAGAGGAAGTAGTCTATCTAATAAGGCCAGTATTCATCAACATTTGATTGATGGCAGTGATTTTTTGGTTCTCTTATAAAGTAATGCAATTCACAGGAATGCTATTTTTCTTTCCACTGATTAGGTTTTATAGAAAATTCCTGATCTGATCATTTTCCTAGTCAATTAAAAAGTATTCATAACTGACCTAAAGTTTTCCTTTCTACTATCATGAAATTCTTATTCTCAACTGATCATTTCAAAGTGCTTATAGATATCCTGTCCTCTCAGTTCCCTGTCCACCTACACCAATTTCTCAGTCGAGTACTAGATATTACCTATGGACACCTTGTACCTGTTTTTACGTGAAATGTCGCTCATTTTAAAATCTGATGATATTCTTTACTTCTGGTTCATAAGATTGCTATTTCCGATAACTGAAACAGATCTAGTTCCTTTTGATTGCTACAAAATACATCAGCTACCAAATTATCTTGAAGATAATCTATTATGTTTATATTCTGTTCTTTACCTGATTATACTTATCAAAACACGTACTAACTAAGGATCAATGGAGAATATCTTAATCTCTAGTACAGTAGTTCTCAACCTTCCCAATACCATGACACGCTAATACAGTTCCTCATGTTGTGGTGACCCCCCCATTGTTATTCCATAACTATAATTTTGCTGCTTTTATGAATTGGGCGACCCACAGGTTGAGAACCACTGCTTTAGTAGCATCAATTGGGATGTGTGTTGGGGGTTGGGAGGGCATGGACCACACCTCCTAACACTGTCAGGTGGTTGACATAAAATGTACTCTAATGTTTATGGTGGTGTTGGTGGTGATTGGTGGTCTGATACTAAAGTGGAAGGAGCTAAGGAGGCAGTGAAGTCTCTAGAATTGGTGTCAGCTATCATCCACTGGGGTAACTTGTTACCATCACCAATGACCCCCACTTCCATCCGTCTTTCCTCATCAGGATCGAGGGAAGGGAGTAGGATGGAGGTAGGAGCTGGCCATGGTGTCTGCCATAGGAAGAATATCTTGTTCTTGGTCAATGGGACATGGGAGGGGCTTCTGAAAATCATGAGAGTGAAAAGTCAAAGGGAGAGCACACTGACCATGTGTGGAGTTAGGGTGGCATTGCAGGTCACTTTAGCCATGTGGAGGTTATTCATCATCCAATGCTGACTTTGAAGGGTGTGACATCATTTGTTAACATTCTAGGTCCTATCAACTTTAATAATGCCACTTTCAGAGCAGAAAGTGGCATTATTAAAGTTGATATAACATTTTGTTATATTACAAAATATGAATAATATTTAGGTCTCTATAAATTAATAATCAGCAGTATTAATGTTGACACTGTTCTTCCCATCTCATCTTCTTTTAAATATTTCTGTTTTTAACATGTAACTCCCAGAATATGCTTATGGTAGTTACATAATCTTGTGTCAATTTGAGGATTAAGTGTGTAGGGGTGGAATCTAGCCTGTTCATCAAGATATAGCCAATGACATCTGTGTGTGGGCATGGCCTTCTCTCTCTCTCTCTCTCTCTCTCTCTCTCTCTCTCTCTCTCTCTTGGCTTACCCCCTAAGAGATGCTCTACTGACAAGACACATGACACTACACTGACAGACTTCATGCCCTGGGAACTAGAGGAGCCCTGTGGAGACCCCTGCCAGCGGTGAGATGTTTACAATTCTGCTGGATCCACAATAATTTGTACTCACTGGCCTGTGATCTTCCTGCATTTGGCATCATTGCATGTGTTCATGAGTCCGAAGAGGACTTTATAGATTGGTATCAGACATACGGGCTAATAACATATTTATGGACTTGATCTGGACTGGGCAGGGATGTTTTTTCAATATTCAATTGCTCTTGTATATAAACCACTTTCTTATACACATGTGTCTATGAATTTGTTTCTCTGGTCTACCCAGACTAACACAATGGTCTTACATCCCCCAACTTTGTGTTATAAAATGCAATAATTTCATTCATTCCATTGTTATAGTTTTTTAAATTATTTTTTAATGTTTTTTACTTTCCAAAACATTGGAAAGTATCTCTGGTGGCATAGTGGATTGCATGGCACGGCTAAACAAACGGTCAGTGGTTCAAACTCTCTACCTGTGGCTGTATACTCCTGTAAAGGTTTAAAGGCTTGGGAACTCTCCTATCGGGTAGTTATGATTTGGAATAGACTCTATAGAAATGACTTTTAATTCACTTTATTCATTCATTTTTTATTAATTCCAACTCTCCTCTACAGTTTATCATTATTCACTTTATCAAAAAAATTTTAACTTCACCTCCTTATTAGGCGGTGAATATTTTCCCTCTTTACTAACACTCTCCATTTAACGTCGCTTTAAGTTATCATCAACTGGATGGCAGTGAGTTTGGTTTTTGTTTGTTTTGGACTAACACCATCACTAGATTTCCAAGTAATTTTTTCCTACCCCTTGGCTAAAACTTTTCACTTCTCACTCCTTTCTCAGACAAATCCTTTCTACTGTATTTGCCCCTCTCTCAAGCTATCCTGAAATTGTTTAAGCTAAGTTTACCATAGGTTATTTAATGAGAAACTTTCATTGTTATACATCTACACTGATGAATTTGTAATGTTTTCTCCCATATATTCTGAAACACTACCCTAGCTTAAATTTAAATTTTATTTTTGTCATTTTTAGCTACTCTTTCTCAGTGTTTTACCAGACTCTTCTTTAAAATCAGGCAATATATTAGTCTGGGTAGACTAAAGAAACAAAACACATAGACACTCATATTTCATGAGATAGTTTTAGATGAAGAGTAAGTGCATATAAGGAAAGTATCCCAACCCAGCACTGTCCAAGCCCATAAGTCCAACATTAGCCTATATGTCTGACACCAATCTACAAAGTCCTCCTCCATCTCAGACAACACACACAATAACACCAAATGCAGGAGGAAAGCCAAATCAGTGAGTGTTTAAGCATCTCAACAATGGCAGGGGTCTCCACATGTCTGCTCCAGAACCCAGGGTTGCATTGGGGTAGGTCCATGTGGCTTCTCTTCAGGGATGTCTCACAAGAAGTGAGTCTTGCCAGCTGAGGCAGAGAACTGGCTAAGGCAGCTAGCTGCACACTGGTCTGACAATCAGAGAACAAGAGACCAGAGAACAAGAAACGTGAGGCTCACTAAGCCATTTATCTGCCCGCCCATCAATTAAATTACCCTTCAATTAATCCTACATGTGTTCATTGGCCAGTTTGGCACAATAAACCTTAGCCATCACAGGAAATTTTCAGAATTTTATCTAAATTTCCCTTTTGTGTCCATAGATGTGATCTTTCATACTAATAGCTTAATTAATCTATATACATGATACATCTGTTGTATATTTACATCCTAGTCTCCTTTTTATGAGTTATAATATGTAGAGAATACATATTTATGGAGGATATTTTCACTTGCATATTTGTAAACATCTCAAGTTGAATCTGTCTAAAATAGATGCATTATGTAGCATAATAGATCTCAAATTCAATCTGTCTAAAATAGATACATTATGTAGCATAATCCTCTTTAATTTTTTTAACTCATAAAATAGAAACATTTAACCCATTTACCCACACCTAAAATCTGAGTCACTTTTACTGTCTCTTACTTCTAATCAATTCTTAAGTCATATGGATCAGACTTAATCCATAAGTCATATGAATCTTACCTCTTTGTTTAAACCCTGTTCAATTCCAGCACCACTATCCTAGCCCATAATACAATAGTCTATTTTATGGATCACTGCATCTCCTTTCGAATTGTACACTCTCAGTCTATTTCTCTATACTTCCAATCAGTTTTTCAAACTGCACCTTGAGTCATATGTTAAAAATGAATATCTCATTATGTCATTTCCCTTTATCTAAGTCTCCAGAAGTTCTCCTTATTTTTTGACTACAGAAAATAAAAAGATCTTACTTTTGCATGCAAAGCTGGCATGGTCTGTTCTCTACTGACTATTCCATTTTTATCTTCTGTCAGGTAGAAAACTGCCTCACACATTTATGATCAACTTTGAAATAAATGCGTGTTCCCAGCTTGTGTGAGTTCAGTAATTTTATTTGAAGGACTTTTTTTTATTATTCCTGGAATGAATAGTTTTTTAAGTTTTAGTCATTGAAAATCAGTACAGCAAAGATAGCTAAGAAATGACTTCATTTTTAAAACATCACCTCAGCATGACATTCTTTAAGAAGGAATATAATACTTCAACCTACTTATGACAAATGTTTTTCTAAAGATATTCATCACTAAGAAGGACATACTAAATGTGTCTTTGGTTTAAAGAGAGTTATCTATGTAGCTTCAAACCCTTTACCTCAACCACATTCAGAAGGAGCTCAGGATATGATAAAAAATGCTATTCAATTATAGAGAGAAGGGAATTTGCCAGAATATAGGTTAATGCAGAATTAGAGTTTTTCTCCAATATATAGAACACTATCCTATATACAGTGAACCCTCGTTTATCGCGGTTAATCGGTTCTAGACCCTACCATGATAAATGAAATTCCGCGAAGTAGGATTCCTTATTTGTAAATCAAATATTTTCGTAGTTAGAGCATAGAGGACATGAAAAAACACCCTTTAGTCACCATTACACTCGTATTACCCAACTTATTAAATTAAAAAGGGAAAATGCAGTAAAACATTTTGGACGTTACAATGATCATTTATTATTTATTATATTATGAAGTACAACGGATGGAGCAAACGGAAGACTCATTCAAGTCGAAATGGCGTGCAACCTCCATGATTTTCTTGCCATCTTTGATCATATCCAAAAGTTTTACCTTTTCCTGGATGGTGAGCATATTCCTCTGGCGCTTATTTTTATTGTCAGAAGGCTTAGAAGAAGCAGCTCGTTTAGGAGCCATCATAGGGCTTAGATAAAATTTCTTAAAAATCGCAAACAATTACAGTACACTGTACAAAAGCAAAAATGCATCTGATACGTAGCTCCGATATGTAGCGATGCAGACAGAAGCGTGTACAGTATGAGCCAATCAGTGGCAGTAATGACAGAGCATGCGCGGTTACGCAAAAACCGCTATAGAGTGAAGCCGCGGAAGTCGAAGCGCAAAGTGGCGAGGGTTCACTGTACATTTAGAAATAAATACATTTCCGTATATGTGAAAGATGAGAAAATTTGCATGAAAACTCGTTTTTAAGGAAAATAGTCACTGAATAGCTTAAACCTAATAAATCTTTGAATACACGATTGCTTTAATATTTTCTTACTTTCCTTTTAGACAATACATTTATTCATTCATGTACCTATGATATTTAAAAATTATATATTCATAATGCACAATAATATGTAAATTCTGACATATCCACACTTAACTAAAAAAAGTAAAAACAGAGTGAGAATTGGAGATGGTAGATAACAACTGTGTTTGAGTGCCCACCAGACAAAAATGATTATGCCCAACAAAAGTGAGGACTTAGGAGATAAGCCCTTATATAAATGCCAAGAGATGGCACATGGAAGACAGTCCTATATACTGTGACAGAAGAGATATTTATTGCAAGATAATATTAGATATATGGGGGAAAACCAGGTAGCTGATTTTTATTATATTGTGAAATTCAACTATCTAAACAAATGCATGTACTTGTCTTAGTGAAAGTTTCAAGAAAATAATGTCTAACTTATTAGGTCAGAGCCTGACATTGCAAATGGTGTTTTTGTTCTGTCTCCATTCCTATCTGCTGTATGACTTTTATATGTAAATATTGGCTACAATTCCAAAAACTCATGGCACAATGAAAGGATCTTCTGATAGAAGCTACCTGCTAAGGAAGGTGAAGCAAGACAAAGGCTAGTCCTGAATTCAAGTGAACTGAACTAAACATACGGTGAATGAAAAAATCAATAACCGACACATTTTTGGATGTTGTTTTATGTTTTTATTAGTGGTAGGAAAACACAGGTAATGCTCATTTTATTTTTTCCAGAAATGCCATATGCCTTTAGAATTAGTGGATGAAATGAGACGTTTTGAGAAGCTGGGTTGCTCACTGCAAGGTCAGCCATTCGAAAGCACCAGCCACTGCATGGGAGGAAACCTGGGGTTACACTCTCACGAGGAGTCAGAGCCTCAGAAAGTCACAGGGACCCTGCCCTCTAGTTCTGGAGGCCACAGAGGCTGCAATGAATTTGATGGCAGTGACCTTGGTTTGGTTTTGGAGGATGAAACTATCCCACCATTTGTATTTCTAAGGGACAAATATCATTGAACTCAAGATGAAGAACAAACCATCTCTTTTATTAACAACTTTAAAAATATACATGTATGCTTGCTCTAGGAGATTACGTATACAGCCAAAATAAAATGTCAGATTCAAATTGTATGCTTTATCCTTAATGTTTGGATGCTTTTTCTTCTTATTATTTAACATATGTCTTATTTAATTATAAAAATTCAGTAGTGATGAAGTCAGCACATCTTCACTACAAAGCACTGCAGGTGTGGTTCTGGTACTGAATCATACTTCATATTGAGTCAATAGGACACAAAGCATATGATAAGGAATAAAGCCTACTACATTATGTTGAGCATGATAGGCTAACACCTTAAATCACTTGAAAATTTCATGAAGTACATACTATTCCGCATATTGCCCATACCTCATATTCAGATGAGTATTCCAAGGCACAAATGTTAAATGACTTGCCCTAGGTCACACGTATAGTTAACAGCATTTAAAATCAGTTAGGCTTCAGACTCCATGGTCTTAATGATGATTACTTTATATGTCGCTTTTATAAGAAAAAAGCAAATTATGCTTTTATTGCCCAGTATACTTTTCTGTTCACTCTGTGGGGTTACTTCTTTGCCAGGTCCCAAATCATAGCACAGGCAGTTAGACGCCAAGACTCCCAAGTTAACTAGTAGATGATAAAATATCAGTGGATGTGTTCAGGAGAAAATTCCATGTTAATTCATGGAAAAATGAGAAATTACTTTTAAGAAGTCTGTGAAGTTCAATTAATCAAAGTCAGGGAATACATAACACCTATCAAGGCAACTGGGCTCTGGGTTGTGTGAATAAGAGCTGATGGCTCGATCTGAGTGTTCAGTTCTATTGAGCAGTGCCTGGAATTCAGGAGACGGGCCAGGAATTGGTTCCCAACGGTCAGAGCATTCAAAATCCTATGAGCACTAGGTACCTATAGGTTGCTAGGTGATGAAATCAAGTCAATGCAACAATGAATTATAAGAAAGGAAACTAGCAATCTTCTATTGAAGGCAGTAGTAAGAAATTTAATGTTTCTAAGCAGGAAGTATTAACAGTGAGGGGAAGTGCAATTAATATCAATATACAGACTGCTTTTTTGTAGAGGACAAGAAATACAATATATTCACCAGGAAAAACAGAATTAATAAAACTAAATAAGAATAAAGAGTCTTCTGGGCACCTGTGCCATGGACTGAGCGACTGGGAATCTCCCACCAGGTGCTCTGTAACAAGCAGGTTCCGTTTTCTATCTAAATAAGAAAGTATGGAGGCGAGGTCCAGAGCGCTTGTGCTGACAGACCTGAAATGGCCGAGAGTGCAGAACTGAAGATCAGAAAATCGAGAGAATGTGGTTACTAGCTGGAGGTTCAGAGCAGGCCTAGACTCGGGAACAGGCCTGCGATCTCTGGGGCAGGGCGGAGACTGAGCGAAGCACTTGTCTTCTCCTGGCTGTAGATCCAGAGCTGAGCCAGCTTCAGAGGACATCCTCAGCCTATGACAGCAAGGTGATCAATATGCCACCACTCCCAACCACCCAAATGAGAATTACAGCCCTGAGGGTCCTGGAAGAGGGATGAGGAAGTAAGAACTGCTAGCATAGATGAATATAGAACCCCCCTCAAGGGGAGTGAGTAACAGAATGACGTGTGAAAGAAGAGAGTGGATGGAGTAAGAGATGGCATAAATAAATAAATAATACGTGAATAAATAGATATTCATGTGAATAAATAGATAGGGTTCCTGGGGACTTCGGGGCAGTGTGTGTGTGTGTGGGGGGGGAGGTGTGTAAAGGGGAGTTGATATCATGGAGTGCAAGATGATGTTTTGAAACTGATTGTGGCTGCCATGGTACAATATTGCTTGATGTGATTGAATTATGAAAAGGTACAACATCTGTAAGAACTCCTAATAAAAATAAAGTTAAATTAAACAAAAAGGAATAGTCTTTATAAAATGAATTAGGAATAAAATCCTTAAAATAGATGGTTAGCAAGAGTCAATATATACATACTATGGTGTTTACTGAGGCTGTAGCCAGCCAGCTAGAGTTTACATTTCACAGGTTCCCTAAAAGTAGTGTGGCCAGATGAATAAATACGTCCCAAGAAAATTTGTCATTGTCCAAAGATGAAAATGCTTTCTCCTACTTCCTGTCTCGTATGTTCCTGTAGGTTGGCACGCAAGTACATATATAAGCCATAAATCAGTTAAGTGTCCTAACAGAACCTAGAATAATCGTACTGAAACTTCCCAATGCCTCCATGATGTTGTTTAAATTTAAAAAATCACATACTCGTTGGACTTTCATTTACAGAAAAAATATACCTTTATCTTCTTTCAGCTGCACTAACTTAGGAACTCTCTGGTAAAGCAATTTAGCTTGTATCTTAACTGGGGAAAAGTACACGTACATTTGTAAAAGACATACTGTGGATGAGGAAATTTTGACCCAGACAAAGAATATTCATACTGGTCAAATACATTTTGCAACTTTAAAGAGAGAGAAAGAATCTTTCGGATATTAGAGCAAAGGATGAAGTCATCCAGAGGGGAAAGCATCACGCTCGTTTCAGAGTTACGGAACATGCAATGTTTGCCTAGTTAAACAGCGAAAAATCCCAAAGAAGAAACATGCAATTATAGTTTGTTACATTTAGACAAAACTTTGTTCGTGAATAATTAAAAATGTCATGGAGTGTCATTTTGAAAAAATAATAAGTCCTAATAATAAAGATTGAAAATGTTTAAGGGAGAACAGCAAAAAAAATTGTCATCCTTTTCCATATGTCACCACACAGTTATCTTCCTGGCAATTGATTTATAGGTTACATGTATGTTTTGCAAGATAAATAGCATCATAGGCATAAAGTATTAGATATGTTTACATAGAGGATATTGTCATAGCATAAAAGTATCTCCCCTTAATATGTACTACTCATTGCAGTTTTCTTAAGTTTTAACATAGTACCATTAGTTTTTGATATAACCTGCTTCAGGGTGAGCTAAATTTGTTTTTGTTTTTGTGTTTCTTTACTAAAAGAGTAACAATGATAACTTGTCAGTCAATAAATTGGTTGCTGTGATCAAGGTTAACAATATCAGAAATGTCAGGTTTATTTCATGCCTACCATTATATGAAACCAAGCGGAAGGGCCAATATTTGGAAAATATTGGCCTAGTGATAGAATTTAGAGATAAAATGAATGAATTTTACAAGACAAACAAATTCTTCATTGAAAATACCTTCATTTTCAACAATATAATTGACAACGATACACACGGTCCTCCTCATTTGGAATACACAAGTATCACGTAGACTATATCTGTAGGAAGAGGAAATGATGGAGCTAAAACTCACGAGACAAAACAAGGTAAGCAGAAAATCTGAATGAAATCTAATTCTACAGCAATCTATCAAAAGGAATAACTTATGTTTGATAAAAATTCCATATAGAAAGCTGAAAAATTGATGACAGCAAAAATAGTTGGGGTAGCATTAAGAAAATGTCCCTAAAATTATTACAGAACAGAAAATAACTATCCAAGAATCCCAGAAAACCCCAAACAGAATATATACCAAAAGAAAATCACCATGGCACATCATTGTCATACATTATAATATCAAAAGAAAGGAAAAAATCCTGAGAATAACAATGATAAAGAAAGAATAACCACCTATAATAATGAACCAATTAGAATAAACTCAGGTTTTTCCTATGAAACCATGCAAGCAAGAGGTAGTCAATCAATATAATTCAATATCTTTTTTAAAAAGCGCAACAGTAATCCTTTATTCAGCAAAAATTTCCCCCCAAAAAATATCTGAGATAAAATAATTCACATACAAAAAAACCTAAAGAATTTTGTTAAAACAAGACTAAATAAAGGCTTAATAAAAAAAAATACTAAAGGGAATTTTTTCCAACAGAGAATCAACAGCAACATCAGATAGGAAACTAAAAGCATTGTACAAGAGATTACTATTAAAAATGATCTTATTTAAGTAATACACAACCTGAAGCAAATCCAAATAAGTAACCATGGGCAACATTTCCAAATAAAGACAATGAAAAAATAATAAAACAGAGTAGATAATAAACTGTCAAACAGAGAAGATATTGCGTCATTTGCAAAATACAACAAACTATCTTAAAATAGAAAAAATGAAAACTCAAAATGTTAAGACCTCAACAAAATAAAAAGTGGAAAATCATAAAATCCTGCTAAACATTAAAATATAAACAATAAAAAGTGATGAGAAAATCTTTAAACAAAAGGAAAGCAGCACAGAAAATTATGAAGAATAAAGAAAACACCACTACCATAAAAAACATAACAAAATGATAAAAATAAAATTATACCTATCAATATCAACAGTGAATGAAAATGGATTAAATTAACCAGTTAAGAGACGGAGATTAACAGACTATAAGAAAACACAAGCCATCAATAAGCTGCTTGCTAGAAATATACCTAGATATAAACACTAAAACAAAATAAACTCCAAGGATTGAAATATGTTTTAAGCTAATCAGAAGCTAGTCAAAAGAAAGAGGAAGCATCAATATTAATTTCTGACAAAATAGACATCAAAGTAAAAGCCATCAAGAGAGACAAAGAAGGCCATTATATTATGATGAAAGCCACAATTAAACACAAATACGTAGCCATAATAAACACACATATGTGAGAAAGTTCCTCACAATATATTAATCATGTGCTTAAAGAATTGAAGACACAAGTGTACTATAATATGACAATACTGTTATTGTTAGGAGCCATAGAGATGGTTCTGATTCATAGCAACCCTTCATACAACAGAGCACATTGCTCGGTTTGTACCATCCTTATATTCTTCCCTTGATTGAGCCCATCAATGCAGCCATGGTGTCAGTCTATCTAAACCATGGACTTCCTCTTTTCTTCTGTCCCGCAGCTTTACCAAGAATGTTGCTATCTTCTTCATCTCTTCAGGTAATGCTATGAGATTTTTAATGTATTCCTTTCCAGCAAAGACAGATCAGGAAGGTGGGGGGGGAATCAATAAAGAAACAAAAGAACTAAACAATACAATTAATCAACTTGATTTCTTAGATATATTCAGAATAGTTCACCCAAGAAAATAAAATATACATTTTCATTGCACATTTAGAGTAATCCAGAATACATTATATGTTAAACAAAATGCAAACATCAGTAAATTATAAAAACATCAAAATATTTTAAACCATCTTTTTTTCAAATGCTATAAAATTAGATATCAACCTTAGGACAACCAAAGAGACAAAAAAATCATTTCCATGTAATGACACATTTTACTTACATTGAAAACATTTTACTTAAAAAGCACAATTTGAAAAATTCCTGGAAGCAAATGAGAACAAAAATATAACATATATAATCTCTGGAAGACAGCAAAATCACTCCTCAAAGAATACTGAAAAGCAGTAGGGGCACACATTAAAAAAGAAGAAAATTAAAATAAAACCTTAACAGACCTATAAAGCAAGAGTAAATAAATCTGGTCAGAAAAAAATACTTCTACCATCAATGAAAAAGTCTGAGAGCAGATGGTTTTACTTGGAAAGTCTACCAAGTCTTAGAGAAGAGTCATTATCAATCTAACAAAAAGCATTTTAGAATATAAATAAAGATAATATACTGCCAAGCCCATTTTATGAAGCACGTTTAACTATGATATTTAAGCCAGTCAACTTCAGTAGAAATGAAAATTATAGTTCACTTACCTTATGAATAGAGAAGATAGAATTTTCAACAAAATTCTAACCAAAATGATTCAACAAAAATTAAAAAACAATACATGATGATCATGTGGAATTCATACGACATATGAAAGAATGCATCAATGCTAGAAAAACAACCAATGTGGTCCAACATATTTTTTTAAAAAGGAAAAGAATCATATGATTATATCAATCAATGCTTAAAAAGCATTCCATGATGTTCAAAATCCATCCTTGATTAAAAAAAAAACAATAAAATGGGAATGGGGGGGGGGATTGCTCATGATAATAAATGCCTTATATACAAAACCAATGGCTAGCATCTCATTTAATGGAGACAAATTGAAAATAGCCTCTTTACAAACAAAAACCAGACAGGGAAATCCTTGAAAACTTAGCAAGAATTAAAAGACATCAAAAATATATTAAAGCCATCCAAATTGCCAAAGAAGAAACAATCTCTTTATTTTCAGATGACATAATCCTATATGAATTAAATCCTATATTAATATAAAGAAAATTCAAAAGACTCAATAAAAAGAGCCAGAACAAATTCGTCCATGTGCTGTGGTTGTTAGGTGCCATCAACTTGGTTCTGATTCATATCAACACTATCCACAACAGAATGACATACTGCCTGATCCTGCACCACCCTCAGAATCAGTCCTATGCCTAGCCCATTGCACAACCATGGTGTCAATTCATCTCCTTGAAGGCGTTCCTCTCCTTTACTGCCCTTCTACCCTACCTGCCTTGTTGTCTTTCTCCAGGGTCTTGTATCTCGTGACAAAATGTCCAAAGAATTTATGAGGAAATCTCCCTATCCTTGCCTCGAAGAAGCAATATGACCGTGCTTTATTCCAAGAAAGTTCTGTTTATCCTTTTGGAAGTCCATGCTGCCTTCAATATTCTTTGACAGAACAATTGAAATACATAAACTCTTCTTCAGTCTTCTTTATGCAATGTACAATTTTCACATGCCTATGAGGAAATTGAAAATACAATGGATTGGGTCAGGTGCTCTTTGGTCCTCAAAGTAAGTCCTCATACTTGCTTTTCAATACCCCAAAGAGGCTGTGCATCAGATCAACTCTTACAATCTGCTTCAACTGCTACTGCTTGTGGATCCAAGTAAGAAGAAATCCTTGACAACGCCAACCTTTTTCTCCATTTATCATATTAACTCTTGGTCTATTTTGTGAGGATTTTTGTCTTCTTGATGTTGAGTTGTAATCCACATGAAATGTTGTAATCTTTGATCTTCATAAGCAAGTGCCTGAATTCCTTCTCACTTTTAGCAAGCAAGATTGTGTCATCTGTATATTGCAAATTGTAAATAAGCCTTCCTCCAAACCTGATGACACAATCTTCTTCATAAAATCCAGCTCCATTGATTATGTGCTCATCATGTAGATTGAGTAAGTATGGTAAGAGCACACAACCCTGTCATACACCTTTCCTGATTGTCAATTATGTAGCATTCCCTTGTTCTGTTTGTTCAACTGACTCTTGATCCATGTACAATTCCCCATGAGCACAATGAAGTGTTCTGGAATTGCCATTTTTCTCAAGCTCATCCATAGTTTGTTATAAGCAACAGAGTTGAATGTTTTGGCATAGTAAATAAAACACAAGTAAGCATCTTCCTGGTATCCTTTGCTTTCAACAGAGATCCCCAGAGATCAATGGTATCCCTTGTTCCAAGTCCTCTTCTTACTCCAGCTGTACTTATGGCAGCTCCCTATCAATGTACTGTTGCAAAGTTTGTTGGATAATCTTAAGAAAAGTTTTATTCTCATGTAATATGAGTCTTTTTGTGTTCCATTTTGTTTTAGGGCCACTTCCAATTTTCCTTAATTCATACTTCTCACAATCCAAGTTCTGATCTTTAACAGGTCTTCACAGCTGTTTCTCCTTTCCTTGAATCATGCCTCATGAGCAAATGAAGGTCCTATAGGCTCCACTCTCTCAGGCTTTACCTGACTAATGCCACCATGGTCAATTCCACTCCCTGAAATCAGTTCCTCCTCAGTCATATTTGAAGTAGCTTTAGACCCCAGGGGACCATCCTCCAGCACTATCTCCAACAATGTTTTGTTTCCATCCATTAGGCCTTCCGTATCTGACAATGATTATAAGCAAAGCATGATGTTTTTTTACTGGCTCCTTCCTCCAAAAATGGGGAGTAGAATCCTTCCTCATTGTCTTTTCTTATTCTTGAAGCTCTGCTGAACCCTGTTCACTTTGGGTGGCCATGCTGGCCCTTAAAATACTAGTGGATAACTTACAAAGTCAATTGAATTCTCGGATTAAATAAAAAGAGTCTGAAAAGGAAATTAACAGTATAATACCATTTACAAGAATTTCACAAAAGATAAGATCCTTAGTAATAACTCTAACCAGAGAAACAAAAGATGTATACAAAGTATACATACAAAAGATGTATACAAAGTAAATTTTCAGCACTGTTATAAGTAAGCAAAAGAGATTTACATAAATGGAAGAACATGTCATGTTCATGGATAGGAAGACTTAATATAGTGAACATTTCAATATTACTGAAAGCACTCTATAAATTCAATTAAATTCTGATGGAAGTCCTATCACAATTTTTCTAAGAAATGTGAGCAAAAAGCAAACACCAGCTTTATATGGAAAGGAAAGAAACCCAAGATAAACAAAACACAATTGAAAGACAAAACACAAGTTAGGAAGTTTTTCAAAGCCTATTAAACAGCCACAGTAATCACAAACAAACTTGGCATTTTAACAACGATAGCTATGTAGACCAATGGATTAGAATAGAAAACCCAGTGTTGCCACCAAACACCTATAGACACCTGGTTTTTGATAAAAGTGAAGAAGAGACATCTTTTCAAATAAATGGTGCTGGAAAAGTTGTATTTCTACCTAAAAAAATAAAATAAATCAGACCCATGTATGAAAACTACTTAGTGAAGATTTTAAAGGCTAACTATAAACCTTAGAACTATAAGGATCATCAGTGAATAAAGAGAGACACACTGAAGTCCCCTAATGCAAGGCCTAAATGTACTACCAAACATAATGAGAAACACCCACACTACAGAAAACAAAATAGCAGAGTAGGACCCTCCGAAAATACACTTATCTATATCCACAGGTTTTATCAATGGCATACAAAGAGAACCCATGAATTGGTAAAAATTATTTGGGAAAGACATATCAGATGCAAGGCTAATTTTTAAAATCTATAGAAAACTATAATACCTGAGTAAGAAAAATGTAGTAAAAACCTTTGCATAAGACATGATCACAAGTTTACTAAATTAACATGACATCCCGGTAGACAACAATCTGAAGAAATGCTTACTTTCATTAGCTATAAGAGAAATACACATTAAAGAATGATGTGATAGCATTTCTCACCAACACTCAACAAAATAAAAGAGAACTTAATAAACACATGAGTATGTGGGGCTATTGGAATACTCATGCATTGCTAGTGGAGTTGCAGAATTGTACAACCACAATGAAAACAGTAGGGCACATCCTTAAACAAATGCAAATCCTGAAATCTCTGTACTTGGTGTATACCCTAAATAAATAAAGAGCATAACATGTACAGATATATGCACACCCATGTCTAAAGCTGTGATTTCTATATTAACCAAAAGATGGAAACAAAAAGCCCCACTGTGGACGAGTAGATTACTCTGGTACCTTCACACGAGGAAATTCCATGCACCTGTAAAAAGCAATGATGAGGCTATCAAACACCTCACGACACAGACAAAATTGGAGGACATTATGCTCATAAAAATTAGTCAATCTCATGAAGATAAATATTTCATGACACTTCTTATAAAGGAGGAGAAAAAATGACAAAAATGACTTTCATGCTAAGGAAAAGATTTGATGTTTCTGTCAAAGCTACTGGCTGCAGAGAGGAAGAGAAAGGAGTGACAGGGAGAGAAGATTAGAAAGTGGAAGCAGGGGGAAAAAAGATCAAGTGCTGACTATGGCCATAATTTGATCATATGCAAGATAAGTTTGAAGTTAAAAAATTAAAACAAGTCCATGAAAGTCAAAATACAGCATCGGGTAGATCACACTTACACTGAGAATCTCTCAAGAACAAATATGAGACATTGAAAATTTGTGACTCATGACAAAGACCAGGTGAGCTGAGAGATGACATCAAGGTCATCTTACCTGAAGAAGCCAACGCTCAATAAAAAGGCAGGACAGAGAAAGGACAAAAGTGGATTTCAGCAAAGATACCGAAACTTGGTCTGGAATACAAAGAAGCTAAAGTAAATGGAAAAGTGATGAAGTAAAGTACTGAAAAGGAAATTTCAAAACTCAGTTTGAGGAGAATAAAAAACATTAAAGTGAAATATGCAAAGACAAGCTTAGAGAGTTAAAGTACAGACTCGGCATCTCTCAAACCAAAAGAATTTTGGAAAACTCTAAGCTTTGAGTAGTAATTTTATGGATCTTATGAGCAAAATATTGAATTATACAAAAAGCATTCAAAGAAGATAAAAAAAATGCAAAGAATCACTGTACCAGAAAAAAAAAAAAAGATGGATATTTAACCTTTTCAAGCAGCAGCAAAGGATCAACAATCACCGGGTAAAGAAGTCTAAGCTGCATTTAAGTGATTAGCAGAAGAGAAGGCTCTGGTAATTGACAGAATATAATGGTCGTGTTTAAAAACAACTGATGGAGGTGTGGTATAATTCATTGATCTTTGCCAAGAAATAGGGAAGATAAATTCCTGGCTAACTGAAAGGGAGAGATTCATGTGGGGGACCATTCCAAAGAAATGTACCCAGTAGAATGTGGAATTTATCAAGAACTATTATTATTTATTATTATTATTACTACTACTACTGTTTTACAACTAACATGAAACTAAGTTTTATTGAAGATAATTATAAAATGGAAACAGCCCTTAATATCAGTTGCTCGTTTTTGAGGTGGAGGGCAAATGTTTTGAGAATGATGTGGGCAGCGAATGTACATATGTGCTTGACACAGTGGATGGATGTATGGATTGTGATGAGAATTGTATGAGCCCCCAATAAAATATATATATATATATATAATTATTATTATTAACAGGAATAAAAGCATCATAACGTATTTAAAAAAACAATTGAAATAAAAACAAGGTCTGTTCTAAAAAAAAAAAATGGAAACAGCAGTGCATCTACAAAGAACTGCCAGAATTCCAAGCTTAATGTAAGGGAAGAAGACTTGAAGTACTTGCTGAAGAAGAGCTAAGCCTACAACTCTTCCCAATGCAGTGCAAAGAGCACAAAGTGCAATATCGGGAGAGAGGAGAGAGGGAGGGATAGAAAGGGAGGACCGATTCCAAGGATCTATATATAACCTCCATCCTGGGTGATGGGCAACAGAAAAGTGGGTGAAGGGAGACGCCGGGCAGTGTGAGATATGATAAAATAATAATTTATAAATTATCAAGAGTGCATGAGGGATGGGGGAGTGGGGAGGGAAGGGAAGAAAAATGAGGAGCTGATTGCAGGAGTCCAAGCGGAAAGCGAGAGTTTGGGGAATGATGAGGGCAACGAATGTATAAGTGTGCTTTACACAATTGATGTATGTGTGGATTGTGATAAGAGTTGTATGAGCCCCAATAAAATGATTTAAAAAAGAAAAGAAAAGAAAAGAAAATACAACTGCTTCAATAGACATCATTAGAAATGGAAAAAGACTGAAATTGCTAAGTATTTCATTTTACTTGGATCTACAGTCAACATTTATGGGAAAAACAATTAAGAAATAAGATGACGCACGCAAAAAAAAAAAAAAGAAATAAGATGACGCATACCAAAAAACAAAAACAGGTGGGGAAAAAACATTGTCAACAAATCAATGCTGACCCATAGGATCCCCAGGGATGGAGTGGTTATGAGTTGGGCTGATAGCCTCAAGGTCAGTAGTTTGAAACCACCAGACAGTCTGAGAGAAAGATGGGACTTTCTACTCCAGTAAAGAACTACAGGCTCTGAAAATCATGGGTAGCTCTATTCTGCCCTACAGGGTTACAGTAAAATGATATATAGCACTGGGATTCTGCTTCATAGACCTATTTAAAGAATAAATGTCACTTTGAAGACTAAGGTCTTCCTGACCTAACCATGGTCTTTTCAATTGTCTCGTATGCATGTGAAAGCTAGAAAAATAATGTAGAAGAATTGGTGCATTTTAATTATGATTTGGGAAACGTATTTTTAAAGTATCCTGGATTGCAGAACAAATTTATCTTGAAGGATGTAAGCCAGAATGTTCCTTAGAAGTAAGGGTGACAAGACTTCATCTGTGTCTGTCACATATGCTGAACAAATTGTCAGTAGAGACATGTCCCTGGATAAGGACATTATACTTGATAGCAAAAGGAAGATCCTGAATGAAATTGACTGAAACAGAATGAAATAGAAATCATCTGTTGCACAAGAACAGAAGATCCTGAATGGAATGGATAGATACAGGGCCTGCAACAACAGACTCAACCATCGGAAAGACAGAGGAGAAAGGAAGACCAGGCAATGTATCTTATGATGGCTGTGAGTCAGAGCAAACTCACTGCATCCATCTACCCACAAAAATGTCTTCATAGGACAAAAAGGACACCTCACCTGTGCGGTATTCTCCAGCACTATCACGATCCCAGACTACTGATGAGAAAACATCAAATTGCTCAAATTGCACAATATGTTACAAAAGTAAGTGAATAGTACTCTCGAAATGTGTCAAGGTCATGATGGCAAAGAAAAATCTGTGAGTTTTGAAGGATACAATAAAGACAGAGAAATATGCTAGTCAGGATCCAGTTTTTCAAAAGAAAATAGTAATTATTAGAGAATCCTATGTAATCAGATTAATGTCTTTAGTATTTTTTCTGACATTGTTCTGTTCAATGTCAAATTTTGAAAATGTCACTTTCTTAGTTTTGATGATTTATCATGGCTATTTCAGATATTGCATTTGTTGAAACCTGGGTTAAAGGCATACAAGAACCCTCTGTACTACATGTGAACCTCTTCTATAGCAAATAGCAAAATGCAAATAGGAAAATAGCAAAATGCAAAAATACTCTATATGTAATTTTTTAAAAGGTGAGGGGACTAAGAAAAAGAATATTATTAATGTAAAAAAGAAAAGGAACAATGATGACAGAATGCTGATTATCTATAAATAGGTTGCACTTTAGATAAACATTAAGTAAAATAAATTACTACTAAGTTTCATTACATTTAATGGATAAATGCACATTGAAACCTTTTTATACACTTACTTTTTATGTAATACATATTTTGTTTCTTAGTATAGAAAATTTTATTCTGAAACTATCATTTTGTTAAAATAATTGCACACAAAACATTTAGGATTGTATTACTACATCATTAGGATGGTATTATTACATCATTTTTATATACATTAGTTAAAATCATATCACCTATTTCTTGGAACCTTTGAACTATAAAGTACAAAAGAAAAAAATGGGATATTAGTAGTATGTTACTCAATACATGCTGAGAAACGAGGCATTGCTTTTTTATTTGCTGTAGCAGCATTTCTTTAATGAAATAACTACTGTAAACTATAATTTCACGTATGGTGAAAAAATACTTTTCTCCTAAAGTAGAATGTTATAAATGATGTTATTTGAATGAGTTAAGATAAGTGAATTATCAAAACCAAGGTATATAATTAACTTTACAAAGAATATTATCTCCTTCAATTTAGAAAATACCTCCATGAATAATCTCCCTGTTAGATTATTGTCAAATATATATTCTTTATCCTCATGTTTGGGTGCAATCACTAGGTGTTGGGATACAAACCTTACCACTGAAATCACAGCTATCCTACACAGGGTTTCTGAGGCTATACACCCATATGGGAAGAGACCTGCATTTTTCTTTCCATGGAGTAGGTGCGAACCACAGATTTTGGTTAGCAATTTAATACTCACTCAACATCATTAGCAGTAGCACATTATAGAAGTATAAGTATTGATTTATTTTCCTAAATAGCTTAGCATACACTTGTGCAAAAGAGTGATATGAACATCAAATATTTTAAGTAAACTAAAAGCAGAATATGTGTCCCAAATGATGGATTGCAGAAACATGTGTTTTACATGCGTCATAAGGTATGGTACTACTTCCAGGTAACATAATTCACTCACTTTAATTATATAATATTGTCCTCTTTTAACTGATGTCTTATGGAATCTTAACTATTATTCAAAGCCTGAAGTTTTATGGCTGACTAAATGGATAACATCTGATTAGGAAGTGATTTGTCCTCAGGTTTCATTATAGCATGGGTGTGGGTTAGTTAGTTTATTGTGCCAACCTGACCGATAAGCACATGTGGGGTTAATTGAAGGGTGGAGGGATAAATGGCTCAGTGAGCCTCACCTTTCTAATTCTCGGGTCTCTTGCTTTCTGATGGTCAGACCAGGGTGCAGCTGCCTTAGGCAGTTCCTGCTTCAGCTGTCAAGGCTCACTTCCTGAAAGACATCCCCAAGGACCTACTCCAATGCAGCCCTGGGTGCTGGAGCACCCATGTGGAGACCCCTGCCAGCGCTGAGATGCTTACATGTTCACTGACTCAGCTTTCCTCCTACAGTCGGCATCATTACATGTGTTTTGTGGGATGGAGGAGGACTTTGTGGATTGGTGTCAGACATATGAGTTAATGGGTTAATGTTGGACTCGTGGGCTTGGGCAGCACTGGGTTGGGATGTTTTCTTGATATGCACTTAACCTTATAATAAAACTCTCTCTCATAGATGAGTTTCTGTGGATTTGTTTCTCTAAAGTACCCAAACTAACACATTATGGTACCAGGAGTGGGGTACTGGAGAAACAAATCATAAGATGCAGAGTAGATGCTTGTTTGACCTCTCCCTCATGGTAGTTTTTCTTCTTTGTCTAGCCAGAGATCAGATAAATGCACACTTTACTCAGTTGTTTTCTGGGAAAAATATGGGAAGTAGGAAAATAAGTAGGAAAGTTTGTAAGCCCATTTGCTTTCCACCATTAAAATTTGATCTTTAGATAGGTTTAGGCCATGCCTGCAAAGAAACCTTTGAAAATATATGCCCCACCCAGTGCTTTGGAGTACTCAGGAACCAATGGTCTTTGTCAGAAGCTAGGAAAAAATCTGGAACCGTGAGGAAAACTCCTCTCTGGGACTGAATGTTAAAGGGAGCCTGTGAGCAGGCTGAAATGCTTGCTAGGTGACCACCTGGATCTACTTGTTGAGTGGAAGTGGGAGAAATTCAGCAATAAAGAGACAGGTTGAGTTTGGCCACTGACACCAGTGGACTTGGTTTACAGGAAAAAGAGGAGAATACGAGTGTGGGTCGACTGTTCTAAAGTTCATGACCTAGCACGAGGGGGCTAGGCTTGTTGAGTATTGGTGAGAGCCCATGGTCTAAAGGCAAGGTGATCAATGGGCACTCTGTGGAGGCTGAGTGAGACAACCCACATTGAGTTGACTAGAACCCGACTAGATGAAGATTTTTGAGCCTGTGAACTGGTGATATTGTTGTTGACTTTATGGATGGCCTGTCCGCATTTGACTTTGTTTATGGATGCAGACTTCACAAGGTTCCAACTGGATTGTCTCCTCAGACCACTGAGTTGATGCGCCTGGTCAGTATATAAATCGGATACACAAAATTGGGGGGATAAAGGCATGAAGTGGTTGGCTTACAAACTTTCATAGGTGGGGGAACATATTCACAGGATTATAGGATTAAGGTATAGGAGTTACTTAATTGCAATTGTGAGGCTAAAGAATGATGTAGAGGTGCCAAGTTGGCAAGAAGTGGATTGTTAGTTTATTGTGCCAACCTGGCCAATAAACACATGTGGGGTTAAATGAAGGGCAGAGGTATAAATGGCTCAGTGAGCCTTGTCTTTCTCGTTTTTGGGGGTCTCTTACTTTCTGATGGTTGGACCAGGGTACAGTTGCCTTAGTCAGTTCCCTGCTTTAGCTGACATGGCTCACTTCCTGCAAGACATTCCTGAGAAGAAGCCACATGGACCTACCCCAATGCACCCCTGGGTGCTGGAGCACCCATGTGGAGAACCCTGTCAACGCTGAGATGCTAACACGTTCAGTGACTCAGCTTTCCTGCAGTTGTCATCATTGCGTCTGTTTTGTGAGATGGAGAACTTTGTGGATTGGTGTTGTATATTTGGGTTAGTGTGTTAATGTTGGACTCATGGGCTTGGGCAGCACTGGGTTGGAATATTTTCTTGATGTGCATTTAACCTTTATAAAAAATTCTCTCTTATACATGAGTTTCTATGGATTTGTTTCTCTAAAGTACCCAGACTAACACAGGGTGGAAATATAATAGTGCTATTTTGGGCAGAATAATTTTTACGCCAAATCCAGAAATAGAGATGATTTTAATACAATCATACCCCATTCTGACAATTGTATTTTGCAAATCAACCCATAATTTTATCTCTAACATTTTGACATTAGTGAATAATCTCAAAAGTGTATCATCTGAAAGATAATTAGATTGAATTCTAAACTGAAGTTTTGAGATTAAGATTTTCCAACGAATTCAGAATTATATGACCTTTTTATAAGCACACACACGTGTTTTCTTATGTAACTTGACCACTTACGATAATCTGGAATATCTGTGAAGATTACAGGCTCATGATTATGAAAACTACAATGTTGAGATCAAGAATTATGTACTACTTTTTGATTATTATGTTCTGTGTCAACTTGATGTACCTGGTGACTGTAGGGGTGGATTCCAAACTATCAATCCAGTGGCAGCCTAATGATGACACCTTGGGGATGTGGCCTTTCTATGAGAGAGACTGAATCCTCTCTTGTCCTTCTTTGCCTTCCTACTTGCTTCCATTCTGTATTTGGTTCCATGGCCAGGACCACACCTGGAAGCTGTCAGTACATTGCCATGTTCCTGAGCCCTTAGATCCGCATTATGCTTCACTCAATAGTCTTTGATGACCCAGCTTCCCTTCCTGCTTCATCCACAAGTAGTGGCCTGAGTCTAAAGGCTTTATCTAGCTTTAGACCCATGGACTGGAATAAGCTGGTTCTTCATATAAATTCTATCCTGTTATGATTTTTTTTCTTATACATATGAATGTCGCTAGTTTTGTTTCTCTAGAAACAAACTAAGTCTAGTACAACTTAGTATAGCATGCCAGCATGATTGTAAGCACTTACTCACTGCCAAATTCATGCTTTTGAGTTCATTGTGACCCAGAGTGACCCTGTAGGGTACAATAGAACTGCTCCTTACAGTAGAGCTGTCAGTCTCTAGGGGAGCAGAATGCCTGGTGAGTTGGCACTGCTGTCCTTGTGGTTAAGAGTCCAAGTCCTAATCCACTGCACCAACAAGGTTCATGAGAAACTACTGGTATATACATATATATATATATATATATATATATATATATATATATATATATGTAGATTAACCCAGATCAAGTTTTTTTTTTACACCAGAATTCATTCTCAATTACATATAGATTAAGATTCATCATTTGATATGAAAACTGTTGGGGACCAGACTACGCAATCAGATGGGTCCTAGCGGGTGCTGTGCACCTGAAAGCTAAGTTAAAGAAACGTCAGACAGCATGGGTTCATCTCTTCCAATGGCAGGATCTAGAGAGAGAGTGAATGTATTCTCTCACAGCCTTATATAATCTCAGCCATGCAAGCTTCAGCATCCCCAAACATAATAGGAAGGGGATATGTTAATGGCATACAGGTAACAAGAAGGGGACATGCTAAGGGTATACACACGGCAAGAAGACGATGTGCTAGAGACAAACATGTAATAGGAAGGTACATATGTAACATGATGGGCAGGTTGTAGAGTTAAGATGGCAGCTTAACCTTGGTCTTCTCTGAGCTGATGACCTGAGGTGTCCCTGAGCTCTTCTCCAGGGGAGCAATCTATGGTCCTTATCAGAAAGGAGTGGGCTGTACTTAGGATGGACTGTGCTGATTGCTCTTGATGGCAGATGGAAGACAACATTCAAGCAGATGACCTTCAAGCAGTTAACCTTCAAGATGTACTTGCAAGCAGCCTCTTAAATTTGGCCTTGTTATGGGGGCACATTGTTGAGAATAACTTTTAGTTAGGAGAATGTGGCTGGGATACATCTCCAACTCGTGAGCAGGAAGACCTCCTTCCACCAGAATCCTGGCCTCCCAGGCTTCTGAACTATGAGCACAGAGAATTTGTCCACCTACACTCTCTTCCCTGCTCTCACTTTCCCACAGAAGAAAAATATTATAATATATATTTTAAAAGGTGATGTTCTAAAACTACTTTACCAAATAAAATTTTCATGAATCAAAAGTGTTTATTTTTCAAAAATTCACAAAATATGTAATAGCTTTGTTCATATCTGTTAAAATGGAATTTAGAGCTTCAAATGTAACTCACCTGTGAAGACTTTTAACATTTTGAATATTACTAACACTCTACTTTAGGATTGTACAATATACTAAATGAAAATGTAACTCTAAGACATGTTTAAATCCACATCAGAATATGAACAGGGAAAAAAGAAAGGCACTCATGAATTATATGGATTAGTGCAGGATCAAATAATAGTGGTAAAGGAAGTGGGTGGCTATTTTTCATTTCTTGACTAGACTGTTTCCTAGGAAACAAAAGACTGAATGATTGCACAAATGACCCTATGCCTGTGGATTTAAATTGAAGAAATTATAAAGGACCGTAATCTAAGTCAAATAAGAAAAGTAATTGTTAGAATGGCTATTTATTAGGTAAAATAGAAAAGTTTAAAATACGTATTTTACTTTCATAGTTTTTAAAAAATCAATTCTTATTAAAATCTTATGTCTTTATTATTAAAGTCCCTACCCTATAACAAGTACATGATTATAATACAACCAGAAAAACCAATGTGATGATTTAATACTTTTATTTAAACTTTTCTATATAAGAAGCTATTCACGGACTCAAACCTGATTCCAGCGACATCGGATGCTCTCGGTAGGACATCACTTTGACCAGTTGTGAAGAGTTTATTACATAGCCTCTGTCTGCTGGACTTCCAGCAAAGCTAATCCTGCATAAGAAACCACAGATTACTTTCACAGAATTTGACAAATACAACTCTCCCATAAATTTTACAGCATATAAGAGCCTGGTGATGCATTACCTATGATCATTATAATAGCCTTCTGTGAAAATATCAAGTAGTCACTAAATGGATAAAAGCATTTGCCTCCTCTTGAGAAAATAATGTTGGATTCCTTGTAGAAATTCTAGTAGCAATTCAAAAAGCGTGTCTTTCCATAGACATGATTTCATTTCCAAGTTTGTTGCTGCAAAGAATAAAAAAGATTAATATATCCTGTACACACTTTCTTCTTTGTGTTATCTATGGTGAAATAATTGAATAAAGAATTGGCTTAATTATAATAAGTAACAAATATATTGTTGTTAAGCGCTGACTCCTAATGAGCCATGCACAACAGAAGGAAACACTGCCCCGTCCTGCTGCCTTCTCCGGAAGAAATTAGAACATAGTTATTGAAGAGACCACACATATCTATCTACAAATGAAATCTGCTGAAATTGCTTGACAACTTATTTTACATCTTTACACATTAACAGGGAGCCCTGGTGGCATAGTGGTTATGCCTTAGGCTGCTGAGAGGTCAATAGTTCAAAACCACTAGCCACTCCAAGGGAGAACAATGTGCCTCTCTTTATCTGTAAAGAGTTATAGTCTGGAGACTCACAGGGACAGGTCTACCCTGTCCTATAGGGTAGCTATGAGTTGGCATTGACTTTATGGCAGTGAGTTTGGTTTGGTTTTTATACATTATAAATTTTAATTTAACTTTGTGTAGAGGTGATCCATTGGGCTACAATTCGCATGGTCAGCAGTTCAAAACCACCAGCAGCTCCACGGGAGAGAGACTGGCCTTTCTACTCCTTTAAAGAGGAGTAGAAAGTTACAGTTTGGAAACCCACAGGGCTTGCTATGAGTCAACAGTGACTCGATGGTAGTGAATTTGGTATTTTGGCATATATACAACTTTATAAATATCTTTATAACAATGACAATATTAATGATATGACCAGTAATAACTATGATGGGATGACAAATGCATTTACTGATTTACAAATATTTATATTAAATATATTGTTCTAGGATATTTAATGGATGTTATTTAAGGCTGGGGTCTCTAGAGAAGCAAAATGAGTGATGCTTATATGTTTTTTTGTGAGTGTATGTATACAATGATGTATCTATGTGTGTGTGTGTGTGTGTGTGTGTGTGTGTGTATATATATCTAAAGCTCTGGTGGTATGTGCTTTGGGTTGCTAACTGCAAGGTGAACATTTAGAAACCACTTTCTACCCCAGGAAAGAGTAACAGTCTCAGATACCTACAGGGATAGTTGTCTCCTCTCCTGCAGGGTCATCATGGGTCAGAATTGATCCGATGGCAGTGAGTTGTGGGATATCTAGATCTAGATATATTTCTTATTTCAATAAAATGTCTTATATGGTTTTAGAAGAGGACTTGTCCAATCCAACCAGGTTCAAAGTCCATGTTAGATGTTGTGCTGGAGTCTTTTGACTCTAACATTTCAGGGTTGATGAATCACAGTCTGATCACAGAAGAGACAGATGAATCCAAAATCAATAATTAGGTTTGTGCCAAGGCTGGATACTCAGATGGCAGAGTATGCTTAGGTTCATTTCAGAAACTGTTGGAAATTCTGTCCTAATACCAAACAAAAATTCATTTCAATTTTTTTTAGGAAATTCAAATTTTAAAGCTGAGTTGTTTGATAATTCAGAAAGTTCTTCTTGAACTTTGAATGGCACAAGGCTGACATATTTTTAATTTCAGTTGAGTATACTTTATAAACACAACTTAAAATTTTAAAATCAAAATTTGAATGGAAATGTTTCTGCAACTCTCTCCTGGAACTTCAAAGGGCCAATTATAATTCTTACATTTAAATATTTGGTTAAGTTGTTTTGAATTATAAAATCATCTGCAGCTGTAAATAGGAGCCCTGGTGGCATAGTGGTTGTGCACTGCCAACAAGAAGGCTGCCATTAGAAAACATCATTTCGCAGAAGAAAGACAAGGCTTTCAATTCCTCTGAAGAGATACAATCTTCTAACCAGCCCTACACAGGCACGTCTCCCTGTCTTCCTCTACAAGCACTCTGATGTGGAACTGACGCCATGGCAGTGAGCGTGTTGTTTTGCTTTGCAGCTGTAAATAGTTCTCAAAAACCACTGTCTCTGTCTTTCCATATGTTGATGTTTTAGTCAAACTTTCCATTTTATCTTTTATCATAGGTATGTTGCAATTTTTCCCTTGAAGGAGGTTTCAATCATTGAATTTGCTTTTTTAAATAGTAACAAATAACAGTTTTGAAAGCCACAATTATTAGAGAAAAAAGTTAACAAAATCAGATTTCTGGTCAGTTAAAAATATTTAAAAATTCATATTTCAATTTCAATGATCTGCTTAAAATTCACCCTCTTGAGAGCCATATTGCCTCTCATGGAATAAGCTTTTTCAATTGAAATCCATGTCTGCTAACATTTCAAAATAAATGACCATTATGAGTCTGGCTTTTAATGAAGTTAACAATTTTGAAAAGTATCAAATCCCAACATCTAACACTGTTAATTTTTTTCCCCATACAGGACCATGCCTTATAAGGGATCATGCAGTGACAAAAGTGATCTTTTCATTGTCACCAGCTTCCACTTTTCCCATGGAGCCAACATTTCCCCATCATTGCCCCAGCAAGGGCTGTACAGTCAGTGCCCCTTTTCCCACTATCTACCTTTATTTGTATAAACCGTCATCTTCCACTTGTGCGTGTCATTCAAAGGAAAGCAAAGCAATCATTCCTCATGCATGTTTCCTCTATGAATATGTATTACAGAAAGTAACAACTGTTCCATGTTAGAAATAGCAGTCATTTCATCTAATGGAATAGCAATCTTTGGTTTGTCCGTAAGCCAGGCAATAAACTGCTGGAATTGGTCACCACTAATTTCAGATTTTGTTTGGAAATGATATCATTTGATGTATTTGATGTATTTCATCTGTATGTATTTTTCCATGAACTATGTTTGACATATTAAAAGCAGAAGGTAACAGGAGATCATCTCTTGTGTAGGGCTTTTTAGCTTTTGCAGTTAAATAAGACATTTCCTAAGATGCAAAAGAAAAAAAAAAACTTTCATTAACAGTAACAAATTTCTGAAAACCTTTTTAATTTTTTGAAAAATTTGAAGGTTGTTCAAAATATTTCTTTGGTTTATTGCAGTGAGCTGTGTTCTTGGTATTAAGATGTTGTTTTAGCTTGGCTGGTTTCCTGATTTCTGCAACCAAAAATTTCATTGCAATTTAAAGAAAAATGTTTTTCACCCCTCTATTAGAAGTAACTCCATACTGCAGAAATGACTCTATATATGTTCTTTCCCTCTAAATTTAGGTATATTATAACCTGGTAGTGAAGATTGTAGTATTATCATCAGTATTTTTACTTCATCTGTCTACACTTGGCTTCTCATCAATAATTTAAAATTTTTTTTGCACTAAAAATATAAATAAATAGTGCTAATAATTTCTCAAATAAACACCACCTTTAGTTTATAAAATTAAATTTTTGTACTTAATTAAAATTTTTATTTTCATATTTATATATACATACATTAAAAGCATTTTGTCTTTATTCCTCCAATTAAACACTAAGTTTCTGGGGGCGGAAAATGGAGATAACAGCAATTTTTAAAATCAAACTTTCTAACACAATATAAGCCAAAGATCTGCTAGTTTAAAACTTAAATGTGGAGGAATGACTGTCGAAAAATATGAAAAGTATTATTTTTCTGTATTTAAACTCTTATTTCTGTAAGTTATAGTAGGCAAAAATCTGACATTTATTTTGCTTCATTTTTTATGGTAATCAATTTTCATTTAGCTTTCCTCCAAACCCTAATGAGCCCTGGTGAATGGTGACGTAGTTGGTTATATATTGAGCAGCTAACTGCAAGGTAAGTGGTTTGACCTCTGTGGGAGAAGATGAGGCTTTCTGCTCCCATTAATATTTACAACCTCAGAAACCAGTTCTACTTTGTCCTATCGGGTTTCTGAGAGTTAGAAATGACTCGATGTTTGCAGCTTTCTTGATCAGATCCTTAACTTAATTTTCTTTCTCTGTTGTTTCTGGCTCCATGTTTCTTGTTTAATTTTCTTTCTCTTCAGCTGATCCCTCTGTAGTAAATGCCTGCTCTCTTTGTCATGCCATGAACTATGGCCTAAGTCCTTATAGATTTACATACACTTTTCACCCTTTAAATTAACTTTTGATTACTCCTAAAAATCCTACTCTGACTTCCTGGACCAGAAAAGGTCTTTTACTAGTACAACTTAATAATTTTGTACTTTTAACTTTATAGTGCATTTTGCAGTCACTAATTACAAGCACATGGGTGTTTGTGTTTATAATTTTGTGATTCATATCATCCACCCATTAGAATGTAAATTACCTGAGGACAGATAATGGGGAAACTTTTTAAAAAGTTATTGGCATCATAAGATTAGCTTGAACTAGGTGCTTTGATAAAGCAGATTTTAATAAGAACTGGTTAACTAAATAAATAAATACATAAATGAGTTAGTTGTAACTAGCATTTATCAGTAAGATATGGAATTTTGTTCGGTGTATAAGCAAATGTGAAGAAAGTTGATGGTGCCCGGCTATCAAAAGATACAGCATCTGGGGTCTTAAAGGCTTGAAGATAAACAAGCGGTCATCTAGCTGAGAATCAACAAAGTCCACTTGGAAGAAGCACACCAGCCTGTTTGATCATGAGGTGTTGATAGGATTAGGTATCAGGCATCAAAGATTTAAATATATATATCATTGTGAATGAGGGGGATTGCAGAGAGGAGACCCAAAGCTCATCTGTAGACAACTGGACATCCCCTTACAGAATAGTTCCAGGGAGGAGACAAGCCAGTCCAGGTGCAGTATAGTACCGATGAAACACACAACTTTCCTCTAGTTCTTTAGTGCTTCCTCCCCACTACACACACACACACACACACACACACACACACACACACACACACTATCATGATCCTAATTCTACCTTACAAATCTGGCTAGACCAGAGGATGCACACTGGTACAGGTAAGAGCTGGAAACACAGGGAATCCAGGACAAATAAATCCCTCAGGACCAATCATGAGAATAGTGATACCAGGAGGGGAAGGGGAGGTGGGGGGAGAAAGGAGGAAAATGATCACATTGATCTACATAACACCCTCTTCCTGGAGGACAGACAACAGAAGTGAGTGAAGGGAGACATTGGACAAAGTAAGACATGAAAAAACAATAATTTATAAATTATCAAGAGTTTGTGAGGAAGGGAGGGTGGGAGAGGGAGGGGGGGAAATGACAAGCTGATACCAAGGGCTAAGTAAAAAGAAAATGTTTGGGAATGATGATTGCAACAAATGTACAAATGTGCTTGACACCATGGATGGATGGATGGATTGTGATGAGTTGTAGGAGCCCTCACTAAACAGATTTAAAAAATATGGAACTTTGGAACTCTATTATGGATCTCTTGTAAGAACAACTTTCAAATTTGGCTTGGAAATCAAGAATGCTCACACATGCATACACACAGAGATGTTCTTACTCATGCCTTTGCCCCTTCTCTTCCATTCATATAAACAGCCCCTAGGAGAGAAGGACAATGTTGGTTACCCAGTGAGGCTGCCTGAGGAGAGCAAGGCCGGCTTTCATGCTCATATGAGGATGTCTTGGAAAAGGAATAAAAAATGGTTGAGGTTTTTTATTGCAATTAGGGAGTAAGGGTGGTACAAGGGTGTCAGAGGCTTTTGTGGTTTGAAGTTTCTACCTGCACCAATCATAGGTGTAATCATGATTATTGTTTTTAAAAAGAAAGAAAGAAAAATAGTGTGCATACCTATATGGCAGTTGAGGAAGAAATGAGACTTGGGAGTTTCCAGGAATCAAATATCACAAAATGTAGTAGCACTGTTTATAATACAGACTTCTATATTTGAGTGTCTATTTATTATTTTGCTGATCACTATTGAGATAGTTTATTGTGCCAGCCTGGCCGATAAACACACGTTGGATTAACTGAAGGGTGGAGAGATAAATGGCTCGTTGAGTCTCGCCTTTCTTGTTTCTCCATCTTTTATCATTGGACCAGTGTGCGGCTGCCTTGCTTGTTCTGTGCCTCAATTTACAGGCTACACTACCTGGGGGACGCCTAGCCTGTGAACTGTGTCGCGGTAATTTGAGGTCCCTTTAAAACATCTCTGGAGCTGGGGGACTGGCGTTTGGTGACCTGGCTGACAGTTGGTGACCTGCCTTGTGATTGGCTGCTATGCTGAGATAGCCTAGCTCTCTCTATATATAGAGGAAGACCTGGCAGCAGACTAGACTTGAAGAACTGCTAGTGTATCACAACTCTCTCTCAAGGGAATGAGTTGCACTGAGCCATTTGTACTGCTTTATAATTTAACAGTTCATTTCTTGTATTATATATCTGTATATAATTTGACAGTTCATTTCTTGTGTTATATATTGAATTATCTTTATAAATAAATATATTAAATTATCAGCACTTGGGTTTTCTCTCTAGAGAACCCTGTCTAACACATTTCACCATCTTCTATTATTTTACTCATGTATTCCTCATGAGAAACTTACATTGCCATCACAAAAGTACAAATGAGGAAAAACAAGATAGAGAAACCTTTTGGAAGGGTCACAGGATTTTTGTAGCAGAACTTGAAACATACAACCAAAATATCTGTCTCTAAGGCTTATTATTGTACACACATTTTAGGATTCTCTCTTCTAAATTGAATACAGTACTACCTTCTTATAATTTTTCCTAGATTAAAAAAACATCAATATAGAAAAGAAAATTTTATTAGGCATGCACATTTTATCTCATGCATTGAGATAAATATTTCAATGACATAATTACATTGTAATTGGACAAAATATAATTAAGACAAGTATACTTTTAATGTAGCTCCTTCACTGGTGGCACTGTCAGGTATGCTTTGGATTACAAGGTCAATGGTTCATTATTTTCAAGTGATCTGCAGGAAAAAGACGAACTTATTGCTCCTGTCACCATTTACAGCCTCAGAAATTTACATATGGTGCCTATGAGTTGAAACCACCTCTAGCCTTGCAGCTTGTCATACTGTTGTGGCTTTTGTATTGCTGAGATGCTGGACACTATGTAACTGGTATTTCAAATGCAAGACGTGTCATCGAAAATAAGCAGGATTCAGTTGCGTTTCTAGACTCAGAACAGACTATGAAGAAGGAATTGTCTGTCCATTTTGAGGAGGTAACTGCTATAAAGCTTATGCATAGACATAAAACTTTGTTATATATTGAAGAGGATAAAACATTGTCAGAGATAGTGCCAGAGGATGTCCCTCTTTGGTCAACGGCATATAAAATATGACAGAGAAGGAGCAGTTTTCTCAAGGCAGAGTTGACCATGGTGATGTGAATAGAAGAACACAAAAGGAGAATACACACATGAACTGCTCCGGATGGAATAGACAGAAATCAAACAGCGTCCTACAGACAACGGCTGTAGGAAGAGATGGTGGAGAAGCTTAACCGGGCCAGGGGCTGACTGTGGAACCGATCATCCACTGGTCAGATGGAATTTCAGGCCAAAGATGAAGAAAATTAAAACAAGACCGTAAAAGCCAAAACATGGCCTTGAGTCTATTCCACCTGAGTTTTGAAAACAACTCAAGAACCGACTTGATGCATTGAATACTAATGACTGAAGACTTGATGAGTTGTGGGAAGACAGAATTATCATCATTCATGAAGGAAGCAAAGTCATTTAAAAGCCAGGAAAGGAAGAAATGATCACAGAGGATGTCAAAAACTCTGAAATTTGCTCTTAATCATAGAGTGGCTGAGACACATGGAAGAAATAATGAAATCAAATAATTTCAAAGGTCAGCTCTAGAAAACAAACTAAAATATTATAACTCAATGTGTGAAGACATAGAGTTAGAAAATAAAAAATGAAGGCTCTCACCATATCTTAAACTGAAAGATCTAAAAAAAAAAAATCAAGCTTTCAGTAATATTGAAAGATCCTAGACAAAATACTTAATGAAGTAGGAAGCATCAAAGGAAGATGAAAAGAGTAGACAGACTCACGGTACTAACAAGAACTAGTTGACACTCCTCCATTTCAAAGGCAGCATATGAGCCAAAACCAAAGGAACTGAAGAAAGATGGTCAAGCCCAAAGCATGGCTCCAGAAATTGATGGAATGACAATTGAAGTGTTTCAACAGGCTGATGAAGCACGTACCCATCTATGCCAGGAATGAGGAAGATAGAAATTTGGTCAACTGACTAGAAGGAATCCATATTTGTCCCATTCTAAAGAAAGGTGAACCAATAGAATGCTCAAATTACAAAATAATATCACTGATAAAACAATCAAGTAACAATTTTTCTGCAGACTCTCCAACAATAGTTGCATCAGTAATGTTGATGGGAAGCTGTCAGAGATATATGCCAGATTCAGAAAAGATAATGGAACAAGAAATACAATTACTGACTTCAGGTGGATCTTGGCTCAAAGCAGTGAATATCAGAGATATTTATTTGTGTTTTATTGACTATGTCAAGGCAATGCCTGTGTGGTTCATAACAAAGAATGGGTAGCCCTGTGAAAAATGGGAATTCCAGAACTCGTCAGTCTGTCCATGCAGAGTCTGTACCTGATCTAAAAGCTGCTGTGCAAACAGAACAAGAGAATATTGCATGGTTTAACATCACAAAAAAGTGTTCATAAGGGTCCTATCTCCTCACCATACTTATTGACTCTTTATGAGGAGCAAATATCCAGAGAAGATGTACTATATGAAGAAGAATGTGCCAACAGGATTAGAGCAAGTTAGTTTAACACAACAAATATGTAGATAACACCACATTGCTAGGTGAAGTGAGGAGGACTTGAAGCATTTGCTGATGAAGATCAAATATTCCAGGCTTCAATATGAATTGCAACTCAATGTAAACAAGATCAAAATCATCACAACTGGACTAATAGGTAACATCATGATTAATAGGGAAAAGATTGAAGTTGTTGAGGATTTTGTCTTACTTGGATCCACAATCAATCACCATGGAGGCAGTATTCAAGAGATCAAACATGAGTTGTTTGGGGATTGCAGAACACTTCTTTGGACTGTTGAAAAACATGAAAGTTACTTTGAAAACTAAGTTGCAACTGACTGAAGTCATGACATTTTCACTTGACTTATATCCAGATGAAAGTTGGACATTGAATAAGGAAGACTGAAGAATTGATGTATTTGGATTAGGGTGCTGGTGAAGACTATTGAAAGTATCATAGACTGCTAAAAGAGCAGAAGCATGTGTCTTAGAATTCTGGGCAGAATACGCTTTAGAGCCAAGGACGGTTAAACCTCATCTTACAACATTTGGATGCATTGTCAGGAGTGACCCAGCCCCTGGTGAAGGATATTATGCTTGGTAAAGTAGAGGGGCACCAAAAAAAGAAGGTCTGAGGCACAAGATTGATTGACTGGGTGGCTGCAGCAAATGTGTGGTAGCTACATAATCTGGTGCCAATTTGTGGAGGGTTGGAGTCTAGCCTGTGCATCAGGTTGCAGCTTGATGACCTCATTTGGAGGCACCACGGAGACAAATAACCCGCTGAAGGCAGATAGACTTCCTGCAAGACATTTCTGTTGACAAGCCACAGGGAGTTAAGCTAATGGCAGCCAGAGCCTTGGAGCTGGAGGAGCCACGTGGAGACCCATGCCAGTGCTAAAATGATTCCACCACCACTGGATCCACAAGACTTCCACCCACTGGTCTGTGATCTTCTTGCACTCGGCATCATTGCATGTGTAACATGAGTCTGAAGAGGAATTTACAGACTGATACTGGACATATGGACTAACATCGGACTTATGGATTTGATCTGCACTGGGCTGGTATGTTTTCTTAATATATAATTACTGTTTATGTAAAGCTCTTTCCTATACACATATGAGTATGAATTTTTTTCTGTAGTCTACTTACATTAACACAAAAGGGCTCAAGCATAGGAAAAATTGTGAAGATAGTGCAGGACAGGCAGTGTGTCATACTGTTGTGCACATGGTTGCTGTGAGTGGGATACACTCCAGGTGTAACTGACTTGATACCACCTATAGAGTGAATTTGAATTTGAATAATCAACAATAAATTTGAATGGATGCAATTCTACCCACCACCACAGAGTCAGTTCTGACTCATACCAACCCCAGAGAACAGGGTAGAACTGGCCTGAGAATTTCTGAGACTAGTTAAGGTGAGTAAAAAGCCCCATTTTTGTCCTGGATAGGGGCTGATGGCTTTAAGCTACTGATCTTGTGTTTAGCATCTAACAATTAAGCCACCAGGGCTCCTAAGACTAAATGCTTGGGCTTTTGATATTGTTTTCAGTAATGTTGATAGAATCGACCAATCAAAACCAAGCTGTGTTAGATTATACTAAGTTAATTGCCATTAGTCTTTTGTTCTCCTTAATTATGAAATATTTTAAAGAGATTTTAAAATGCAAATATGTTTATTATTTCAGTGAATTATGTTACCCTAATTTTCTGTTTTATTACTAAGAAATAAAATTAATTTACTTGTTTATTTATTTTTAATTATACTTATGTTTCTTAATCACAGTGGTACCTACTCAAAATTTAAGTAATCCCAATGTGTGGTGATTAATTTGATAAATAGAATAAAGGGCTTGTGTTTAGCATGTCAATCAGATACTGCCTGATGATGTCTCCTAGTGGACATGGCCTTCTCATGAGGATTCTGGGAACTTCCTCTCTTTCTCCCTGGAGGTGGGTCACTCTGTTTCTCCTTTCACCCTCCTGTTGACAAGCCATGTGACAGAGACCTGCATATACCACCCTGTGATGCTCCCACTGCCAGTGGATCCAAAAGGCTTTTCACCAACCAGCCTGTGATCTTCCTGCATTCATCATCACTGCAAGTGGCAACGTCAATCTAAAGAGGAATTTATGGACAGTATTGGACATATGGGCTAATATAGGACTAATGGTCATGATATGAACTGGGCTGGGATGTTTTCTCAGTATACAATTACTCTTTGATATAAAACTCTCTCTTACACACAAAATGAGTGTCTAGAGATCTATTTCTCTAGTCAACCCAGACTAACACACAATGTAAGTACTCCATAGATACTTACTATTATTTTCATTGCCATTTAAAAATAATGGAATTGAGATTGAGCAAATTCAAACAAATTGTTCGAAGACACTTATTAAATATTAAAACTTGTATTTAAACACAGACTGACATGAAGATATGCTATAGATATGTAAGAGTATATTCCAAAAAGAAACATACCATCTATGAAATATTGCTCCTATTAAAAACATAATGTTGGTGTGGTAGGTACATAATCTGGTGTCAATATGAGGACTAAGAGTGCAGGGGTGGAGTCCAGACTGTGAATCAGGATATAGCCAATGGGACTTCTGTGTGGTCATGGCCTTCTGAGGATTCTGGGAATTCCTGTATTCCTCCCTGGAGGCAGGAGATACATACTTTCTCTACTCCCTCCCTGTGAGACATCCCTGTGGAGAAGACTCATGGAGAGAGGCTGATGGAGCCAGATCTCTGGAGCCAGAGAATCCACCTGGATACCCCGACCAGCACAGACATGCTTACAATGCCCATGGATCCATGAGACTACCCACCCGCTGGCCTGTGATCTTCCTGCATTCAGCGTTATTGCATGTGTTTCATGAGTCTGAAGAGGACTTTATAGATTGGTATTGGACATATGGGCTAATATCAGACTTATGAACTTGAACTGGACTAGACTGGGATGTTTTCTTAATATTCAACTGCTCTTGTAGATAAAGCTCTTTCTTATACACATATGAGTTTCTATGAATTTGTTTCTCTAGTCAACTCAGACTAACACACTTGGTATACTGGGCGGGGGGAATTTTGCTGGTAGATTTAGTAAAATGCTTGCAATTTTTGGTAGACATTAAATATAACCAATTTAAGCACGTGGTTAATTCAGGACAGATCTTCTTGTCCTTTGGTGGTGAGTTAAATATGATATTGCAGATAATCATGTCCTAAAATTAAGAATATGCATAAAATACTGATACCATGTTGGCAAGTTATGACAATCTGTTTATTTTATTGAAAGGGCTGTATTATAATGTATTGATACCTGTGTTAACTCAAGGGGTGAATACTTTTCTTTAAATCTATTAGCATATATTCTTTGATCAGTTCAACTATTGAATGTCACAGTGTGGTGCAAATTTACCTCTCTTCACCCGCAATAAATGCATAAAAGTAAACACCCGCACTTTAAAGTAGTCTCAATGAGTCTTAAAACATGCTCTGCCTTCTGAACTTCCAGAAAAAATGAAAAGAAATTATTCTAAAAATATATTAACCAATAGTTACATATTAACCAATAGTTGCATTGAACTGCAAATGCAATGTTTGACCAAAATGAAAGCACATGATGGCTCTTTTATAATTAAATACACGATATATTTTCATTGAAAAATATTTTTCTTCTGATTTCCTTAAAGCAAGTTATAGAACAACAGCAGCAGCAACAACAAAAAAGCCACATGTAGATATAAGAAAGAACAGCAGAGAGCAATATCTTTACTTACACACGTTTTTTTGTCAGTAAGCAAATAGCATCTAAATTAATTCTAGCAATGAAGATGGAGGACATTTTCCATTCAACCAGAGTGATGTTCAGATTAAGAAACATATCCAAGTCCTGCCATATGGTTGGCTCAAAACGTTCTGGGCAAATTAAAGAACATGCAAGACACATCTTAGGTTTATGTAACTAACTAATGCATTTCAACTTAATTCTGATAAATAATGGAAAATTCTAAGTTATAACTGCTATTATTAGGGCAGTGTTTCAGTCTGTACTGCCAGTTTGTCATAATGCCTGGGATAATATATGTGTTCAATTAAATGTATGTGACTAGTTAAAGACAGGCCTAGTTTATAGACTTTGCTTCTAAAGCCATCTCTGTCCTAACATATTCTCTGCCCTATCTTATACTGTGTTATAGTTCATGATAAGCTGATATAATGCCTTATTTTCTTATTTAGAGACTCTCAATTACATGCTTAAAGTTCCTGGTGGCACAGTGGTTTAAGCACAGGACTGCTAATCACAAGTTCAGTAGTATGAATCATATATGATTTGATGGCAATGAGTTGTTTTGGGCATTATATATTTAGGCAGCCCTAACTTTTTTAGAATAAATGTCCAAAGCTCTTTGTAAGCATACTCGTTCTGAAAAATTTTAAATGTAGTACAAGCAGTGTAAAAATGTTGTTCCAGGTACCTTTCTGGTATTAACTCAGGAGTTAACTTTTCCTATTTGCTAAATCTTAATAAATTTATAACTCCAAAATATATGATCCTAGACTCATCCTACACAAAATGTATGATGCGTGAAGTTCTTAATTGATTACTTGTCCTTAAAGTACATCCCTTATTTTTCTATTAAATTTGGAGGAATCTCAAAAGTAGTAATGTTTAGTCACTTTTTGCTCATATCTGTCAGGTAAAAATCAGCAAATTTTAAAATTTGTGTTCATAGAAAGTTGATATAGAAAAATTGATTTTATTGCATTTCTTCGTATTTTTATTTGGTTTTATATTTTAATGATGTTTCAGCCCATTTTTGAGAGTGCATTTTAATAATTTTTAGATTGTGATTAGAAATCAGAAGAGGCAAGATCAGGGCTATCAGGTGCATGGAGTAAGGATTTCCAATGTAATTTTCCTTGGACAGTCCTGCTACCCTGGGAGAATGAGCAGGTGCATGGTAGGGATGGAAAACAGTTTTAGGCACAACTATCCTGGCCTTATTCTCACCAAAGCAGAGATCATTTTTCTCACAAAGGCAGTTAGCAGCTTTCTTGAATCTTCTTCATAATAAGTCCCAGTGATAACTCTTTGGAGGCCCCAAAGCAGTTTCTGTATCTCTCTGAGCTGACTTCACTGCCCGGGTTTTACTGGTTCACCAAATCCCTTTAATTGATTTAACTATTTTTTTTAAAGTCACCTTTTTATTGAATTCTGCTCTTTTTGGTCATATTGGTGAATTCCAGACTTATTCCTGGTTATTATTTGTTCCATAAAAATTGTAATTGTTAGCTTTGATCTTACTTAAAAGATGGATAGATCAGGTCATTGAGCTAGCTGATCTTGAACATATTTAAACATGTTTTATTTCAAAACCGTTTCATCTCTATTTTGGGAAGCTTCATCTTATAATTGTTATTCCTGTACTCTTCAGACTTCTTTTTTATTTCTTATTAGCTAATATCTCATAGTTCCTTGTTATAGTTAATCCTTTTTGATATTTAATATTTCCAGTTAAAATCAGCATGTGATTTCTCTCTCTTAATTGGTCCCTGACTGATACATGACTTTTTAATTTTTGAAAAGTATTTTTTCCCACTTCACTCAACATGGGTTAAAAAGTTTGACAGTTTATATCTAGTGTTATTATAGTTGAATTTAAATATTATCATACACAATTAAGACAGCTAAAAATATCCATTATAGTAATTATATTTTAAAATACTAGAATTTAGGATCTCTAAATTTTGTTCACGTGTGATTTACTTGCTACTGTTATTTAGTACTTAGTTTTATTATATTATTTAAATTATTTTATATGAATTGTAGATGATCTGATAAACATGGGTGGTTTTGTAGAATAATGTCAATATTTCCATAGGTTTCCATCTGGGTGAGCCCACATTTGCATTCTAATGCTTATACATTAACTTTAGTGAAAATATTTTAACTTCTGCATAGTAAAAATGTTTCAATCTTACATTTTACTAAAGTATACTTTTGTATATTTTATTCTCACTCATAACGACTCTCTGGGGCAGGGTAGAACTGCCCACAGTGGGCTTTTGAAATTATACCTTTTTACAAGGGTAGAATGGCTCATCTTTCTCCAAAATTTAAGTTAGTTGATAGCTAATTTGTTTCAGAACTATGAAGATTTATTTCATGTATTTTTTGCTTATAAATTTGAGAAAAAAATAACTAAATTGGAAATTTTTATTTTAAGTATATCTTAGGCTTATTTTTTCCCTTAAATTACTTGTCTTTACTTATTTTTCCTTTAACTTTTATATTATTCATGTGATATGGTTTACTTTTTATTTTAATTTGGTTCTTGTGTCTGCATTCATATCAATCAATGATACTTAAACCTCAGTCATTATTTTGTCAAATAATATATATCACCAATTTTTTCCTCTTTTTTTCACATAAAGATGAATACCTCAAGATCACGATGACCTCTGAATATGTTACTTTATACAGCCGGAGCCATTTTGAAGATATGTTAAAAGGCTTGGAGATCCCATAGATTATCTAGATGGGTCCTACCTAATCATGAGTCCTCATAAGTTAAAAACCTTTCCTAGCTATGGTCAGAAAATTATAAAGATGACAAGGTTAGGAGGATTTAACCTGAAGTTGGCTTTGAAATGGATTTGAGAACCACAAGCCAAGGACAGTTTCTTTAATTCAAAATGCAAGAAAATATTCTCTCCAGACCCTTCAGTAAGGAATGCAGGCCTGAAGATACCTCATTCTTTCCCTGGTGAGATCTACGTTGAAATGTGGTTTACAAAACTGGAAGACAAATAGTAGTGCTGTTTTAAAATATTAACTTAGTGGTAATTAATTACAGCAGTCATAAAAAAATAATGCAGTATATATTTGAATGTATCATGCAATGTACATTTTGTTTATTCTCATTTTTAAAAATCTCGTTTTATCTCTTGCCATTATCTGGGCAATATATTGATCATGTAATGTATTGCTTCTGTCTTCATTGCCACCTTATTTATTTATTTGGTTTCTAATAAATCCATGTGATCTTTTGTTTGTTGTTTTTAAAATATATTTTTCTGCTCAAAAATATTTTACTCACTATATATTACTAATTCATATTTGCATAGATTTTATGTGATAATCAGCATATTTAATGTGGAATTTGCTTAATTTTAGATAAGTTGATAATTTTTATATTTAAATGGGTCTAATCTTAACATATAGGATACCTGTAGCCTTTAAATCAAGATAATTTTGTAAAGTTAATTTAATTTTCTTCTGAATAGTCCCAAAGGTCATTAAGATTGTTGCATAGTCCTCTAAGCTCTCTTCGGGGTCTTAGGGTAATTTGTCATTGGTACATTTAGTTTCAGTCCTTTTTTCAGACTACACAGATACTTTAAACATTCACTATTTTGGAATTTATTGTTACCTAGCTCTTTGTTCATCATTTCTTCCATTTTCCTTATCTATTCTATATTCAAGAGCAAGAGCTAGCCTTTTCTGGCATTCACAATGGTTCTTGTTTTTCTTTCTTTTCTTTTTCATGATTACATGTTTTCTTCATGTATGATGCTCCTTATGTCATCCCCCAATTCAAGTCATTAGATTGCAGTGCCTCATATCCATTCTTGAGAAGTTCTTTAAATTAAAGTAGGATCTACATAAAGTCTTATTTTTACTTTCAAGAATTGTTTCCATTTTCTTCAACTTCAGCCTTAATTTTCATATGTGCACTTAATGAATTGCTCTACAGTCAGCCCCTGATAACCTTTTGACTTCTCATATTCAGTCTGTCCATTTTCTCTTCCAACATATATAGTTGTTTGACTTCTGTTCATCCCATCTAGCCAGATCCATGTGTATCATCATCATTTATGTTGAAAATGTATTTTCCAATGAAACAGATTTTTGTTTTGCAAAATTGCATCGTGTAATAACCAGCTTGAAATCTATCACCAAGGGGATATTTTCCATCTAATGTTCATTATTTTTTGTGTCCAACTTTTACATCCCAATCATTAATGATAAATGTATCTTGAGTGTATGTTTGATCCATTTGAGAATGAAGAAACTGGTAAAAATTTTCAATTTATCATACGCTTTAGTGGTTGCTGCATACGTTGTAATAATGGTTGTATCAAATGGTCTTTATTATATGTGTGCTGATTTTATTCTATCACTCTTTCAATGTGATCTCGAAATGTTCTTTTAAAAAAAATCATTTTATTGGGGGCTCGTACAACTCTTATCACAATCCATACATCCATCTATTGTGTCAAGAACATTTGTACATTTGTTGCCATCATAATTCTCAAAATATTTTCTTTCTTTTTGACAGTGAACAAAGGATCATTGCTCATTACTGGCATAGTCAAGTGTATAATAGTCTAATTCAAATTGGTCAGTGTCCACCCAGTTCAGTTCACTGATGCCTAGGGTGTCAAACTTTTTGCATTGCTTTTCATTTTTGAAACATTGCAGTTTCCCAAGATCCCTGGAAGCGGAGTGGTTAAGCTTTGGGCTGCTAACCACAAGATCAGCAGTTTGAAAACCTCAGCCACCCTGTGGGAGAAAGACAAGCTTTCCTGCTCTCACAAAGGCTTACTGTCTTGGAAAGTCACAGGGCAGTTCTACTCTGTCCCGTGGGCTTCTCTGAGTCAGAATTGACCAGGTGACAGTAAGTTTTAGTTTTGATCACACTTGTACACTTCTTGTTCCAATTATGAGCAGGTATTTGAAGGTGTTTCCTCTTATTTTGAGTCAACCCCATCAGCAAACGTAGGTTCTGAAAGCTTTAGCCCATCCACATCATTATGATTGACGTTAAGAAGCCAGTTCTTCCTAAGGCATATTGTGAGCACTTTCCAACTGGAAAGGCTCATCTTTAGCACTGTATCAAACCATCTTCCACTGTTATTCATGAGGTTTTTCTCAGTGGTTAATCCCTGAGTGATAGATTATTCTTATTCCATTGTTTGTTTGAGTCTGGCAGCTCCTCTGAAACCTGTTCACCTTGAATGACTGTGGGTGTTTGACATAGTGGTAACGTAGCACCCTCCACCACAGTCCCATATAAGGCACCAAAGTGAAGTGATAAACGTGGGTGTCAGAAGAAACACTGAACCTTACTGAAGATAATGCAATAATAGTTATAGCTGCACACTGAGAGAGAGCTGACAGAAGTTGAATCTGGATTCAGAAGAGAATACGGTAACCAGATATCATTGATGATGCCAGATTGATCTTGAGTGAAAGCAAAGGAAACCAGAAATATGTTGACTTGAGTTTTATTGACTATGAAATGGCATTCAATTGTGTGAATCTTTAAAAAATTATAAATCACATTACAAAGAATGAGAATTACATAACACTTACTTGTGGTCATAGGGAACCTGGACATGGATCAAGAGACTTGTCATTTGAGCAGAACAAGGGAATACAGAGTGATTCAAAATCAAGAAAGGTGTGTGTCAAAGTTAGATGCTCTCATCATATTTACCCATTCTGGACTCTGATCAAATTATCTAACAACCTGGAATATATGAAGAGGAACACGTTTTTAGATTGGAGAAGGCTTATTACCAAGAGATTACATCCCTTTGCTTGCTTAGAGAAAGAAGGACTTGAAGCACTTGCTGATGAAGATCGGGGTTTGCAGCCTTCATTATGGATTACAACTCAATGTCAAGAAATCAAAATACCCAAATCTGGACCAATAGACATTATGATAAATGGAGAAAAGACTTAATTTTTTAAGGATTTTCATCTTAACTCCACAAGCATTGATTGTTCAAAGTTTGAACAGAAGTAGACTAGGGAAACAAATCCAGGGAGACTCATATTGTTATAAAAAAAGAGCTTTATATACAAGAGCAATTGAATATTGAGAAAACATCCCAGCCCAGTCCAGATCAAGTCCATAAGTCCGATTTTTGCCCATATGCCCAATACCAATGTATAAATTCCTCTTCAGAGTCACAAAAACATATGCAATGATGCCAAATTCAGGAAGATCACAAGCCAGTGGGTGGAAAGTCTTGTGGAACCAGTGATGGAAGAAGGATCTCGGTGCTGGCATAGGTCTCCACGTGGCTCATCCATCTCCAGGGCTCTGGCTGCATCAGCATAGCTACATCAGGCTCCTCGTCAGTAATGTCTCACAGGGAGTGAGTAAAGTTGGTATCCAGTGAGCTATTTATTTCTGTGGTGCCTCCAAATGAGGTAGGTCATCAAGCTGTGACCTGCCTGACAGGCTAGACTCCAACCCTCCACAAGTTGACAGCAGATTATGTAACTACCACAGAAGGCATAAATTTACTGAGGAAATATTTTGGCATGGAACACCAAAGGACCTCCCACTAATCCAGAAGCGTAGTAGAATGAAGAGCTAGATTTTGTTCTGCTAATAGAGAACATTCACTTTTGGCTGGCTTTCTGAGTGCTCTTCTGCTATTGGATAGCTCTGTGTAGTGCACCTCCCCTTTCCTTTATATGTACCGTTCCACTGCAGAATCCATGCTGTGCCTTGTCGCTAGAACTTGCAATCAAAGGTCAGGTCAGCCATTATAGGGATGGTGTGGATATTCTGTCTTTCTCCACCCACGCCTTTCACTTTCACAGTCCCTTTCTTTGATAAGGAAATCCGTCTTCTCTTTCCTTCACCTTCTTTGTGCTGAGCAGGCATGGATGAAATGTGGCTCCACCTCTCTTTTGTTTTGTATTCCTTCCATTGTCACCCACTATCCCTTTCAATTGATTATGTCTAGCTAATATGCTCCCCAAAGTGATAGTATCCAAATTCTTTTGGAAGTTCAGGAGCAAAAATTATCCTTCTTTATAGAAGAATGCTTCCTACTGAATAGGAAGGAAGAGATGATTTGGATCTTAACCAGTTTTATTCCTTATTAAGGCATGGAATTGTAGGGAAATATCTGCATGGGATCTGGTACCAGCCATATCTAGTGAGTGGAGGTAAGCTAGACTAGGTAAAGCAGACTATGTAAGCTGGGCAGTCATTTGTAGTTACACATCTTCCAACCTGGAAGGGACAAAACAGACGGTATCTTAAAAACATGTTGCAAAAAGAAGTAAGGGAAAAAATCAGAGAATAAAGGGCAAAAAATGGTACAAACCAGGAGCCCCAATAATTATACATCAGAGCAGGAACTCCGTCCACATACAGCTTGAGTGTGTAGTTCTCTAGCTCATTCCAGGAACTGGCGGATATGTTCTTAAACTTGGCTTGTTCCACCACTTGTTCTGGGAAAAAGTAACGCTAGTGAATTAACATAAGCCTGCATAATAGTTAATGAATTGATAATCTTGATGTTGACTTTTCCTACCTCAGAAGGAGGTAGGAGGTAGGAAAACATATATACTATTTCCTGCAGAGACCACTCCGGGTGTTTTGGTAGTAGTTCCCACAGTTCCAACAATTCCCACCTAATAAAAAGAGAATCAGTGGGCCTGCTCATTTGGACATTCTGTGTGTGTTGCTTATGGGAGTAGGCATGGGGCTTATGGCCTTATCAACAGACAGGGTAGGCACAATCTATTGCAGAGTGCAAACCCTGTCCACTTTGTTGGTAAACACTGAAATACAGAGCTTATGCAGACAAAATAAATTCCCTTTGGGGATGGAGGCATTCCAACATGTAGTATTAGTATGTGGCTGCATTGGTCTTATTAGCTTAGCTTCACCCTGATGTGTATTTCCAAAATTAAGAGTTAGCAAAGGATGTCACAGTTAGAGGGCTGAAAGAATTGTGGTGTTGTGAGTAGAGTTGTCTTGTAAATCTTCCCCAAACCCAATAAGTGACAATGAAAGATTTTCCTTCTGAACTAATTAAAATGAAGGAGCGATTGTTTGTTCTTATTTCCACCCCTTCCAAGTTAGAGTTTTCCATTAAGGGAAAATATATGCATCCTAGAGGCCTCCCTTTGCAGAACCATTCCCTTTAATTTAGCCTGGGATGTATGGAAATATTTGTGGGGAGGGAAGAAGCAATTGATTCCTGAAGGAAGGGTTGGGAGGAAGTTTCCCATTGGCAGAATGTGTGTCCACTTCAGTCTTGCAAAATAAATAAGTTAGTACTCCTACAGGACCTCCGTTACTGAAGGGCAAAGAACGAAGACAAGTAGGAGCTTGGGCTTTAAGGACAGTGCTGGCATAAGGCATAAAGCAGTCCTACAACTAGATGGCTGACACACTTCTTGGTTATAGATGCATACATATCCTGCTATCCAGAGAGGGTTGAGTAATACATGAACCCCTCGGTCTGGGCCCACAGTGGCAAGGGACATGACCATGAATCTGCAGACCAGCTTAGGCCTAATAAAGTTATCTAACCTGATCTGCTAGAAGAGGTGTTAGCCAGAAGATTCACTGCTGATTGTCATGGATAAAAAAAAAGAGATTTTGTTGATCTGGGCACAATGCAGAGTAACAGAAAAATAATCACTGCTCAGTTATACTCATCTAGCCTTTTAAAAAAGCATTCACAGGTCCTCCAGTGGGTTGCAGGTCCAGTTATTTTCCTTTGTGTCATTAGCTTTAGAATTTACCAGGTGGTAAGATTTCACTCTGGAATGTGTATCAATCTGGTTACTCCTGGGACCTGTGGGAGTGAAAGTCGTGTCTGTATAAAACTCTCTTTTATATGTGGGAACATTTGGGATGCTGGCGTCCCTTCTTTACTAACACTTGGGAGCCTGATTTGTACAGTGGATTTCAAGTGCTGATAGTTTTCATCCAAATTTCTGGAATATTTGTTGGAATTTAATCAAAGAAGTGAGAAATCAAAAGACTCAGTCAAGTTCTTATGTAGCACTATATTGCATACGCAAATGTGGTGAAGAAAGCTGACTGTGCCCGGCTATCAAAAGATATAAAGATATAGTGGCTGGAGGCTTAAAGGCTTGAAGATAAATAAGTGACCATCTACCTCAGAAGCAACAAAGCCTACATGGAAGAAGCACACCAGCCTATGTGACCACGAGGTGTCAAAAGGATCAGGCATCAGGCATCAAAGAACAAAAAAAATCCTATCATTGTAAATGAGGGTGAGTGCAGAGTGGAGACCCAAAGCCCATCTGTAGGCAACTGGACACCCCTTACAGAAGGGTCACGGGGAGGATACAAGCCAGTCAGGGTGCAGGGTATCAATGATGAAACATACAACTTTCCTCTAGTTCTTAAATGCTTCCTCCCACCCCCTACCATGATCCCAATTCTACCTTACAAATCTGGCTAGACCAGAGGATGTACACTGGAACAGATAGGAACTGGAAACACAGGAAATCCAGAAGAGATGATCCCTTCAGGAGCAGTGGTGAGAGTGGCGAAACCTGGAGGGTGGAGGGAAGGTAGGGTAGAAAGGGGGAACCGATTATAAGGATCTACATATAATCCCCTCACTGGGGGACAAACAACAGAAAAGTGTGTGAAGGGAGTCATCGGACAATGTAAGAAATGACAAAATAATAATTTATAAATTACGAAGGGTTCATGATGGAGAGGGGAGCGGGTAGGGAGGGGGAAAATAAGGAGCTGATATCAAGGGCTCAAGTAGAAAGCAAATGTTTTGAGAATAATGGTGGCAACAAATGTACAAATGTACTTGACACAATGGCTATATGTATGGATTGTGATAAGAATTGTATGAACCCCAAATAAAATGATTTGTTTTTAAAGTTGTGAAGCGTCTTACCTATAAAGCCAGAAAAGGGTTAAGCCTTAGGTATGAGATAGAATTACTTCTAATTATGAGCAAGAGAATGGGAAGAATTTGCAGTTAATTTTGGTATGTTTCTTGGCAAATTTTTGTAGCCTGTCTTTTGAGCATTTGATTTAACCCTTTCTGCTTTTCCCAAAGATTGGGGTAGTCAGGCTAAATGTAGGTGCCAAGTGATACTCAGAGCCTTACAAACTCTTTGAGCTATGTCCTAGGTAAAGGAAGTGCCGTTGTCCTACTTCAGAAACTAGGATAAGTCAGATCTAGGAATTACTTCTTTTAATAATATCTTGACCACTTCCTGTATCCTTATTAGTTGGTGTGTTAGTCCAGGTTGAATAAAGAAACAAATTCACAGACATGCATATATGTATAAGAGATAACTTTATATCAAAGAATAATTGTATAATTCCAGCCCAGTCCAGATCAAGGCTATATGTCAGATATTATCCCATATGCCCGATACCAGTTTATAAATTCCTTTTCAGACTCACACAACACATGCAATGACACCAAATACAGGAAGACCAAAAGCCAGTGGGTGGAAAGTCTTGTGGATCCAAGGGCGTTGTAAGCATCTCAGCGCTGGCATGGGTCTCCACAGGGCTCTTCCAGCTCCAGAGCTCTGGCTCTATCAATTTAACTCCTTGTGTCTTGTCAGAAGGAAGACCAAGCAGAGAATGTGGGTCTGGCCTCCAGTGAGCTATTCATCTCCATTATACTCACTTCCAAGTGAGGTTATCAAACTGCGACCTGATTTACAGGCTAACCTACATCCCTTCACTCTTAATAGTCTCAAGTTGACACCAGGTTGTGTAACTACCACAGTTGGGAATCCTTACACCCACCTAGCAAAAGCTTCTATGAAAACTAAAAGGCATCAATAGCCCTGGCCTATAGGCAATTGGTTGTCATCAAGGTGCCAGTTATTTCCAGGATAGATCACTCTAGCCGTGGAAATTAGTATTACACATAAGGAGCTGCGTTGACTCATTTGCTTTATAAATTTTCATAATATTTTTACCATGAACAATTCCCCTACAGCTGACTCAATTTGTCCTGCCCAAATGGCTAGAGTCACACAGAGCTTTAACTGCTTTCCATTGTATTCTCTGAGGTAGGTAAGACTCTATGGCCTTGATACCAACCTCAAGCATCCTCGTTATACTCATTCTGTTCAGCCCACTGTTTTTCTCCGTGTGTGTGCAAAGGTGAATATTTCTTTTTGTCTGCATTACGTATGAGGATTCTCTGGGCATTGATTTCTTTCAAAGAAGCCTATATTCTCTGTAGTCTGCAAGATGATTTCCTTGGGTGATCTCATCTGTTCTCTTCTGATGGTCTTTGCGATGAGCCACTGCTCTTTCTTTGAGGTAATTTTAAATATCTAAAAGCATCAAAATACATGACCCATATTTAATTGGTTCCTGTTTTAGTTTTAAGCATCCTCTTTCTCTCCAGATGGGGAGCCCTGGTGGTATAGTGGTTATGTGTTGAGCTTCTAAACACATCGGAGAAATTTTTTTTGAAGGTCTCCCTCGTTTTCATTTCCCTGCTACTTTGCCAAGTATGATATCCTTCTCCAAGAACTGGTCCCTCTTGACAATGTGTACAATATATTTGAGACAAATTCTCTCCATCCTTTCCCCTAAGGAGTATTCTGGGTATACGTCTTCCAAGATATATTTTTTGGTTCTTTGGGAAGTCCATGGTACCTTCAACATTCTTTGTCAGGACCATAATTCAAATACATCCACTCTCCTTCAGTCTTCCTTATTCAGTGTCCAATATTTACATGTGTGTAGGTGAGTGAAATCTTGAGGTAGTTAGCTTATTGTGCCAACCTGGCCGATGAACACAGGTGGGGTTAATTGAAGGACGGAGGGATAAATGGCTCAGTGAGCCTCCGCTTTCTAGTTCTTCGGTCTCTTGCTTTGTGATGGTCGGAATAGGGTGCCTGCTTCACTGGCAAGGCTCTCTTCTTGCAAGACATCCCTGAGGAGAAGCCACATGGACGTACCTCAATGCAGCCCTAGGTGCTGGTGAAGCCATGTGGGGACCCCAGCCAGCACTAAGATGCTTACACGTTCATTGACTCCACTTTGCTCCTGCATTTGGCATCATTGCATGTACTTTGTGAGATGGAAGAGAACTTTGCGGATTGGTGTCGGACATATGGGCTAATGTTGGACTTGTGGGCTTGGGCAGCATTGGGTGGGGATGTTTTCTTGATGCACACTTAACCTTTATATGAAATTCTCTCTTATGCATGAGTTTTTGTGGATTTGTTTCTCTAAAGTACCCAGACTAACACAATACTCTATATTCAGGTGCACCTTAGTTCCCAAAGAAACATCCTTACTTTTCAACACTTAAACAAGGTCTTGTGCAGCAGATTTATCCAATGCAGATTTACATTTAGATAAATGATTACTGCTTCCATTAGCATTATTTGTAGATCCACTCATCATGAAATCCTTGACAACTTCTACCCTTTCTTCATTTATTGTGATGTTACCTACTACTCCAATGATGTGTTCCACATTTTTTAAAATTACGTTGTAATTCATACAAAAGGCTGCAATCATTAATATTCATCAAAAAGTACTTTAAGTCCTCCTCACAAGTAACATTGTGTCATCTGCATATTGAAGCTTATTATTGCCTTCTTCCAATACCAATGTCACATTCTTCTTTATGTAATCAAGTTTCTCTGTTGATTTGATCTGAATAAAGGCTGAATAAATATGATTAGAAGATATAAACCTGATGCACAACTTTCCTGATATTAACCACACAGTTTCCCTTGTTAGGTTCTCACAACTGCCTCTTGATCTACATACAAGTTATGTATGAGCCTAATGTAGTCTGGGATTCTCATTCTTCGCTATCCAAAATTTGTTATGGTCCGAAGAGTCACATGCCTAAGCATAGTCAATAAATAAGAAGTAAATATATTTTTGGTATTCTCTGTTTTTGACAAGATTGATCTTATGTCAACAATAATTTCACGAGTTCCACTTCCCCTTCTGATTCCTGTCTGTACTTCCAGCAGCTCCCTGTACATGTGCTATTGTAACCCTTGTTAGATGATCTTCAGCAAAATTTTCTTTGCTTATTATAGCAATGATATTTTTCCATAATTTGAGCATTCTGTTGCATGACTTTTCATTGGAATGGGCACAGATATGGAACTTTTCCAGTCAGTTGGCCAAGTAGCTGTCTTCCAAATTTCCAATCAAAGCTTGGCATTTTTCTTTGTGCTTTTTCAGGTTTTTTTTGTTTTGTTTTTTGTTATTTTCTTTTGGTTTTTAAACATTTTATTAGGGGCTCATACAACTGTTATCGCAATCCATACACACATCAATTGTGTAAAGCGCATTTGTACATCATTCTCAAAACATTTTCTCTCCACTTAAACCCCCGACATTAGGTCCTCATTTCTCCCCTCCCTCCTCGCTCCCCCCTCCCTCATGAGCCCTTGATAGTTTATAAATTGGTATTTTGTCATATCTTGCCCTGTCCGACGTCTCCCTTCACCCACTTTTCGGTTGTCTGTCCCCCAGGGAGGAGGTCACACACAGTTCCTTGTAAACGGTTCCCTCTTTCCTACCCATTCTCCCTTTACCCTCCCTGTTTCGCCACTCACACCACTGGTCCTGTAGGGCTCATCCGCCCTGTATTCCCTGTATTTTCAGTTCCTATCTGTACCAGTGTACCTCCTCTGGTCTAGCCAGACTTGCAAGGTCGAATTCGAGTCATGGTAGTGGAAGTGGGGAGGAAACATTTAGGAACTAGAGGAAAGTTGTATTTCTCATAGTTGTGTTCTTTCAGTTTAAGAGATGCTGTGCATGTTCTTCCTTTTAGATTTTCTAATGGTCTTCTTGTGCTCCCTTTGAAAATTTCTGTTCAGTTCTTTGTCTTCACTATTTTGTCCAGTAGCTACTCTATGATTAACAGCAAACTCTAGAGTTTCTCTTGACATTCATTTTAATCTTTTTTGTGTTTTTAATGATCATTTGATTTCTTTTGTATGTTTTAATATCATGCAACAGTTGATTAAGTTTTCTGTCATTGGCCTTCAATAAGGGAAATCTGTTCTTGAAATTCAGGTAAGATAGATTCAGGTGTTTTGGCTCCTATGGACATCATTTAATTTTCTTTTGTAAATTTTATTATTAATTGGAAGTTAATACATATGTCATCATTCCATAGTTCAATCATGTCAAGCAATATTGTGCCACAATCAATTTCCAAATATTCTTTTCCTTCTTGAACTCCTTGACATTATCTCTCTTCTACCCCCTTTGCCACCACTGTACCTTGCCCTACTCCATGCCTCCAAACCCTTATTATACATGCCATCCCTAATTTTCTATAGCTTTACCTAGAACTTAAATATGAACAATTGTGATCTGTTCCACAGTCAGCCCATGATCTGGTTTTATCTTCTGGTATTGAGCATCTCTATCTTCCCTTATCACAATGGTAGACAATTTTATTTATGTATATTCCATATGGAGAATTCCATGGGTATAGTCACCTTTTGTGTTGTTGAAAAAAGTTATTTTCTAGAACAAGGTGTTGATTTTGCAAATTCTACCATGCAATCTTCAGTTTTGTTTCTATCACCAGGACCATATTTACCAACTACTGTCCCCTTTTCATTTCCAATTTTTACTTTACAATTGCCAAAAATTATCCATGTGTCTTGATTGAATGTTTGTTCAGTTTCAGAATGAAATGATAGTAGAATTCTTCAACTTCTATAGGACTAGCTTTAGTGGTTGGTATATAAATTTGAATAACAGTTCTGATACTTCTGATACATCTTTGTATTGACACCTCATGATCACACAGGCTTATGTGCTTCTTCCATGTGGGATTTTTGGCTTTCCTACTAGATGGCCATTTGTTTTTCTATAAGCCTTTAAGACTCCAGATGCTATATGTTTTAATATCCAGGCACCATCAGCTTGCTTCACCCATTTTGTCTTCAGTGATGGAATCAGGAAGGTGGGTATCATGCACTGCCACATTATTAGAAAAAACTTCTTGTACTGAGGTGAGATTTAAGTAGAGGCCCAAAGTCCATATGCTTCCTTGTTACATTTACATATATAAAAAACACATATTCATATATATTTGTACATGTATATCTCTAATATATGTGTGTACATATACATATACATATGTGGGTCTTTTTTTTCTTTCCTCCTACCTCACTATTATGTTTACCTATTGCTCACCTCTCAATAATTCCTCACAGTACAATTCAATTGATCAAACACGACCATAACTCTTACTATTTCTCTGTAACCATCATTATTGGCTCCCTGTTCACCTTCCCTTCCATACCCCCCAGGAACCGTTCATCTGGCCGCTGTCTCTGTAAGACTGACTTTCTTGCATTTCTTGTATTAAAAACTACAACAAAAAAACCACCCCAAACAAACAAAAAACAAAACCAGAAACAAAAGTTAATAATAATAATAATAATAATAAAATATTTATTATTAAAATAATAAAGGGAACGCCTCCTGGTGTTCCCTTTAACAAGTGTTGGGGCCACTGTCCCTGTAGGGAAGCTATTAACTGAGCCTGCCTTTTCCCATCTCACCTTTCCTTCTTCCGGGTCCTCTCCTCCACCTCTTTATCCTATTATGGAACACTGAGGAAGCTGCTTTTATTATATCTTCCACAAAGCTTGCTGACTTCGTTCTTAAATTTCATAATTTCTTCCTGATGTCTGGGTGAGTTGTCTCAAACAACACTGTCTACTTTTTCATTTGGCTTTTAATTTTCATTGCTATGGCTACCTAGAACTCACAGGCAATATTAATGACTAGCAGCTTATTAAAGAAGTTAACATGTTGCTTTGCAAGTGACAAATGCTAAGGATACAGTTGTTCATCTGAGTGCCTTACAAAGTTGTTTCAGGACAACTAACGAAGGCATGACACTCCACTGCAAGCTTTAATTTGAAAACGTTCAGCTCAGGTTGCATGGTTTAGGAAACCCAGCTCTCTGAGTTAAGTGTTTAGAGGGACCGTATGTATTCCAGTTAGCCGCTACCCAAATGCATTTAGCAAACCCAACTCTCCAAATAAAGTGCCCCGAGTGCTCCATTCCACAAGACAGCTTCCTGCTGCAGTGTCCAGCTCGACTTGTTGTAGAGGCTGGGAAGCCCACCACACTGCTTCATCCTCGATCTCTCGGGTCAGCTTTTGCTCTACTGATGTCGCGGCTGTGTTCTGGATCAGGAGGTTCACTGCACAGGGATATTGGCAGCTGTACCCACAACCTATGGGAAAATAATTTTCTCTGTTATATAGGGATCCTGAATCAGAATCCACTCAATAGCAATGGGCGTGGGGGTTAGAAGAGATAAAGGAAGGTGAGCACAGGTGCTTAAGATTTTCAATAGGAAGCAGATAGTCGACACTCTCCTAGGTATAAATTTTGAAATAAATGTTATCTAGTTTAGAAAATAACATAATTGAAATTTTCATTGTCCTCTCTGTACAAAAAACCATAAAATACATAAGAATATAACATGCCCATATACTAAAAAATAAGGTGTTCTGTAAGGAGTAGTTTAAAATTTCAAAGCAATTTTCCATTACTTTGTTTACCCTGACAAAGGTTTTAAAATATTTCAAGCCGTCGGGGCTAGGTCTCCCAAATAAAGAGTGTCCCATGAAAGAAAGAAGCATCTCATAGTCCGTACAAGTCAAAATACTTTCCCATAGTTGTGGATGAGGCTGTCAGAAAATGTCACTCCTGTGGTCATAATTCCCTCTCGGTTATGGGTCTGGGGATAGCCTAGGTATCTGGAGCAGCCAGGATATCTCATAGGTACTTGATGACCAAGTCTGCTTAGCACTTCCAGCTTAAAGTATGTAAGCTATACCATTTTATAATAGAGTTCTCTGTGAGTTTCCTGCACATCATGGGATTAACTCCTTACATCACTGATGAATGAAGGTCCAAATATCCAAACCAGGGAGAGGGACTGCCGCTTAATTCTTCAACGTCTAGAAGGTATACATACTCATGTAAGATATACCTGTTCTAGAACATGTCCCTGCTTTCAAATTTTCCTTTCTGTACCTTTTAAAGTTTTGAAAGGAAAACAAGAATCAGAGAAGAGATAGGAGAGTAGATTAGTTTCCAGGGGATTGTCTCTTACTAAAGTATTTCAATAGGTGTAAATGCTCAGCATATCTGAGTGATAAGGCACCAAACCAGGAAGAAACTCAAGGTTTTGAACCTCTCCTTTCTCAGTTTTTTGGTGACATTCACAAGAAAGAATTTAGATGAGGGACATTCAGGCCAGAGTCAATGAAAATGTTTTAATACAATGAATAAGGTTACTTTGGCATAGGACACTAAAAAACCTCCAGCTAATTCCAGGGCAGAGTAGAATGAAAGGTTGGGTTTGTATCAATGTGAATGGGGAATCTTCAACCACCAACTGGCTTTCTGGTGGGCCCTCCAGCGTTCTGTAGTCTATCTCCCCTTTTCAGGTATGTATGCCGCAGCCCCAACTCCATGTGTCCTTGTTGCCAGGCTCTGAAATCAAGGGACATTTTAGCCTTTGTGCAAACACCCTGTCTTTTCATGGCCATACCCTTTACTTGCCCAGTTTTTTCCACTGATAAAGAAATGTGTCCTCTCTCTTCCTTTTTGTGCTTGGGAGGCATGGGGACTAGTCCCTCCACATCCCTTTTATAGTAGGGATACATTGTCATTCTCTTCCTCCCTTTCCTTTTCACCTTGTTCTGTCGAGCTAAGGACATCGCTTTGAAGACTAGGGTGTGCTCGACCCAAGCCATGGTATTTTCAGTAGCCTCATATACATTTGATTGTTGGACAATGCCTTAAACTGAAAAAGAATTTATGCATTTGAATTATAGTGTTGGTGAACTATGTTGAAATTATCCAGCACTATCAGAGGTACACATAAATCTGTTTTGGAAAAATGCAACCAGAATGTTCCTTCGAAACTAGGCTGGAGAAACTTTTTCTCACGTACTTTGGACACATTGTTGGGAGAGATAAATAAAACTGAAAACGTAAAGGTCAGCACCGAAAAACCATCAGCTGCTGTGGAGTTTCAGCTTGGAAGTCATTAGTTTCATCTTAAAAAAAAAGGGGGGGGGAATGCTAAACAAATCAACAGTTTAAGACTTTCCCTAGGGGCATCCCCACACACACCACAGGCAAGTTCACTGTCAGCCCATATCTGAAAATAGAGGTGAACTGCCCTCATTTTTTTGAAAGCAAAAGCTATTGCATCAATAAAGTAGTGGGAACACAAATGGTAATGTTAGGTAGCGAGAAGCGGGGACCAGGGGCTCGCCCCTCTCCATGCCTGAAGGACTCCTACAGGAGGCTGCTGCATAGAACCAGGCAAGCCTCAACCAGCCATCAAGGCTACAGAGCATGAGCCAGGTGGGTGGTATACCTGGGTGAGTCCAAACTCGGCCAGAAGGGCTTAATTGAACCAATGGGTCAACCAATACCTTCGACCATGCCTCCCAGCCAAAGACTCCAAATACTGGGAACGCAAGACCATCCGGCTTTTCTGTTTCTTCTCCCCCTTCTGCTCAGCTGTGCCGTGGTGTCTCTGGCCTCAGGCTTTGCACGTGTGGTTTTGCAGTACCACGAAGTGGCCCATGTTCACTGACTGTAAAACCTTAACTTCTTCCATCTTGTAAAAAAACTCACTTGAATGACAAACCAGGCATCAATGGGAATTCTTTCTCATGTGAAGCCAAGAACTGAAGTATTTCCCACCCGAGAACCCTAACAGTGTAATGCCATGTGACTGGGAGTTCTAACTTTTAATGACCTCTCAAGGTAAGCCTGACTCTGGATATTTTCAGGAGCCGCCCCCATTTCAGCCTCACTGACCTTTCGGGCACCTTCCAGACTTTCACCACACCACCTTCAGGAGGCTGAGGAAACGAGCCACTCGGCTGGACTTTCAAACTGCATTGCACATGGTTGAAAAGGATGCCAGCCAACCTGCTCCTCTCCTGCTGCCAAAGTCACTGGGACCCGCTATAGGGCCATGCTTAAAGTACAGCAGGGGTCCCCTCCCCTCATGTCTGTCTGTCTATCTGTGCTTCCTATTTGTATGCGGGGCCGTGAGGCTGCCCTTCTGTGCTTCTGGGGCCTTGCATGTTTGCCCAGTCCCGCTCCCTGGGATGTGATCCAAACACTGCTGTCTGCAGGGTTTGGACTTTTGGTCCCGAAGGCCCTTTTCATTTTCAGTGAGCGCTTTGTGTCCCAGTCAGCAAGTCGGTCAGAAGTGCATTCATAAATGCTGTTGTTCTCTGCAGGATCCTAGTTCCGGTGGCTTGCCCCCTGCCCACTCTTGACTGGGCTGCATGTGGTGGCTGCCATGTTCCCAACCACGTGACTCTCTGCTCCCCAGCAATGTCCACCGCCAGTTTTGTTGTAGGACAGCTAAGCATGGGACCCTGGACAAGATGGTATCCGGTGCTCCAACCTCAGGTGGTGGTGGTAGGGGCGGGGGGGGCAGGGGGTGGGAGGGGGGTGCTTAGTGGGCTAGCCAACCCAGACCCAGGGATGAGCACCGCCTAGGGCCTAGGTGGTCGGACGCTCCCTCCCCCCATCCCTTTCCTTTGTTTTCTCCTGGTTTTACAAACAAGCTGCTTGGTCCTGTTTGGTGTTTGCTGTGGCTCCTTGCCAGTGCGTTGATTTGTTTTTGTTTGTTTGTTTTTTGATTTTTTTTAAATTACCGGCTGGTTTTCTTTTGTGGAAGCCTCTGCCAAAGGCATTTGGAAGCCATGCCCCTGAGTAACTGCTAACTATTTGCCTTCAAAGTCTTATCAGCACCACTGCCCCCGGCCCCATTTGGTTCCTGGTACAGTTCCTTTGTGACACCATGTGTCCAGCCTTGGATCCCAATTTGCCTAGATGCTCCCTGAGCCAATTGACCGGTCTGTCCTCCCCTTCAGAGGTTCAGAAGGCTGCTCATGCCAGCACTCGCCTTTAAAGGCTATTGGGGCACACTCCAAGCAGTGGCCCACCTAGCTTGCGATCTAGAAAATGGTTGGGACCTAGTTTGCTGGCAACAACTGGGTCCCCGATCCCCTCCCTCGAACAGGGACACCTGTTGAGACTCGGGTCACATGGAGCTAGATGTGGCTCGCACCGCGACCCCAGTTAGGACCTTGGGGTGCCAGGCTCTCCTAACTTCACGGCTGATTGTGTTTTCTAAATGGGGATTGGCAGATTAGTGCCAAAGGGAACCCCATTTCAGTGTATCCTATCTAATTGGGATAGATTTAACCTACAGATGATGGAGAAACAAAAGAAGCTGATTTCATCTTGCAATTACATCTGGCTGCGGTACATTCTAGGTGATGGGGAAACCTGGCCAAAGAATGACATCCTTCCCTTCGGACACTGATTCAGCTAGAAAATTTCTGTGGAAGGATGGGGAAGTGGGAGGTGTTCCCTTATGTTATAGCATCTTTTCTTTTGAGAAACATTAAAGACCTTTGTTCCCAGTGTACCCAGAATGCCCTGAAAGGCCCTGAAGCTGAAGGCTTCAGCTCCAACACCCAACACACCTTCGGACCCTGAACCTCTAGAACAGTGGTTCGCACCCTTCCTAATGCCGTGACCCTTTAATACAGTTCCTCATGTTGTGATCGCAAGCCATCACAAATGTGTGTTTTCCGATGATCTTATGCAAACCCATGTGAAAAGGTCGTTAAACGCCCTGAGTTAGTTAATTGTGCCAACCTGGCCGATAATCACTTGTGGGGCTAATTGAAAGGCGGAGGGATAAATGGGTGGTGAGCTTCGCCTTTCTAGTTCTCGGGTCTCTTGCTTTGTGATGGTCGCACCAGGGTGCAGCTGCCTTAGCAGTTCCCTGCTTCAGCCTGCAAGATTGATTTCCTACAAGACATCCCCAAGGAGAAGCCAAATGGACCTACCCCGATGCAGCCCTGGGTGCTGGAGCAGTGGAGACCCCTGCTAGTGCTGAGATGCTTATTCATTCACTGACTCAGCTTTCCTCCTGCAGTCGGCATCATTGCCTCTGTTTTGTGAGGTGGAGGACTTTGTGGACTGGTGTTGGGTTAATGGGTTAATGTTGGACTTGTGGGCTTGGGCAGCATTGGGTTGGGATGTTTTTGTGATGCACACATTCTTTACATAAAACTCTCTTATACATGAGCTGCTGTGGATTTGTTTCTCTAAAGTACCTAGACTAATACACCCCCCCCTCCCCAAAGGGATCGTGACCCACAGGTTGAGAATCGCTGCTGTAGCGGCTGGGGAAACTGGTGACCCTGTCAATGTTCTAACCTTAGAAACAACAGCTGGGGAGTTGGTTCCCCAGGCAATTCGCAGGCCTTTCACCCTAATTGAACTTAGGCCGGTTAAAAGTGACCTGGGCAGTTACTCTGACAAACCATAGAGAGCTTCCAACACCTCACCCTAGCCTATGATTTGACTTGGAAGGATGTAATCGCCACACTGGGGCATATTATAACAGACTTTGAGAAAGACCAAGTGATAAAAGGTGCTAGGACGTTTGCAGAGAGTTTACATGATGAATGATCAGTACCCAATAGGAGAAGCAGCTGTGCCTATCACTGACCCTGCTTGGGGTTATAATGATCCCAAGGATGGGTGGGCACGAGAACATGTTCTGGTGTATAGCACAAGTGGACTGAAGTAGGTAGACAAAGGACCCTTAATTATTCCAAAGTGACAGCTATTCACCAGGGAGGCTGAGGAAAGCCCCGCAGGCTTCTTAGAGAGCACTGAAAGAAGCCTCGAGAAATCACACTGCTGTAGATATAGATTCCTACAAAAGGCAAGTCTTGTGCAGGGACAAATTTCTACCACAGGCCACACCAGACATTTAGGAAAAGCTCCAGAAGTGAGTGCAGAAGCCTGAAGGAGTTACCCTAGAAGAGATGTGCTAGTCGCTAGTGCTAATGCCACCTTTGACAATAGGGACCATGAAGGGGAGGTTCAGCTCAGGAGAAGGAGAGAAGAAAGGACATCAGAAATGCCCAGGTACTGGCTGGACTTGCTAACCACTGCCCATCAACTGCCTCCCAGGTTTCCCAGACCCGAGACCAAAGTGCCAAGTGCTATATGTCTCAGGGGCCACGCCACTGGGTGAGCAACTGCCCTAACCAGAATAGCCCTCCTCCCCAAGGGCCATGCTACCACTGTAAATAAACTGGCCATTGGGCAGCCCTCTGTCCTATGGCAAATAACCAGGACAGAAGGGGCCTTCAGGCCAGTGGCCAGTTGCTAATTGAAGACTGGCTCGGCCCAGCCAGCGAAGCAGCAGGAGAAAGCTCTAACAGGTCTGGAACCTCGGGTGAGCAATTGATGTGGCAGGGAGGTCAGTAAACTTGCTCCTAAGTACTGGGCCACCTATCCTGTCCTTACCTTCTTCCCTGAACCCTGGGCACCATTCATGGGGGAAACCGTGGAAACCATTGCACCCAGACTCCTCTACAGACAAGTACCCCTGAGAGCTGTTGGGGGGGGGGGGTGTCTCACCACCACCATCCTGGTGCTCCACAGATAAGTGCTCCACAAAAACCCTACCACAGACCCACAAGAGTCTTTCGACCAGTAAATGCTTTTACACAATCCCTCTGTTTAAACTAAACTGGCACCGATGCCTGTCAGTCCTTAGATTTCTAAACTTCCTGGGACACTAACCCCCAACTCCAAGGGCACTGCTAGCTCACAGCTTTGCCCTGCCTTACATAAACTCTTCACCTGTTTTGTTTCTTCCAGAAGTTCTCAGGTTACCAATGTGTCTAAGCCAAGTGTGACAACCACAGGCTCACTATCTCCTGGATCACCCCAACCTCATCCATTTTGGGCCCTCAGCGGACAGCCCCTTCCAACAGAGTAGGAAGGGCGTGGACCCAAAGCCCCATTTCATGCCCCTTTTTGCCAGCAGGAAGCAGCTAGAGATGTCGTCACCCAGTAACCCAAAGATGTGGTCCCATACTCCTTCAGTGGGGAAATGTTAGGTAGCAAGAAGCAGGGACCAGGGGGATGTCCCTCTCCATGTCTGTAGGACTCCTACAGGACACTGCTGCAGAGAACCAGGTAAGCCTCAGCCAGCCCTAAAGGATGGGGCATGAGCCGATTCAAGAGCCACATGGGCTGTAAATGCCTCCCAGCCATAGGTCCCAAATACTGGGAAAATGAGACCCTGCTTCTTCTCTGCCTTCTGCTCGGCTGTGCCATGGTCTCTCTATCCTCAGGCTACCACGAGTGGGTGTGCAGTCCTGTAAGTTTGCTCATGTTCAATGATTGTAAAACCTGAAACTTCTTCTGTCCCTTATAAAAACTTCTTTGGATCACAAACCAGGCTTCGGTGTGAATTCTTTGTCATGTGAAACCAAGAACCGAAGTATTTTCCACCTGAGAAACCTCATAGTAATTTGGATTAATTCATGGAAGCAGAGAATGCACTTGAGAGAGAGTGAGCAACTCTTGGGGGCTTCTCTCTTAGAGACATCTTGCATTTCCTAGGTAAATTTCCAAGAATTACATCAGATTTTCACACTGAAGCAAAATGAAAATGCTTTACTATTTTTCTCCGAGTTCTTCACATATCAGAGGTGAAAAGAGTCAGCAAGTTTTATTTTTTTTGCGTTTAGAATATTGCTGCATATGCAAGAACATTAAGAGAACATGGCAGATGAAATGGATTATTTATATGTATAATAAAATGTAACAGAAAATAGGAAACTGAGCAGCAAGTAGGTGTTGTTTATAGGTGTGTGTACAGAACTATGTCCAGTGAAAGAAATGATTATAAGCATCAAATCAATTGAAGTGAGTTTATTTTTTTCTTTTATTTTTTTCCTTTTTTTTTTTTTTTGAGCCATCTCTAGACTTCAGTGCTGTCCAAGAACTGAGGATGTAAACAGAGAAAACATTTTAGAAAATCACATCCTACAAAGACAAATCCACTAAAAGACTGATATAGAGCCAGATAATTATAGACTTTTCCTATAAACACCTTAAAAATATATGGCTACCCAGTCCCTTCCTACTTACAGTGGATCTACAAGAAAGCGAAGAACTTCTCCACAGGGCTTCCAAGGCTGGAATCTTACAGGCTCAGGAAGCCTTATCTTTCTCTGGAGGAACAATGAGTGAATTTGAATAGTCAGTCTTGTAATTATCAGCACTATGCTTAACTATTACACTATCAGGGATCATTAACCAGATTTTACCACCACCTAAAGAGAGATCCACTATAATAATCGTGGATTATAGTGGAGAGACTTGCAAGGCACTATCTCTATATAAGAAGGAGTTTTATCAAAATAACAGAAAAACAAAAATAAAATATTGGGGAAAATGGAATTCTTTGATACCAATGGATTCCGCTAACAGCAAACAAAGCTCTAGTGAGATAATAAAGAATATAACTTCATCTCAGTTCCTTTTATTTCTTGTCTGACTTTCAGCAACAACAAAAATGATAGAAGCCAGAAAGCATGTTCAAAGTCAAGTAAACATGTAGTCTGACGAGACAAAGCAAGCACCATAAGCAGCATAACCTATGTATCAAAAATGTGGAATTTGCTGTTGGCCTTGTTAGGTGCTATCAAATGGATTCCAACTCACTGCAACCCTATGCGCATAGCTCAGGAAAGGTCTTTCTTTTTCATTGCCTTTCTGCCTTACCAAGCACGCGTCCCTTCTCCAGGGACTGATGTCTCCTGATAACAGTAGGTATTCAAAGTAGTTGAGAATAATTTTCACCATTTCTGATTCCAAGGAGCACTGTGGATACTTCTTCTGAGACAGATTTACCAATATTTGTTCATCTGGCAGTCCATAATTCTTCCAATATTATTTGCCAAAAACATCATTCAAATTAATTGATTCTTCCTTGCCCTTCCTTATTCAATGTCCAACTTTCACATATATATGAGGTCATTGAAAGTGCCATGACTCAGATCAGACAAACCTTAATCGTCCAAGTGAAACCCTTGTTTTCCATCACTTTAAAGAGGTATTGGGCTGTAGATTTTCCTAATGTAGTAAGTCATTTTATGTATTGACTTCTACTTTCATGAAGATTGATTATGGATACATGTAAGACAAAAATCCTTAACAATTGCAATCTTCTCTCCACTTACAAGATGTTTTCCATTAGTCCAGGTTTGAAGATTTGAGTTTTCTTTACACTTATTTGTTGTTGTTATTTAACACATTATTTCTATATCTATCATAGGAGCCCTGTTGACACGGAGGGTTAAGAATGAGCCTGCAAATTTCAAGTTCAGCAATTTGAAACCAACAGCTGCTCACTCCATGGTAGAAGAACAAGACTTTTCAACCATTAATTATTGCATTCTTGAAAACTCATAGGTGCAGTTCTATCCTATCCTTGGGTTGCTTTGAGTTGGAACTGATTCAATGACAGTGAGTTCTTCAAATTTGGAATCTGTATTATCTTTTGTCTGAATTACTGAGATAACCTTATGTCTTCTACTTAAAATTATAGGAGCTTTGGTGGCAATAGTGGGCTACATTTTGGAATCCTAACCACAAGGTCAGCAATTCAAAACCACCTGCCACTCCAAGGGAGAAAGATGAGGCTTTTTCCTCCCATAAAATGTTACAGTCTCAGAAAGCTACAGGGCAGCTCTACTTTGTTCTACATGGTGGCTCTCAATCTATTTGATGTCAGTGAGCAAGACCTAAAATTAATCCCACATCAAGCAATCAGATCATAAATCAAATGGCAGACTTTGACTGCATAGAGCTTTTAGACTGTGATCTTCCTGCATTCTAGATCATTGTATGTGACTGCGTGAGTCTGAAGAGGGACTTATGGACTAGTATCAAACTGGTGGACTTGAGATGGACTGGGCTGGGAGGTTATCTTGATATATAATTACTTCTTAATTACTCTTTCTTACACATATATGATTAACACTGGATTTGTTTCTCTAGTCAGCCCAGTCTAACACAATGATTGAGAACACATTTTAAATATGACTCAGACATGACTATCATGGAAGATAGCCTTAAAAAGTAAAATGTAAAAGGCAAAATAACAGATGGATCATAAATCCAAATGAAGAATAAGCTCTATGGTTACATACACTTTTATGAATGCAGCAAAACAACTCTAAATATGTTAACATTGTAAGAGCAGTCCTTATGCTAGGCATGAGTCATAATAAGTGGGTCAATTCAAGGTTTCTGCCTTGCCATCAAAGAACGTATGTCTTAATAATGGTGTATCATGTGAAAATAAATGTATGTCAATGGTTTACTCTGGTTATAACATTTGTTCATTGTACTCAACATTTTAACAGTGTATTCCGTTTGCTACACACCAGGAACATTTTCAGCCCTAAAGTTGCCACTAAGAAGGAAGCATTTGTGGATTCATCCTTATAAAAAAGGAGGCCTGGTGATATAATGGATAAAGTGGTGACTCATCAAGCAGTCACTACATGAGAGAAAGATGAGAAAATAAATCAGTTTTCATAGAGAATGCAGCCTTGGAAGCCTTATGGGACAGTTACTTGTCTGACAGTGTCACTAAAAGTCAGAATTCAATGGCAGGCATTGGGTCTGGTTTTTGGTTTTGGTCCTCAGAGAATTTATAGACTCTCTAAGTACTAGAAGCTTTTCTTAAAGTGAGAAAATTTCTATTAAGAGCAACATTCTATGTGTTCCTTTGTATTAGAGAATGAAAAAACATACTCACACATAGTTTTAGAATATGTATTTACCTCTATCACATCATAAATGAGACTTCTTACAGATAAAGCATTACCAAAATATCATTTCATATTCACTTAGTACTTTTTAATGTCAGAAATATAGAGAATCTTGTAAGACAGATATGCATCTTGTTGATTGAATTAACAATTATATTTTAGAATTAGCTCAAATTGTGAGCCGATCCAATGATAACACAAATATTTCCTATGTATATTTTATAGGGTTGAGAATTGATTTAGAGATCCTCTCAGGAATATTTACATGCTCCTAAATGATGAATAGTTTGTTCTATGTTTAAAGTTGATTTCCTTATTTATTAGATCAAGAAGAATGGTCCTTACATACAGAAAGCCACAACCTATCCTGAGAAATTACTTTGGTCAATCCTTCAATGAATTGTGTTATATATTATAATATTACAACGTACAATTCTATACATTTAAATTCTTCATTTTATTATTTCAAAAACTTGGTTTTTACATTTCCTTCTTTTATCACAATGAATAAGAACATCCATACGAAAACGGCATGAAAACCACAGGTTAGTGTTGTAGTGACTTGCTTAGGTTCTTAGTGCTTGTAATTATTGGAGGCAATTATAAAATTAAAAGGAAGTATTATATAACTCAGGTTTTATAAGTTGAAGGTCAGTCGTGCATAGATTAAGTTACAGTACACAATATGAAGTTCAGTGTGATCAACGTTCAGAAGAGTGGCAATTATTATGGAGAAAGAGAAAGCTCTTAAGCCAATAAACCTCTTTGGAGTTTACACAATACAAAGTGCTTATATTTACCACTTTGGAGAAAATATGATTATATCGGATAAAACTAAAGAAAACATAAAACAAAGCACAGTGAAAAAATGATTATATCGGATAAAACTAAAGAAAACATAAAACAAAGCACAGTGCTTTCTTCATAATAGTTGTGATATATGGGCATTTATATGATTTTGAATTTTCCACCTTCCTGAGGAGTTACTTGTAAAAGCATTTTGATGTACTATAAGAGATTACTTTTCAATTTCCTTTTTTGATACCTGTGGTCATATTGTACTTACATCCCTGCTGCTAGTGTGAAAACTCACATTTTGTGAAATAGTTAGCAGATCATCCACTACATAGAAATTATCTGATTTGTACCAACAGATAGATTGACACATAACTAATCTATTCTCTCACACAAAACCTCTCCTGTTCTTTCACATGTACTTTTTTTTTTCAAATCAAGTCAGTTCTGGTCACTTCTTTCAGACATGACTATTAAGGAAACACAGTTGTGGAACTGGCTATAAAAATGACAGCAGTGCTCTGACCTATGCTCAAACTGTTCTTAGTCCAGGGATTCAGTCAGTGAACTGGAACCGTTTAAGATTTGGAAGTCTTGTTTCTGTTGACAAGCTTTTCAGCTTGATCTCTCAGATACACAGTATTTACTGGTTTATCATTGGAGAGATGACTGCCTCAAAGGAGCAAAAGCAATGATCCACGTTTTCCAAGAATTTTTAGAAACCCTCTTAAAATAAAATAAATCACATATCTTTTGGTGATATAAGTCATCAACAGTGAACTGAGAATATTCGGTTAATTATTAACAGCTATTTCAATTCATAATAAGATTTTAATAGAAATTACCGTACATACTCGTATATAAGCCGAGTTTTTCGGCACATTTTTAATCCAGTTTTTGTGGTAAAATTAGGTGCCTCGGCTGAAATTTGGGTCAGCTTATATGTGGGTATATATGGTATTGAGCTTTAAGCTAGAAGTATACAATATTGTATTTTTAAAAGATTATATATAAGTCCTTAGGGGTGTCAAATTGGACAACAAAATTTATTATTTGTCCCTACTCCCCTTCAGCCCAAAGTCAAAATCTCACTGTCATCTTCATCTCTGACTCATAGTGATGCTATAGGACAGTGAACTCCCGTATGGGTTTCCAAGACTTTAAGCCCTTACAAGAGCGGAAATCCTCATCATTCTCCTGGGGAGAGGCTGGTGTTTGAGAGCGACTCACTTTGTGGTTCGTAACCCAGTTCATAATCTATGATGCCAACCTAGTTGTGATATATATGGATTAATATGATTTGAGAGTTTCCAATTTCCTGTGAAGTTACTTATAAAAGCATTATATACTTACCAAATGGAATAGGTTTCTGAGTGTGCACATTTACAAATCAACTTGCAACATTAAATAATTAGTAGCTGTCCCTGCTACACAATCTAGAACTATAAAGCAAATCATAGTTGTTATCATTCTTGATGTTTCAATGTTTTCTCTGTTAAAACTTCCCAGCAGTGTTTGACGTTTCTATTATTCCTGTGAACATGAGTAGTGACACAAACATTTTTCTTCTTTTTATGTTCTCACTGATTGAATGAGTGATTTTTTAAATATTCTATGTGATGTTCATATTGGAAAGGGAGGTATTGAACTTTTTCAAAGACTATGTTCTGTGTAAATATAAATAAGTTATCATGAATCATTTGAAATAGGTATATTATGTTGGAGTTCTTTAAATATGCCAATTAGAAGTAACTGAATCAAATATATTTCAGCTTTGAAATTATCCTGAATTAATATAGAGCATGTATTCACTATATTACCACTCAGTGTGTACAAAGGTACTTCATAGAGATAGTCTGTACTATATATTCATTCTACAATATAGAAAAATAAGGGCTCTAATAATTATTTGAGTACAAGTTTTACAATCCAAGCTTATTAATACAAATAAAAGAAAAACTACATTATATTTTATTTTTACATTTGTATTTAGTTACTCCAAACAGTGTCATTTAAAAACTTCAGACAATTAGAAAATATAGTCTTTTAAAGACTAATTTTGAGTGGCTGAGGAATTGCTATTTTCAATTTTCTTTTCAGATTTGGAGTTTTTCAGCGGAGTCTCTCAAAGTTCTACATACTCCTTTATTTATTTTATTTATCCTATTTTTCAAGGTTATTAGGAAAAGTGGGCTTTGGATAGACAAAAGTCACTTTAAGAAAATGCTAGGGGAAAGAAGTACTGTATGCATGTATTCCTACAATCTAGTCATATGTCTTATATAAAAAATGTAGTACATTATCTCAATTCTAATAGCAACCAGAATTGTGGCTTCTATTCATTTTATTATTCTTTTTGAAAAGCATCACTTAACAAAATAAACGGTGATCTCACTAATATTTCCATATTCCCAAAGTTCAATATTATTTTTCTAAATCTATGTCCTCTAGATTCCCATGTTCATGTCCTGCTTCATTTTGTCCTCTAAACCTGAATTTCCAACAAACACAGCACAAGTAATATGTAATTAAAATAATCAATAAATCTTCTTTAAAGTTTTCTCATTTTTAAAATCTGATCCTTTATTTGTGCTGTAATGCATCAACAATAAAATCTGTCTCTGAACATTGTTATGTTAATTGAATCATGAGTGTCAATCTGTCATATATATATATAACATATCATATATAGATTTCCCTATAAAATACCTTAAGTATGATATTTTCAATCATTGATATTATACTTGCTAGATTGTATATATAATTTGATTCCAGTCCCTAAATCTAGACAGTTTTACCACAAGGCTTCACTTTTTACCCTCCTCAAAACCATATACTTGGGAGTCAAGAGAGATATAGCATTCCTTAGTTCGATCACGCTGAACACTATTGTACAATTGTACAGTTTCAAGGCATTCTTTTCCCTCTTGAACTCCTGGGCATCAGCTCCCTTTTACTCACCTCTCCCACAACTGTACCCTCCCTGCTGTCCCTATAGGTTCATCAATCCTTGATTTCATATACTGAAAAGCAGAAAATCATATAACAAAAATACAAGAGGGTCACCCTCAATGACATAACACATCTGAGATAAACCCCAATATGACCAAGCAAACAAACAAAATACAGAAAATGTTGAAAACCAGATCAGATGAGCGTGCATCAGAGGGGGCATCAACTGACAGTTTTAAACATTCAAGTCAGGCTTATTATTTTGATCTACTATAGTCATCTCTCCAACGCATGCTCTTTGATAACCAGTCTTCCCATCCCTCTATCATGGATAGAAGGAAATCACAGGAGGCTTGCTTACTATGTAGATTCAACAAATGTACCTTGAGTTCCCACTATCATCGATAGCCTTTTGCAAGCCAGATTCTCACAATTTAGGCTCTCATACTATCCCCTCCTTCCACTTTGGATTATGTGATTTACAATACTTCCATCTCTGATGCTGTTATACGTCTTCCATATGGCCTCAGGTGACATCTCATTGAAATTGCTGCTTGGTTGGAAACAAGCCTTTAAGACCCAGATGCTGTTTTATCTGCTATCGAGGCACCATCTAATTTCTTCACTACACTTTGCTATAGCATCCATATTTTCTGTGTTCCTTTCCTGAAGGCAAGCATCAAGGAGAGCCAAGATGTAAGAATGAATTGTTCTGAAATTGCAGCTAAGATTTAGTGCAAGCCCCAAACCCATTCTTGGATCTATTTGTTTTTACCTGTCTTTGGCTCTCTTTCCAAACTTCCTTGTTAATTTATGGTAGAGAATCGTATCGGTCATTTCACTGGGGCATAAAGACCTTCCATTAATATTGTCTTTGATTTGCCCCTGGTACTAAACTTTTACAATGTTCTTTAGAGAAGGATATTGGGCCCATGTATGCTAACTGCATATCACAGTTCCTGAATTGTTCACTTTTACAGACTCAATCTTTTCTTGTCTGGATGCTATTTACACAAATAATAGGAGTTGGTTGTCAAGGAAATTTTACAATACTATTAACTAAGAATGTAAGTCACAGGTTTGCCAGAATAATACACTTCTTTTTTTAATAAATCATATTATTGGGGACTCTTACAAATCTTATAAAAATTCCTACGTCCACTGTATTAAGCATATTTGTACATATGTTGCCATCATATTTTACAAAACATTTTCTTTCTTCTAGAGTCCTTGGTATCAGCTCCTGTTTTTTCCTCCCTCCTCCACCCTTCCACTCTCCTGAACCTTTGAGAAATTGTAAATTATTATTACTTTCATATCTTCTCCCTTTACCCATGTTTCCAATGTTGGTCACTCTGGGGAGTGTGGGGGAGTAGTTATATGTCAATAATTGCATTCAGTTTCCCATTTCTCCCACCACCATCTCCTAACACTCATTGTATTGCTACTCCCATTTCTGTTCCTGAGGGGTTTATCTGTTCTGGAGTCCGTGTGTTGAGAGCTATCTGTACCTGTGTACATGCTCTGGTCTAGCCAGCTTTTTAAGGTAGAACTGGGGTCATGATAGTGAGAGGGAGGAAGCATTAAAGAACTAGAGGTTGGTTGTGGGTTTCATTGGTGCTACACTGCGCCCTGGCTGGCTTGTTCCTTCCATGTGTCCCTTCTGTGAGGGGATGTCCAATTGTCTACAGATGGGCTTTGGGTCTCCACTCCAGATTCCCTTTTCACATCAATATGATTGTTTGCTTTGGGTCTTTTGATGCCTAATACCTGACTCTGTCTACAACTCATCATCACAAAGGCTGGTGTGTTGCTTCCATGTAGGCTTTATTGGCTAGATGGCTGCTTGTTTATCTTCAATCCTTTAAGACCCCAGGTGTTATATATTTTAGTAGCCAGGCACCATCACCTTTCTTCACCACATTTGCTTATGCACCCATTTTGTCTTCAGCAATCCTGTCAGGAAGGTGAACATCAGAATGCAAGGTTATTAAAACAAAGTGTTCTTGCCTAGAGGAGGTACTTGAGTAGAGGCCCAATGTCCTTCTGCTACCTTAATACTTAACATATAAATACTTAACATATAACTATATGTACATATGCCTATATCCCTACCGTTTTTTTTAATATATATGTGCCTGTATTTATCCCTCTTTTTTCTCCTAGTTCTCTCCCATATTTCCTTTTTCTTTCCTTCTAATCCACTATCATGTTTGACCTTCATTTGGCTTTCAGTAATTCCTCTTGGCTACACTGTACTTGATCAAACTCCATTCTATGCCCTCCTCACCACCGATTTTAGATCACTTGTTGTTCCTTTGTCCCTGGTTTTGTTGGCTTCCCTCTTCCTATTCCTCTTCTTCCCCTCTCCCATGACTTCCGGAACCATTAGTCCCATGGATTTCTACTTGTGATTGTTCATCCTGACTATCTTATATAGAAAGACATGACATACACAATGAACTTTTCTTACTCTCTTGTCTTTTTAATGACCAGATATTCAGTTACTCTTGCTCATTTCTGATTTTTTTTTAGGTCATTACTTATTTTCTCACTATGTAAACTTTTTTTTCTTAAATTTCAGGTGATTTTATTACACACATAGAGGATATCCTCAACATAATTTTTCTTCTTTTTTTCCATTAAACACTTGCCAGCACTTCATTTATTCTACCAGTATCTGCAGACTTTTTTATTTCTTCCTGCTTCTCTAGATAGACTTTCCATGCTCATTTTTTGACTTTAGGCCCCCCTGTAGTCTAATTTCCATTTTATACTGGACATGTAAAGATAAACATCTGAAAATGTTTCGTTTTTTCTATTTCTTCTTTCTCTTTGATGGACGTTTCCATTAATTATACAATATTTCCCATCTTAAAATCCAAGCAACCAGTATATATAAAAAATTAACTAGTTCTTTCTTTTAATTCTCCTTCCAAACCAAACTATGAAAGCAAGAAAACAATTAATAGAAAGATTTTCTCTTATTTTTATCCTATGCTTTCTTGCTATCACTACAGTCAAAGTGTAGAACACTGTGCCCTATAACATAATTACACAGGGAAAACTCAAGAATTATTTCCACTTTGCTAATGCAGTGGTCAGCTATCAACCTTTAATTAATGTATAATCCTTCCTCTTTGACGTTTTCTCCTGGTGAATGTATGAGAAAAAATACTCTTTGTTTTCATCCTGTTGCTACTCTGTCCCTCTTATTTTCTCTCTCCTTTAGTTCCTATTCTCTTAATATGAACCACTTAGGTGGACAATTTCACAGTTCAGTGTTTTCTTCTGTTTTTTTTTTTTCCTCCCTCTATGTGTACCCCTTGTCGCGGTAATCTGGGAGATGATAGTAAATATTATGTCTATACCAAAATTTAGATCTTTATATCTTTAGTGGAGACCCCACTCACCGCCAGGTCTACATATCCAATTACCTATTACATTTTGTTATATTACGTATCTAATACATACTAAAAATGAACATTACAATACTGGAAACTTGGTCTTCCTCATCAAGGATATTCTGCCAAAACGCTTCTCTTAACCCACATGAAAATATGCATTACTCTCGGTTTATTGGCAGGTATACCGAGTTAGTTGTCCAGGCAAACACTTTGAATTTTATCTGTGTTAATGTGCATTACATGACACACAGTTTCTTAAACTGACACGTTACAATTATTCAACAGTAGTAATAAGCGTTGCCATCAGGATCTGTGTACCTTTTGCATTTCTGAAGTTCTAATAATGACTTAGCCAATATCCAAGGCTAAATAAAAGTTCTTCCAGTTTTACATTTTCTTATTAAAATTTTACTTCCTATACACACAAAATAACATATGATTCAATTTCAAGAATTTGTTTTCACATAGCGTAGAGAGAAAAACAAAATGTGAGTCAACTCCTTGGGCCTTCTACTTTCAGTAGAAAAGCGCTTAAATGTTCAGGTTTAAACTCTAATTAATTTATTCTCTGTCCCCCTTTGTATGACTGAAAACTTGCAAACAAAATTGATGGAGCACTCACACAAGTAAAAAGCAGTAGACATTCAAGAAATAAAGCACTAAAGTGAGCTGGACTTACATGTGCTTTGTGACAGATAAACACATTTGAGGGGAAAATATTGAAAGTTATAAATCAAGACATTTTTCAGAAGGAGAATTTCAGCAAGAGGTGGAGACTCTATAAGAGTCAAATAAAATACGCTGATAATAAAAGGGCCACACTAATAGAGAAGATTATCTTTGATGAATTCATTTAAAAATTCCATAAGCCAAAGTAAAAATTCAAAGAACCTATCATTATGATAAGGAACCACACATACAAATACAAAAATCACTGTAAAAATATGTAAGATCTGTGGAATAATATCAAAGATGATAACATATATGATATGATAGACATTCCAGAAAGTCAAATGAGAAATACTGGGGCATAAATAATATTTGAAGAGAATTTTCAGAAATAGATACCAATTCTAGTAGCCCCCAAACTCAGGAGTAGAGAGAACAAAGAACAAAGAAACCACTTTTTAAAAAAATATTCAGACAACTGAAGACCAAAGATGATTTTAAAAATTGAACACAAATAAAAAGACATTAAATTAAAAACAGCGATACAAATTATATGTGGCTTCTCATCAGAAACTAAAAAAGTAGAAAATATTTGAGTAATATGTTTTAAGCAATGAAATTAAGCAGTAACAACAGTAATAATAAAAGTTTCTATCAAAAGTTGGTACACCCCCAAGTTTTTTCCAATTCTGTGCTTGTGAATTTATAACACTTAAAAATGACCCTTTTTGCATCCTTAAGGGACTCAGATCTTATTTTCTTCAATGTTCTTTTAGTTTGAGGAGTGAAAAAAATTCTGAAGTGACAAGAATAATGCCTTAGAATGCTTGGGGTAAATTTTACACATGGAATTCTTGCAAAATAGGCTTTGCTGTGATGGGGGGAAGAAAAAAAACCCCTTGGTGCAAACATTCTGCCCTTTTGTCACTACCCTATCAATATAGTTTTCAATTTTCTTGTGACTGTCTTGTGACCATTGGGAAAATATACCAACATTACCTGTAACCTTTGGAAAAATATACCAACATTCCTTTTTGCACAAAAACTGTCAGTTTACTTTTCTGTCCTGAATATAATGGCCCCTCAGATAATCTAGGAAATCACTGTTTTGACTGGACCTGTTTTCTAGTTACCTTTATGAGACTAAGTCAAGAGTAATACAGACAGAACTTGTTTTAGGCCATCCACTGGTCCAATAAATGAGAACCCTAATTGCAATGCTCTTTTGACCTATCATTGTACATTTCTAGACAACCAAAATAAGTCCTGGCAAAGGGAAAATACGTGTTTTCCATGAAGATAGAATATGAAAAAATCAATCAATTTTGAAACACATAAAAATTTGAAGAACAGTGGAAGTGGTATAAGAGATAAATGCAACTCTAATTTAAATAATTATATTAGTTTTTCTAAACTTTACTTGAATATATAATGAAAAACAGTACAAATATACAGTATATTCTTCACATTTATAAAAGAAAAATGCATGACAAAAAGCTGATGGTGCCTGGCTATCAAAAACTATAGCATCTGGGGTCTTAAAGGCTTGAAGGTAATCAAGCGACCATCAAGCTCAGAAGCAACAAAGCCCACATGGAAGAAGCACACCAGCCTATGCAACCACGAGGTGTCGAAGGGATCAGGTATAAGGCATCATCAGAACAAAAATCTTACCATAATGAATGCTGAGGGGAGTGCAGAGTGGAGATCCAAAGCCCATTAGTAGGCCACTGGAGAACCCCTTGCAGAGGGGTCTAGGGGAGGAGATGAGCCAGTCAGGGTGCGATGTAACAACGATGAGAAATACAACTTTCCTCTAATTCCTAAATGTTTCCTCCCTGCTCCCACTACCATGACTCGAATTCGACCTTGCAAGCCTGGCTAGACCAGAGGATGTACACTGGTGCAGATAGGAACTGAAAATACAGGGAATCCAGGGCGGATGAGCCCTACATGACCAATGGTGTGAGTGGTGAAACAGGGAGGGTAAAGGGAGAGTGGGTAGGAAAGAGGGAACTGATTACAAGGAACTATATGTGACCTCCTCCCTGGGGGACAGACAACCGAAAAGTGGGTGAAGGGAGACGTCGGACAGGGCAAGATATGACAAAATACCAATTTATAAACTATCAAGGGCTCATGAGGGAGGGAAGAGCGGGGAGGGAGGGGGAAAATGAGGACCTAATGTCGGGGGTTTATCTCAGTTTATGGAAAATACTTCCAGAAAGGTAGAAACATGTATACAAATTTACTTATAAAGGTGCCTTAATTTACTTGGAGTAAAAATGGCTTTGTCTCAAATATATGTGTAAAGAGAGTAGAGTGTACTGGGAAGGAAAAGTAATATTTTTTACTGTACATTCAGTATTTGAAACCACTGTTTTAAACCACTATCTTCTTCACTTGATAGCAGTTTGACCTTGATTAAATTACTCTAACCTCTCCTATCATAGATTCTTCATCTATAAAGTGTAGATAATAAAATAACACATTGTCATATAGTTCATTGGCTCACTTAATGAACCAATACATATGAAGAATTTAACACAACTCCTAGTGCATAGTAAGTATTAAAAGTGCCCTAATACTATTACTTATATGTGCAGTATTATATGCAATAGAATGCTTATGAACCTCAATTAACAAGATTCCATGTGATGTTATTTTGTAGAATCCTCTCTCAATTGTTATAGATAGGAAACAAAAAGAGAAAAGTGCATTATCTATATACAGGTTCATGTTAGATCTGAATGAAAATTTACAGATATTAGATTTCTTAATTCAAAAAATCAGTCGAGAGATTGTTTTTGAGGAAAAGCTGTGCATCAGTTTATGATCAAGTAGCCACAGGGGGTTGCATTGACTCCATGAAGGTGAGTTTTTGAAAAACACTTAACAGGAGTAAAAAGCTTCTGTCTTTCTCCCAAGAGCTGGCTGTTGTTTTCAAACCGCTGACCTTGCACTGCACCACCAAAGCTCAGGGCTGTTGTGAGTCTTAAATTTTTAGGTAAATTAGAGAAAGAGTTTTTAGTGCATCAATTTATTTTATAATCATTAAAATCCTAAAAATAGTACTACCTATTTTTGAGGTTTTTGAGAGGACTAAATAATATAGCCTTCTTCCTAGTACTTAGTATGTGACCACTGAAGTGTTATTTAGTAGTAGCAATAGCAGTAGTAAGGACATTTTTTTGGATTTATAATAACATTTATTTCATGCCTATTTTAAAAGACTTGCAACTCCCATGAAGCTAATTTCACACACTTTTCTATTTCTCATTTAAAATGACTTATTCTTTGCAGAACTATTATAAAGACCTTTTAATCAGATTGATTTATGGGTTTTCTTTTTGTTTTTCTTCCAGCCATAATTGTATGTAATACAAAGCTAAGCCAAAAATATTTTTATTAAATCATAGAAGCATTTATTAAACACACAAACACAAACAAACTCAAAATGCAAAGCTATTGTTTCTCTACAGCCTTCATGTATGGCTATGTGATTCTTAAGGAAATTTTTCCTTATCTCTAAACCTCCTATGAGCGGTTCTATGCTTTGCGATTTACCACATACCCAAATGGCAGTTTAGGCAGTTCCATAGCTACAAATAATGTTCCTGTCAATGTTCTATGAGTTGGGGCAGCCAAAAGAAGTCTGAAGGAAAACAAAGAAATAAACAAACAAAAACAGGGATATAGGATAGATGGGGTGAGGTTTCCTCACAAAATTTCCACAGGAAAGTTCTTGCTCACCTGGAAGAATGACTATGCCGATTGTTGTGATGAAATTCCATGGTGAAATTTCATGGGTTTTTTCCTCATTGATGCAAATTTAACTTTCAATTGTCTTAAAACTTTTTCACATGAAGCCTCCATATGATTCAGTCCACCTTTTGTCTTTCAGTCTGCCCTAAGGTAGTGGCTTGTGTGTGTATACATGTCTGAAAGCTTTGACACCAATATTTGAAATACCGACAGAGTAACCCAACCTGGATAGGTTTCAGCAGTTTCCAGACAAAGAAGAGGCTATGAAGAAGGAATAGGCTCTTCACTTCTGTGGAATCATCCATGGAAAACCCTCTGGATATCAGTTTGTATTGTCAGATACTTAAAATCTTATGAATACCAACAGAACACAGTAAAATACAGCACCAGAAGATGCTCCCCTCAGATTGGAAGTCAGATAAATAGGACGGAGGAAGTACTGCCCTCCCAAACTAGTCAACCATAAAGGCATTGACTAAGTAAAGCTTTCAGGACTTTGGTTTGCTGATGAGACCGAATGGACAAATGAGAAGGAATATCTCTAGACCTCTGCTAGTAGTGGGAAAACAGCATGTACATAGCACAAATCTAGGAAAATTAATGCAATCAAAAGTGAAATGGATCATACAAAGATCAATATCTTAGGAATCAGTGACTTCAAATGGACTCTTCTTGAACACTTTGAATCAGAAAATCATATTACCAATTCAAGAGGAAAAGAGGCACTTTTTAGTCAAAAAAGACATTTCAAGATTTACCTTGAAGCACAATACTGTCTATGATAAGATAATATCTACACATATACAAGTAATCCAGTCAATACAACAAATATTCCAATTAATGCACCCAATACTAAAGAGAGTGAAGAAATTGAATAATTCTATCCGTATCTTCAGTTGGAAGTTGAACAAACATGCAATCAACAGGAATTTCTAATTATTGGCAATTGGAATGGGAAAGTTATAAGCAAAAAGGAAAAAACAGAGTTTGGAAAATATATGCCCTTTGTGATAAATTTGAGATCCCATGATAGAATTTTGCAAAGCCAACTACTTCTTCATCAGCAATACCTTTTTAAAACAAAGTAAATATTAATTATATGTGTGGATTTCTCCAGATGGAATACACAGAAATCAAATTGACTAATCAGCTGGAAGACACTATGGGGAAGGACAGTATCAGTAGCCCAAACCGAGGCAAGGTCTAGCTGTTGAACAGAACATTCATTTCTCAGGTGAAAGTTCAAGTTGAACTTGCAGAAAATATAAAGAAGCCCATGAGAGTCCTTGAGTATACCTCATGTGCATTGAGAGAACATCTCAAGAATAGATTTGATGCATGGAACACTAATGACAGAAGACCTGATGAGCTATGGGAGGACATCAAGAATATCATACATGAAGAAAGCCAAGGAACATTAAAACACAGGAAAAAAAGAAAATATCAAAGTAGATTTGAGAAGTAGTTCTGAAACTTGTTTTTGATTCTAGAGTAGCTAAAGTACATGGAGGGGAGGGGATCAAAGGACAGTACAAGAAGAAAAATTAAAGTATTATAACAAAATATGCAACGACCTTGAGTTAGAAAGCCAAAAAGGAAGAAGGTTCTCAGCATATATCAAGTTGAAAGAACAGAAGAAAAATTAAACCTTGAGTTTCAATATTGTAATATTCTAAGTGCAAAATACTGAATGATTCACAAAGTATCAAAAGAAGATGGAAGGACTTTACAGGGTCACTATATCAAAAAGAACTAGTTGATATTCAACATTTCAAGAAAAAGCATATGATCAAGAAATCTTATAGTTGCACTGAATCCATTAGTGAAAATAAGCTTCCAGGAATTGAAATGCTTCAACAAGTTGATGAAGCACAAGAAACATACACTTGTCTAAACCAACTTCATGGAAGAGATCCATATTTGTACCCATTCCAAAGAGAGGCGATGCCATCAAAATTACTGAAGAATGTTATTAACATAAAACCCAAGCAATATTGTGCTGAAGATCATTCAATAATGCTTGCAGCAGTACATACATAGATAGCTGCCAGAAATTCAAGTTGAAATTAGAAGAGGATGTAGAACAAGGGATATCGCTGCTGATGTCATATGGATCTTGGTTAAAAGCAGGGAAACAAAAAAAAATGTTTACTTGTATTTTATTTATTATGCAAAGTCATTTGATGGTTTGGATCATAACTAATTATGGATAACATTGAAAATAATGGGAATTCCAGAGCACTTCACTGTGCTCTTGCTGAACTTGTACATGGATTGAGAGATAGACATTTTAATTAAAATAAGGGAATACTGTTGTTGATAACTGTCACTGAGTCTGTTCCGACCCACAGTGACTCTCTGCACAACAGAATAAAATTGTACCTTGGCTGCACCATCCTCACATTAGTTGCTATGGTTGAGTGCACTGTTAGATTCGCTATGTCAATCCTTCTCAGTGAGGATCTTTCTCTTTTTCGCTGCCCCTCTACGTTAACAAATACGACGTTCTTTTCTAGGTCCTGGTCCTGCTGACAAAATATCTGAAATACGTGTAATAAAGTTTCACTATCCTTCCCTTTAAGGAAAACTGTGGTTGTACATCTTCCAAGATAATCACATTTGCCCAATTGGAACTCCATGATACTGTCAACATTCTTTCTCAGCATCACAATTTAAATGTATTCATTTTTCTTTGACATTCTTATTCAATGTCCAAAATTCCCATGCATCTGAGGCAGTGGAAAATACCATGGCTTGGGAAAGGCTCAGCTCAGTTCTCAAAATAATACCCTGGCTTTTTAATACTTGTAAGAGCTCTTCTGCAGCACATTTACCCAATACAATTTGTCTTGACAATTTGTTGCTTCCATGAGCACTGATTGTGGATTGAACCAAGGCAAAATCCTTGACAATTTCATATTTTCTTACATTTATCATTTTGTTAACCATTGGTCCAGTTGTGAGGATTTTCGTCTTCTTTACATTGAATTGTAATCCTTATTGAAGGCTGCAACCCTTGATCTTCACCAGCAAATGCTTCAAATCCACCTCACTTCCAGCAAGCAAAGTTGTGCCATCTGAATATCACAGGTTATAAATAAGCCTTCCTCCAATCATGAAGTCACATTCTTCTTCATATAATCTAGGTTCTCTAAGATCTTCAAACAAAAGTTGCAGCAGTACAATGATGCAAAACTGCCAGAAGCTCAATCCAGATTCACAAGAAGACATGGAACAAGGGATATAATTGATCATGTAAAATGGATCTCCACTGAATTTTTATGCCCAAGCATTCGACTATATGTTTCATAACAAACTATGGATAGCTATGAGAGGAATGGGTATTCCAAAAAATTTCATTTTGCTCAAGCAGAAATCATACATGGATCGAGACGCAGTTATGTAACTGAGACAAGGGAATACTGCATAGTTTAAAATCAGGAAAGGTGGACATACGGATTTTATCCTCCCATTTATATTTACTCAATTTGTATGCTGAGAAAATCATTTGAGAACCTGTATTGAGGCTTGCATTTTTCTTGATCTAGTTCCATTTGAGATATGCTGATTGCGTTCTCCTTTTGGGTTCTTTGAAGTCATCATTTCTTCCAGGTTCCCTAATAACACTACCATCAAGAGTATGTTTCAGAATCTCTTCTGACACCTTTCCTTCCTGTCTTTTGAATGACTGTGGTAGATATATAATCGTTTGTCAATTTGAGGATTAAGAGTGTAGGGGTGGAGTCTAGCTTGTCAATCAGATCATAGCCAATGAGGTCTCTGTGTGGGCATGGCCTTCACCTGAGAATTCTGGGAAACCCGGTACTCCCTCCTTGGAGGGGAGAGACACTTCTCTCTCTCTGCTACTCCCTGGGAGACATTGCAGCTGACAAGACACATGGGACTAACCTAGTGCCCTAAATTGGAGAGGCTACATGGACCTACCCTGATGCAACCAGACCTCTGCAGCCAGAGAAGCCACATAGAGACCCCTGCCAGTGCTGCAATGCTTACAATGCCACTGGATCCAAAGACTTTCTACCCACTGGCTTGTGATCATCCTGCATTCGGCATCATTGCATGTGTTTTGTGAGTCTGAAGAGAACTTTATAGCTTGGTATCAGGCATATGGGCTAATATCAGACTTATGGCCTTGGACTGGACTGGGTTGAGATGTTTTCTTAATGTATAATTACCCTTTCTTTAAAAGTCTCTCATATACATATATGTGTTTATGGCGTTGTTTCTCTAGTCTACCTAGATTAACACAATGACCTTTAGCTTTCTTCATGAATGATGTTCTTGATGTCCTCCCACAGCTGATTAGGTCTTCTGTCACTAGTGTTCTATGCATCAAATCTGATCAAAATTCAACCAGGAAACACTCAATGTCATATTTTGGCTATCATGGACTTTTCATTTCTTTACCTTTAACCGGAACTTACATATGAGCAATTGATAGCCTTTTGTACTGTCAGCTACTGATCTGATTTTAGTTACTGATATTGAGCTTCTCTAGCTTCTGTTCCCACAGATGTAGACAGTTTCATTTCTGTGTGTTCAATCTGAAGAAGTCCATGTGTATAGTTGCTGTTTGGTTTTGAAAAAAATTGTTTACTATGAAAAAGTCACTGGTCTTGCAAAATTCTGTCATGTAATCTCCATATTTGTTTCTATCACTAAGACCATATTTTGTAACTACTATTTCTTCCTTTATGTTACAATTTTTATATTCCAATAACCAATAATTATCAATGCATTTTTATTGCATAAGGGAATACTGTTCGATATAAAATCAGGAAAGCTATGCATCAGGGTTGTATCCTTTTACAATTCCTGTATCTGTACGCTGAGCAAATAATCCAAATCATCTCTGGAGTGGCAGTTCTTATGAATAGTTTTTAAAGGCATCCTAGGGAAACTAAGATAGGCATGTTCATAAAAGAACATGTTTACAACTATCTACTGATCAGAGAGTCAAGTTTAGACTTGTCATGCTTGAAATAAACTCATGCATGTATGACTTAGTACCATACTAGCACTATCTTTTGATTTAGTCTTCTAAATCTACAACTGATGTGTTTTTCTTATGATATTAAAATCCAGGAGAAGTGAGTAAACAACTTAATATATTTAAGTCAAAGTCATCCCTTCATATCCTTTTGTAAGCACTTTATAAAAATAAAAATTTGGATTTTCTTTATTTAAAATTATTAGATGGGACATCCTCCACCCCCTCTCAGTCAGATAAGCTCTAGGACCTATTTTATAATCTTCCATTACAATCACTTTACTTCATTGAGCTTTTAAATCATAGGGTAGTCCCATACCATCTCTCATTTTTACTATCATATGTCTTATTTATTTCATTATTAACATTTTCACAATCTCAATGCAAAAATACTTCTTTTTTTACTATGTGAAGAGCTAGATTATAAAACTCTAGCTTTTTTTTCCCACTCAACATACCTGAAACATAATAAATATTCAGAAAATTTTTTGAATAAATTGCTTCTAATTGCCATTCAGAAGGATCCTGACTCATGTTGCCCCATTGAATGAATTATGAAATGAATTATAATTTAACTAATATTTTTCTTCTGAGGCTCACAGCAAATTTTGTTTTTTTAATTATGTATTTTACTTAGATTCATACTATATACATTCCATGTTTCAATTAGTAACAAATGTTTAGAGCTGTTTCTTTTCATTTTGAGTTGAGCTTTATGAGCAAATGAAGGTCCTGAAAACTTTACTACACCCACATCATTGTGGTTTACTTTACGTGGAAGAGGCAACTCTTCTTAGTTGTATTTTGAGTGGTTTCTCACCGGAGGGTCTGATTTTTTGGCGCCATTTCTGACAATGTTCTGCTACTCCTCATTAGGTTTTCTGTGGTTAATCTCTTAGAAACGGACCTCCTATTCTGCTCTTAGTCTGCAAGCTTTTCTGAAGCCTGCTCACCTTGGATGACCATGTACTTGGATGACCATGCTGGTACTTGAAATACTGATGGCATGTTCAGCATCAAAGGCACATGCAAGCCACTACAGTATGATAAACTGACAGGTGGGAAGAGGAAAAACACAATAAAATAAAAACAATAGCATAAAACAGTAGATCACTTCAGATATATTTAAAGAGGAACAATCAGAGGTGGTTTTCTTTCTCTTCCCCGCCCCCCAGTTCTATTTCTAACTGATGTAGAAATAGAAATGGACAATTCCAAGCTACTGACAAAGATTTATTAAGCAAACCAACCAAAAACTCTTTGCCTTTGTATCAAAATGAATTCATAGCAACCATTTTTAGGGTTTCAGAAAATGTAAATCTTTAAGCAGCAGGTAGCCTCCACTTTCTCCATCCTAACATCTGGTGGTTTTGAATTGCAGACCTTGCAATTTCTAATGCAGAGCTTGTAAGTTAATGCCACCAGAATAAAATAATAAAGTTGGCTTTACTAAATGCTTCTGTAAGAATATATAATACTCATTAATAAAATTGACTTTACTAAATATATGATTAATGCTAAATTAATGAAAATCATGTTTCCTTTCTTATTAAAATCAAATTAATCAATTCTGATATGTCTACATGTGAGGTAAATTATATTGATTTTTCACCAATATTCTGTTTTATAGCCAGTGACTGAATTTTAAATTATTGTCTACAAGATAACAGAATTTAATTTATCTTCTAAGAAACTTCACCAAAGCTCAAAATCTTTGTTTCAATATTTATTTAAGTATCTTCAGACATTTGCCCGATTAAGAAATATATCAAATACACATTAGAAAGTAACATTATGGAAATGTTTATTTTTATCACATGTAGCAGATCAATATTATGTTATTTTTTCTGACAGTTTATATGGAGGAGTCATTATTTAAAGAGTTGGATTTTCATAAGTTGGTAGTATAGTATGCAAAAGTAGGCAAAGAATGACATATATTAAAATAAAATACAATAAATGTGGCAAGTTTTGCAATCTGCTTTGCAGCTAAGTAAATCACCTAAATCTTCGAGTGAAGCAGTCATCTCTGAATGTCGTTTTATTTGGCTCTTAATATTAGATGTCATTATAACTATTCTTAATGTTCCTTTCCTGCTTTCTATAAAAACAACCTTATCTTCTTCTCTGTCTTCTTTTTAATTAGATTGAACAAAGAATTTATCCACACTGCTTCCCAGTATTTTCAGGTAATGTGTGCTCAATAAGGGCTATTTTGTACAAGAAATAACATTTCTTGATAATGTTATGTTATTGTTATTCATTAATGTTAATGTTATTCATAATGTTAATAATGAAAATTGTTCCAACCTATTTTTAAACTATATTTTTTTCACAAGGACAAATTAAAAATTTTAAAACACACAGTTTCCTACCAAGTTGCATGAAATAATTGACTGCCTTCTTGGAAACACATTTTACCATTATGTTTATGAAGGCAACTATTAAAAGTCCAAATTTGTATTTTTAAAGTTATAATATTAGCTAAAACAATTTAGTTAGATTTTTCTAAAATATAATTCTCATTTTATGCATACCTACAAAAGAAATCCTGAAAGTGTATGATCCTGTAATTGGGTTTATTAATTTTGCTTTTGCAATTAGTCAATGCAGAGGGTTTTGTTTTTCAGTGCACAGTTTTCAAAAATAAGTTTGAATTTTTAAATAACACAGACCCAAATACACCTATAAAGTGGTTTGAAATGTATTATTAATTCTATTGCAAATGGTATTCCAAGCCAATTAAGTTCTTTCAAATGTCTTTACCGCTACTTCAGTTCCTTTCTATTAACATCACTACTTGCATGATACAACATCCACCTAGTCCCCTTCTAATACATTCAGAAGATGGAATCATCCTTTAAAATTGTAAATTGATTATGTTATTTAAACATTGTAGTGCCTTCCAATTGCACTTAATCTTTAATCTTGGAAGTTATGATTCCTTCTTCTCTTTCCTCCATGACGTTATCATGTGCCTTTCTATCCATGGATTACTTTGCTACCGGTATCATTGCCTTTTATAAGTTTCTTAAATAGCTATCATTTCTATCAACCATTTGTGTTGCAGCAACTCTGGTGGCATAGTGAAGTAAGTGTTGGACAGCGAACCTCAGAGGTTCAAACTCACCAGGGGCTCTTGTAGAGAAGGATAGGGCTATGGGCAGCCTCAGAAACCTAAAGAGACAGTTCTACTTTGTTGTAGATGATCATTATGAGTTAGAATTGATTAGAGGGAACTGGATTTTTAAAAATTAATGTTGCATTCTGTACTTAACCTGGAACGTCCTTTACCACTTAGAACATTTCTTGATTATTCCACGGTTCTCTTTGAGGAATATATGTTTAAAGTATTTAGTGATTCTTGGTCTACTGTTCCCTTGAGCATTATATAGTGTCCCTCCTGATCTCTTTTTATGGTTTGTACTTTGAGATCAATTTTATCTGAAATTAAGATTGCAGACCCTGCTTTCTTTGAATTGCTACTTGCTTCATATATTTTTCTCCAAACTTTGATTATCAGCCTACTTTTGTCTTCTGTAATCTTGAGAATTGTCTCCTGTAGGCAGCAGATTAATGGGTTGTGTTTTCTAAGCCAGTCTGCTAGCCTCAGCCTTTTAATGCCTCAGTTCATTTCATTGATATTCAGGGTTATTACATCCAGCTGTGGACTCTGTGATGTCATCTTATACTTTTGTGTTGGGTGTTTTCCTACCTCCCTTTATTATCAGTGTGTTGTTCATGTGTGTGAGTGTGTGAGTGTGTGAGTGTGTGTGTGTGTGTGTGTGTGTGTTTTATTCTTGACTTCTTTCCACCCATAAGCCAATTCTATCTTGAGGTATGTTTTCTCCTTGTTGCCCTCTGGGTGAGGTTGTTCTATGTGGCAGTCTCTTATTTGTGCTTTGTGTGTGCTGTTCTTTTGCCCATACTGGGTTGGCAAGGATCTTTTGTAGGGCTGGATTTCTTTTAATGTATTCTTAGAGTTTTTCTTTGTCTGGGAGAAGACTATTACTTCTCCATCTATCTTGGTAGATAATTTGGCTGGATAGAGTATACTGTAGAATTCCAAGCAGCATTCTGACAATTTCTTTCTGTGGCAGATCAATGTCTGCTTCTTCTATGCATGTCTTTAATTTCAGAACATCTTCTATTGCCTTTTCTTTCTCCTGTTTTTTCATTGAGGTTTTTGTGGCTGATTGCTGTTCGCATTGTGTTTTTTAAGAGGAGCTCAGCGCTATTTTACAGAGAGTCAGATAGCACTGGGCTCTCTCTGGGAGACTCATAGGAATGTTTTTTCAAATTGCCTGAAACTAATTTCACAATGCGATTGGCTTACCGCTTTATCCTCCTGTGGCTTCACTCTTTCCCTAGCTAACAAGTATTCTGTTATTTGGAGGGCAAGTTGGATGATCCTCTAAGCAGACACTGGTTGGGTGATTTTGGACCCACAAGGTTGGTGCTGCACTGGATGGTCTGAAAAGAAGTCATGGTGGTGTGAGCCACGGAAGCTTGGGTTACCACAGAATGCATGTGGGAGTGCCTGCTGCAACAGGAGTGCTGCAGAAGGCACGTGGGTGTGCCATCTTTGGTGTAGAGTACCGTGTATGGTGGGCAGAATTGTCCTGGTCAGCTAGTTTGTTGTGGAGGTTGGGAAGAAGTTCCCAAAGCAGTGTGGAGCACTAGAGAGTGTTGGTGGAGCTGCCTGAGGCTGTGTGAGGCACTACTTCAGGTGGGAGGAAGTTCCCTCAGCCACATGGGACCACAGAGGATGGGCAGGAGCTCCCTCAGCCACACTGGCAGGATTTCCCCCAGAAGAAGATGCGTGGGATTTTCCCAGCCATGTTTTGAGTTGCAGACAGAAAGCAGGCATGATTTTCCTTGGAGAAAGTTGGGAAGGCCAAATGTCATGCTTCAGAGGGTGGAGTTCTCTCAGCTGGGTGGAAGGTAGGCATAATTGCCCTATGCTAAGGTGAGTGGCCTGGAGATCAGCAGTGGTGTGTGAGAGAAAGGGGAAGAAGGAAAAACAACTGAGCCCACTGAGACTGTGGGTGAAAGAGAAGCAAGAGAGCAACAAAAATAACAATATAGCTGAGGCCCTATTGCCTGACTATGGAGCTGGAGTAGTTTAAACCCTGCCCTGAGGCAGTGGCAAGCTATGGCTGTGTTGAGATAAAGCCCTTGGGCAGGCTGAATGAGCCCAGCTCTGGCCAAGACTGCAGCAGGGTTAAGTTTAATCCTTAGCCAACCTCCACAGTGGTAAGACAAAAGCCCACAGCTCCTCAAAACCTAGTGGATCTGTGCCTACTAATCTTTATGATGCTTCTCCTGTGACATAGTAGTGTGGAATTTCCCTCTAAGTGACTCTCCTGTGCTGATTTCTGAAGCATCCCTTTGGTATATGCTACTCAGTAGCTATCTTTCTGGAAGTCCAAGTTCAGGATTTAAAAAGATGATTGTAGTGGTTTCTTCTCACTTTGAGTAATGCCCTGTGAACAAGTGAAGGTCCTGAAATTTTTGCCCTGTACACATTATGAAGATCAACTCTATTTGTGAAGGTAGATCTTCCTTAGTGACATTTTGGGTCTTTCTGGTCCTAAGGATTCATCTGGCATTATATCTGATAATCTTCCATAGATACTCATAAAGGTATCACTGGCTAATCTCTCAAAAGTTGACAGCCAATTCCTTTTCCCTGTCTTTTCTTATTCTTGAGGTTCCACTGAAACCTGTTTGGTGACCCTGATGATAATTGAATGACTGGTGATATAGCTTCCAGAATCAAAGTACAAGCAAGTCAGCATAGTACAACAAAATGGCAGGAGTGTAGTGAAAAAAACCAACACTAACAATAAATGCATATACTCAGAAACTACGAAATGTCTTGTAATTTTTATGTGTTTTATTAAATGTTTATGGTTCACATCTTTCTCCTCAACAATTCTACCCCTTGAATCAGATGAATATAGGTTGAACCATGATTTGGACAGAGTGGTGTCATAATAGCATTCTGAACACTGAATTTCACATCCTTATTTTAAAATAAAACCGAAAAACCAAACTCACTGCCATCAAGTCTAGTCCACCTCTTTGTGCCACCAAAGGACAGGATAGGACTGCCCTGTGGGTTTCCTAGACAGGAACTCTTTACCGGAGTAGAAGGCCTCATCTTTCTCCTGCAGAGCAGCTGGTGGTTTTGAACTGTCAACATTGTGGCTAGCAGCCCAACCAGAACTACTATGCTACCAGGACCCCTTATTTTTAAATAAGGTCGTAGAAAATACAGGGACTTCAGGAATCTGCTCCTCCCCCTAAAAATCCATTCTGAATAGCCTGTGAGACATTTAATTTCTCTGAATTACTCTTTTCCATTGAATGCCTTCCTGTAAAATACCTTTCTATACAAATTTCACACAAATTCCAGAGTGGAAGTTGATGGGTGAGGGGTGATCAGAGGTGCCAAATTCTCCATATTCCTTTCAGTTGGTTTATTCTTCTTCTGAATTCCTTAATGCTATATGATATTTGCTACATTCTACCTACAATTTTAGTATGAGCCACTTCCCAAATAGTATTTAATAGTAGGAAAACAAAATGTACACTGTTTTGTATCCATATACTATTAAAAATAACTTTATATCTGCTGTATAAATGTAGAGAATATAAAGATATTTACTCAAGTAGCTGGATGATATAGACACCCTAACTTCATCTCAATTACCTTTTAATTGAATTGCTTATCCCTGTTGAATTAAACTAGCTTGAGCATATTTACATTAAACCAAATATTTCTAAGCTTATACAAGGCTCATCCCGTCCTTGTAGGAGACTTCAGTTTCAGAGACCTTAATTTAAGGTGAAAACAAATTTAAATGATTCAATATGTGATGTATTGTTTAATAGAAGCCTGGGTTAGTTTTTCCAGATTTGGGTACCAAAAAAAAAAAATGAAACAAACATACTGACTGCCATCTAGTCAATGCTGACTCATAGTGACCCCTCAGTGGGTTTCTGAGACGGTAACAGCTGACAGGCATAGAAAGCCCTGTCTTTCGCCTGAAGAGCTGCGGGTGTTTTTGAACTGTGAACCACGTGGAGTACATCAGCTTAATACATACGATATTTAGCCCACTTAAAATAACTATGTGACTTTTTGCATTCTCTCCTTGGACACAGCCAAATGAAGTAGGTCATCTCCACATCCTCATAATGTAGTACCCAAAGTATGATGGAAGAGGAAAATATTTTAACTAAATTTTCCTCATATATAAGTTATTGTCCAAAACTGGTCCACATGCCCAATGCTAGCCAATATATACAAATGATTACATAAATCAAATTACTTAAATAGATCTTACCCAAATCAGACTACTAAACTAAGCAAACAATAACAACAAATCCAATTTTTCATAATTATATTGCTTATGCTTCTTTCCTCTTTATTGTTCAAGAAAGATAAATTCAATATAACATTTTGATGATCTTATTAGCTATATTCTCATATAATGACACTGCATTTGGTGCATCTCTTAAGGCCTTCCCCAGGTTGCTTTGTGATATATTCAAATGTCTTGCTTTTTCAGAAGATATCAATTCAAATGTTCTTGAATTGCATATAGGCTTCAAAAAGTTCATGGGAAAATATATAAGGGGGTTTCAAAAGTTTGTGAAGAAATTAATTTTAAATAAAGGGGAACATAATATTTTTACCGACTTAAAGTATATATGTGTACATAATGTCTGCTTTTTAAATTATGAAAGTTTTAACTGCGCAAGAAATCACAAGCATAATTAATGTACAAGGGGTACCCCCCCCCAAAAAAAAAAAGAAAACGAAAAATGACAAAGAGCTCTGCCTGGCAGAATTTCATAGTCTGCATTTTTTCCACTAGGTGAGAACCTCTCTCTGAGTTAGTGCACCCAGTCACATCACCTGGTATGGTTCTCTTTGGTTATAGTGAATTTTTTTGTGAAAGTAGTTTCACTCAAACCTTGTGTTTGTTTTTTTTTGTGATGGCCAATGTAAGTGAGCAGCATACGGCTGTGAATTTTGTTTCCTCCTGGGGGGAAAAAATCTCAGAAACTGTTATGTTTTTTAACACAGCTTACAAGGACAGCACTATTGGAAAAACTCAAGGGTATGAGTGGTTTCCTCATTTCAAAAATGGTGAAATTTCAATTGATGACAAACCTCATTCTGGACATCCATCAACTTCCCGAATAGATGAAAATGTCAATTCTTAGTGCATTTGGAGTTCGTTTCACCAGGTCAGACTGTTAATCAAGCTTTCTGTTTAATGGTTCTGAAAAGATAGCATAACAATGTGTGACCAAAAAAGTCCTGGTTTGTAGCAGACAGGGGAGTGTTTTTGCCACCACGACAATGTACCCACTCACACAGCCATCTCAGTGTGCCAGTTTTTGGGGGCAGAAAACAGCATGCCTCTCTTGCCCCACACTCCATGTGGTTTCTTTTTTTTTTTATTTTCATGAATAAAGAGGGACATGAATGGAGAGTGATTTGATGACATAGAAGAAGTGTAGAAGAAAAATGAGGGAGGTACTATCAGCCATCCACAGATTTCCAAGAATGGAATCTCAGATTTGACAAATCTGTATTTTGACAAAATTGTATTAAGTGTAATGGAGAGTACTTTGAAGGTGATTACATTGTTTTTGTATAAAAAAAAAAGATTAAACACATATCTCTGGAAAAAAAAAGTTTGGTTTTGGTTGGGTACCTCCTCATATATACATCAAATAAAGTTCAACAAATTACATCAATCAGTTCTCACAGAAATGAAAAGACAAATAGATCATAATATGAAAGTATTAGGAGACTTCAATACACCCCTTTCATTTTTATAAGATAGTTTTATTGGCATATATTTCACTTATACAATTCAGTAGCTCACATATTAATAGGAGTTGTACAACCATTTCCACAATCAACTTTAGAACCTTTACTTCTTTCTTGTACTCTTTGTCATCTTCCCTGACCTCCCGTAACCTTCCCGACCACATGCCTTAAGAATCCACCAATGCAGTCACTGTCTCAATAGCTCTACCCATCTGGCTTTCTTTACAGTAAAATATAGAAAACAAAATAAAGGGGAAAAATAGCAGTTCACTCTGCATCATAGCAAGGCTATTCACAGAATTGGTTTGTGGTCGGAAGGGATTCACTGGAGGCTTACTCCATATGTGGACCCGGCAAAGGGATTTGGGTTCCTATGGTCATCCAAAGCCTTCTGAATACCAAATGCTCCCAATTTAAGCCTTCTGCCATTTCATTCTTCAAATTTGGATTGTCCCCAAATCATTTTATTAGGACATAATAGTTCAATAATTCAGTCAGATCAGGGATTATTGTACAATTGCTACCACAATCACTTTCAAAACATATTCTTCCTACTCATACTCCTTCCCTCTCTGCTATACTCCCCAAGGACCTTTATTATAGTTATTGTCTCTATAGATTGACTTAACCTTGGTTTAATATACAAAAAAACATAGATAGATGCATAAAAAAAGCTAAGAATGCTACAAACAATAGCAAAATACAGTAGAAATAATCCGCAATTGGAAAAAAACAACAACAAACCAAATAGACAAAACAAGAACCAAAAATCTGAAAATATAAAAAGCAGATCAAGCTCCAAGTGCATCAAAAGGGAGATCTAGTGACAATATTTTAATCATTTGAGTTATACTTATCATTTTAATCTACTATATTTGTCTTTCCAAGACTCTGTCTGATAACCAGGTTATTCCCTTATGGTCAGAGGGGAATCATTGAATGTTTATTCCCTTCGTAGATCCTTGAAGTATATTTTGAGCTCCCACTCTCATTCATATCCTTCTGCAAACCAGAATTTCACAATTCTAGCTCTGATACCATTCCCCCAGTTGGATTCGGATTATATTTTTTCCACTCCTTGGATCACAGAAGTTGGTATGCTTTTTCCATGTGGGCTTATTTGACACCTCACTTAGATGGATGCTTCTTTGAAAGCAAGCCTTTAAGACCCCAGTAGCTACTCTTTCTGATAGCCAGGTACCATCCAATTGCATCACCATATTTTGCTATAGCACCCATATCTTCCATGTTTCCTTCATGAGGGTGTGTATTGCATAAGACAGTAAGAGCTAATTGTTCTTAGATTGGAGCTAGGATTATGGTCTAGCCCAAAATTCACTCCTAAATCTCTGTTTTCTATCTGATTGTTTCACCTTAGTTATTTTATGGTAAAGAATCTAATCAGCCATCTCCCTGCAATATAATATCCTTATATTGATAGTATCATTGGTTTAGCCCATGGTAACAAATTTAAAACACAACTGAGGAAGGGAGATTATGCAAATTTAGGCTAACTACAAATCTTAATGCATTGATTATTGCCTTGCACAGATTAAATCCTACATAAGTGGAGACTATTCATACAAATAATGGAAATGGTGGTCAATTAAAGCTTACAATAACATCAACTGGCAATGTCATACACAGGCCTGTCAGAATAATACATATCTTAATAAATCAAATAGAACATTGAAGTAGTAAATAGATGTTTGTCCGCAACTGATAGAGCTGTACTCTTATCACAACTGTTCTCAGCTCCATCACATTCTTTGTAATTCTGGCCTTGTCTTTGGGTCCATGGTGTATTTGAGGTAGAACCCAGTTCATTTAACTGGATTTCCATGCCACATTCCTCTTGTATGGTCAGTGGAGTATATTGTGCACCTCCAAGATGCAGGTATATAAATAGATACAATAGAAAGCCTCTACTTTCTCCTGTGGATCAGCTGGTGGTCTCAAACTGCAGGCCTTGCAATTAGTAGTTCAACATGAAATGATTACATTATCAGGGCTACTTTGTATAAGTGTGTGTCTATGTATATGTGGATATATATATATATATATATATATATATATATATATATATATACATATTTATACATATTAGATTTAGATTTTGATTGTTAGACTCATATTTAGACTTAGAATCTTTCTGGATGCCTATTTATATGAAAAAAATACCAAATTGATTGATTAGCAAAATAATGAATAAGAGGGTGGATGAGTGAAAAATTAGTCTTATTGTATCTCCCACTTTCAAGATCAAGCACTATTTTATTAGAGAAGCCTTGACAACATTATTTCTGTTATTCTTAATCTCTAGTTACATGCATTCAATTAATTTCCTATTTATCATTATACATTTCCTGCTATGATGCTATTTGTCTAATAGATATAGTTATTTGTTCTGAGTCTTAACTATTAGAATATTCCCCCTCCATATTAAACTGGGGACATATTTCCTAGAAGCCACTTATCTTTATAGTCACAAGTTACCACTCACTCTGGAATACATCTGCATTACATTAGGAACACGAATGAATTAGCTGTTAAACTTTCTCATTGAAAGTGTGTGTGTGCACTTACAATCTTTTTAAAACAGCTTTTTGGTATATAATTCACATATAACTTTAATCATTCAGTTATATTAAAAGGAGTTGTGCCATCATTGCCACAATTGATTTTGGAACATTTTCTTCTTTTGTGTACTTTTTTCACTCCCCAATTCCGCCTGATGTGTATTTCCATGCCCTCCAACAACAAACCCCACTCGCTGCCATGGAGTCAGTGCTGACTCATAGTGACCCCCTGTGGGCTTCTGAGACAGTCACTTACAGAGTCTTTCTCCCAGGGAGTTGTTTGTGGTCTCAAACTGCTGACCATGAATATCACATCCCATCACTTAACCACTACCCCAGCAGGGTTCCCCTAGGTAATTATTAATTCAATTACCATATCTCTATATATACTTTTCTTGTATTTCACATACATAAAACCATGCAAAACACAAACACAAAGCAAACAAAAGACCCAACAATGATATTTTTTCTACTACCTGTTATAATTGAGCATTTGGCTCATTTGTTTGGTGTGAATTGTTTAGGTTTAGCTCATTTTCTTTCCCCAGTTATCTCCTTTTTCAACATACTCAAACATTAGGATGGGAGCAAGTGAAGGTCTGTTCTACGGTAATCCTCTTTACCCTTCAGATAGCCTGAATAGTCAAAGTTGTTGTTTGTGAGAAACAGATACAGGACCACATTTTGTTTGTTTCGTTTGGCTTGCGGTGGATTCCATGTTTTTCTCACAGCTGTCATTTTGCCTCCTTTTTCGCATTACCCCTTGCTCATCTTTCCTTCCAGACTGTCAGACGGAATGCATTCACATACAATACCAAATGAAGAATCAGTTCACATCATTTAGCCAGATTCTACATTTTACCAAGTTCAAGTCTAACAATAAATCCCTTATATAATTTATTGTAGTTATTCTTCTCTGACCATACTCCAAGTTTCATTATTTAATATGTATTGATGTAGATTAAATAATTTGAGTAATTGGATAATTATTTACCAATTGCACTAAACCAAATAATTCCTCTTTTTGTTTAAAAACAAACAAAAAGAAATAAACTTTCTCTATTCAGCAGAACTGCTTAAAGGGACTCAGGGCTGTCAGATTGAGATCCAACATAATGAGAGTGAGAGCAGAATGCTTCAGCACAAAATCGTATCAGCCTTTACTGGATAATAAGTCTATAAAGTTTCCATTTTCATCTTGTAGTTACTTCTTATACTTAACATTTCAAATAATAATGGAAAGCACAACCTCTATGGCTTCATCACAATTTTGTAAACTCCTTGTAGTCATAACTTGTGTATTTTTATCTGTATTACCAATGCTGAGCATATGGTAGTTTCTCCAAAATCTTAGTTGGATAAGTGAACATTTTAGCAGAATATATTAAAAGAAACAGAAGCTTTAAAAATGGCACTATTATATAGAACAAGTAACTAAATTTTAGAAACTGACAGACTGTTTGTAAATAATTATTTAGAGAAACAATCTAGAATAAAAACAGTAGATATTTATTATTGAAATATACAAGTGAGTCTCCATAAGATGGTTGGTGAAAGAGAACAGTGTAAATGAGCAAGAAAGAAGAAACACATTTTAAATGAATATATATTTTAATTTTAAATAGTGAAATGCGTCACCTCTTCCCAATGAAGAGAAAGTAGTGACAATTGAAAGAAAATTTATATTGTGTTAGAAAATTGTTTATTGATAGGTACTTAACTCAACACAAGGAAGTACGGTGGCATAGTGGGCTACACATTAGGCTGCTAACCTCAAAGTCAGCAGTTGAAAATCACCAACTACTCGGAGGGAGAAAGATGAAGCTTCTATTCCCATAAAGATTGACAGTCTCAGAATCCTGCAAGGACAGTTCCATTTGTTTTAATTGAGACATAATCAACTGAGTATGTGTGTCAGTGTCTGTGTGTCAGAGTAGAAGTATGCTTCTTAGGGTTCTCAGTGGCTTTTTTTTTTTAAGCAAATCATTAGGTTTTTCTTCGGTGGTGCCTCTGGGTGGGTTTAAACTGTCCAGTTTTCAATTTGCAACCAAGCACAGTAACTCATTAAACCCCTCAGGGATTCCTTATTATAGAATTTTTCTTGATAGGTGATACAACCCACAACTATCCTATACAAAATAGAATGAAACACTATAAAGTTCTGCACCATTCTTATAATTGCTCCATGCTTGAAACCATTGTTGCAGCCATTTGTCAATCCATATCGTTGAGGATCTTACTCTTTTCCACTGCCCCGCCACTTTCGCAAGCATGATGTCCTTCCCCAGGGACCAGTCTCTCCTCATAATATGTCCAAAGTTTATAAGAGAATTCTTAACATCCTGGTCTCTAAGGAGCACACCGGCAGGACTTTTTCCAAAGCAGATTGATTTGTTTGACTAGCATTCCACAGTACTTTAAATATTCTTCTCCAACAACACAATTCAAAGGCATTGATTCTTCTTTGGTCATCTTACTTCAGTGTCCAAGTTTCACATGCATCTGAGGCAATGGAAAATATCATGACTTGGGTGAGGCTCACCTTCATTTCAGAGTAACTGCCTGCCATTTCAACACTCTAAAAAGTTCTTATGCAGCATATTTTCCTAATGCATTTCATATTTTGATCTCTTGACTGCTGCTTCCTTGACCCTTGATTGTGGATCCAAGTAACTCAAGCTTATCTCCATTTATCATGATGTTACCTATTGATCTTCTCTACGTTGAGTTGTAAGCTCTACTGAAGGCTGCTATTCTTGACCATCATCTGCAAGTGCTTTCAGTCTTATCGCAGTTGTCAATAAACCTTCCTGTAATCCTGATGCCATATAAGCCAGTTTCTCTGAGTATTTGTTCAGTGTATAGATTGAATTGGTCTAGTTAGAGGATATAACTATGATGCACACCTTTCGCAATTTTAGACCATGCAGTATTTCCTTGGTCTGTTCCCACAACTGTCTCTTGATCCGTGTACAAGTTCTGGATGAGCACAATGAAGTAGTCTGGAAGTCCCGTTTTCTCAAGGCTCTCCACCATTCATTATGGTCCACAGAGGGGAAAGCATTTGCATAGTCAATAAAACACAAGTAAACACCTTTTTGGTATTCTCTGTTTTGAACCCTGATCCATCTGATATCTGCAATGATGTCCCTTATTCCAGGTAAACTTTTGGCAGTTTCTTGCCAATGTACTGTTACAACCATGGTAGATGATCTTCACCAAAATTTTACTTGTGTGAGAAATCCATGATATTATTTTATAGTTTGAGCATTCTATTGGATCACCTTTCTTTGCTATGGGCATGAGTCTGAGTCCTTTCCAGTCATTTGGCCAATTTGTCTTCAAAATATTCTAGTATATTGATAGTAGACATTTTAAAATAAGATATATATTTATATAATATTTAATTTTGATTCTAATTTGAAAATTGCTGTGATTGTATTTTTAAACAAAGGTGTTGTAAACTATATTTTATGGAAAAGGCAGAAATTCTTAGCTCATACAACGCCCAATATTTACTGATTGTGATGTAAATTTTATACTTTCCTAATTAGATTCTCATTATGGTTTGAGATTTACCTGAATGTCCATAAACCTGAAAGATTTGGAACTTCCACTTCATAAATATTTAAGTAATATATCTTAAGTAGTTCAAGATTTTGTTTTTTAATTCTTTCAGAAAATATTAAAATTGAATAAATCCAATATAGCCTTAGATATGTCACTATGAAATTTGGTATACACAATTATTATTGTCTTCTTGATTTATAAAGTTTGCTAAAAATAATTTTCTAAAATATATTTTTTGTTTTTGAAGTACATTTGTAATCATCACTATGCCTTTATATCATCATTTTATCATGAAGTTTTATTGTATTATTTTTCTAGCAGAATAGGTTGTAGATTTATATATGCAAATATTTTGACTCAAAACTAAATATAAATAGAGTTAAAAATCAAGAGAGAATTTTCTGATGATTAGAACAAGCAGTCAATCTAATATAAAAAGGGTAAGATAAGAGTGGCTCATACTCACCATCGAAGAATAATACATATGAAAAGGAATAATGCCTAGGTTATAAATATTATGTAACACATCACATAAGGAATCTTTCATATGAAAAGTTTAGTAACTAACAAACATTTAGTAATTCACTGTTCAAATAAGAGGACTTTTTTCTTTATTTTAGTGTGACAGAAACTGAAAATATACTATTATTGACTGTGGCACAATATTTCAAGGGCTGTTTTTTTTGCTTCATTAGCCTCACGTCCTGATAATAAGCAGCTGTTAGATTTCCATGAATTACAAACATGCTCAAAGTAGTAAAATGCTGTGCCAATTTGATGTGCACCTTCCCTTTAAGAAAGACACATTTCAAATGTTTTCCTTGTTATATGAGTCTAGAAAAAGCACTCTGCATATGCCTAGGAATATATATAGATAATTATTTAACACAATGCTGACAAATGTGCGTTAATGATAAAGAATTAAAAGAGCTTTTTATGACAAAAAAATGTAAAAGGAGGAAATATAAATTGGATAAAATGTTTGCAATATAAGTCCCAGAAAACTGGCTAATGCCTCATAATAACTTATAGAATAATAAGGATAAAAAATCCAATAAAAATGAGTCAACGATGTAAAGAGGAATATCACAGCAGGCTTAGGCAACCTAATCCACATCATAAATACACTATCAAACACAACTAGAAATGCAAAACCAGCAAAAGACAAAGTACCTGACTGGATCCTTCCACAAGTTAGACACATAAGCACAGGAACAGACTTTATCTACAGAATAATTAGAGAACCCACAGACTGGGAATACATTTTTGATCAGAATATATTGGACAAGGGGCTTATTTTGAAAACGAACAGAAAATTTCAGAACTGCAAAAAAAGTAAAAAGAATCTCATTTAAAAATGGGCAAAGGACATGAAGTGATACGTGATTAAAGAAAATATTCAGTTGGCCAACAAATATATTAAAAGATCCCAATGATCGTTAGCTATTAAAGATGTGCCAAGTCATTCTATGATGCTCACCTTCCCGACACAACCGCTGAAGACAAAACGGGTGAATAAGCAAATGTGGTGAAGAAAGCTGATGGTGCCCGGCTATCAAAAGATATAGCGTCTGGGGTCTTAAAAGCTTGAAGGTAAACAAGCGGCCATCTAGCTCAGAAGCAACAAAGCCCACATGGAACAACATATCAACCTGTGTGATCACGGGTTGTCAAACGGATCACTGAAGACAAATGGGTGCATAAGCAAATGTGGTGAAGAAAGCTGATGGTGCCCGGCTATCAAAAAATATAGCGTCTGGGGCCTTAAAGGCTTGAAGGTAATCAAGCGGCCATCAAGCTCAGAAGCAACAAAGCCCACATGGAAGAAGCACACCAGCCTATGCAACCACGAGGTGTCGAAGGGATCAGGTGTAAGGCATCATCAGAACAAAAAATCTTACCATAGTGAATGATGGGGGGAGTGCAGAGTGGAGATCCAAAGCCCATCAGTAGGCCACTGGAGATCCCCTTGCAGAGGGGTCTCGGGGAGGAGATGAGCCAGTCAGGGTGCGATGTAACAATGATGAGAAATACAACCTTCCTCTAGTTCCTAAAGGTTTCCTCCCCGCTCCCACTACCATGACTCGAATTCTATCTTGCAAGACTGGCTAGACCAGAGGAGGTACACTGGTACAGATAGGAACTGAAAATACAGGGAATCCAGGACGGATGAGCCCTATAGGACCAGTGGTATGAGTGGCAAAACAGGGTGGGTAAAGGGAGAATGGGTAGGAAAGAGGGAACCGATTACATGGAACTGTGTGTGACCTCCTCCCTGGGGGACAGACAATCAAAAAGTGGATGAAGGGAGACGTCGGACAGGGCAAGATATGACAAAATAACCATTTATAAACTATCAAGGGCTCATGCGGGAGGGGGGAGCGGGGAGGGAGGGGAAAAATGAGGACCTAATGTCGGGGGTTTAAATGGAGAGAAAATGTTTTGAGAAACGATGTACAAATGCGCTTTACACAATTGATGTGTGTATGGATTGGGATAACAGTTGTATGAGCCCCAAATAAAATGATTTTTTTAAAAGAAAAAAAATAAATAAATAAATAAAAAATAAAGATGTGCCAAGTAAAACAAAGATGTAATAACATCTCTCCCACATTAATAGCAAGTTTTAAACAAAAGAAAATCATACAGATTTGTTAACTTTAAATAGATTGTGGAACATTCATGCACTGTTGGTGGGATTGTAACATGGTTACAACCACTTTGGAAAACAGTATGGAAATCCCTTAAAAATTTGAAAATAGGAATATCACATGATTTAGTAATTCCACAATGTGGTATATATCCAACAGAAATGAGATATGACAAGAATAGATACATGAATAACTATACTCATAGCAGCACTATTCACATTAACAGATGCATATATAAACCAACTGTGGTATGTACAATGGAATACTACACAACATTAAAAAATAATGTTAAATATACAAAATCCCTTGCAACATGAATGACCTTGAAAGAAGCTATGCTGAGTAAAATAAGTCAATCACAAAAGGTCAAATATTGTACAAAAGACCAAGTAAACAATTTTAACACAGAAGATGCATTGTCTAATAGCTACCAGCAATGGGAACAGAATAGAAAATGAATAATACATTAGATGGTAAACATGTGAAGCAGGTATAAATTAGATCTCAAAGTACAACATGACCTAGAGACCAGGAAGGCAATATGCAAGAAAGGGGAGATCAGCAAAAACCCAGGCAATGGAAGGCATTCAGAGTACACCAGTTTAAGGCACCAATGGGAAATATTATATATACAATCCTGCAATAACTATAATAAAGTTTTTCTGCAAATGAATACATAGATACACAGGTTGAGCAGGTATGGGAAGGAGAATGGTACGTTTGATTTCAGCTGTACTTCAAAGATATCCATGGACATAGTACAGCACACCAGAAAAATAAATAAATAAATAAAAACAATCCAAGCCTACTGCCTTCAAGTCTACTTTGACTCCTTGTGACCCTATAGGACTTTAAGTGCTGACCTTTTGATTAGCACACAGCTGGTACCTGGGAGACATTATCAGGGCTCGCTATGGTAAAGCACTTGGGGGGAAATATGAAAAATACTTAATATAACAAACACTTTGAGGGAATGCTTCTCTGAGTCTGTGGGGTCATGAACATAGTCTTGGGAGACATTAAGGTTAATTGACCAAATACAGTCCACAAAGAATATATTTTACATCCTACTTTGGTGAATAGGATTTAATGAGGTTCTAACAGCACCCATCTATGGTTCAACTACTAGTATTTCCCTGTCTGAAACAAAGTGGAGGAATGCCAATCTCAAGTGCATGAAATCAATTAGTCCAAATAACGAAATAAATAAATAAATAAATGAAAATTTAAAACCTACATGAACCTTCACCTCCCCGACCATGAAATCAAAGAACTGGATGGAGCCCAGCTGCCGTGGCCAATCACTCTGGAAGTAACCAGAATATCAGTCCACGGATAGAGTGGGTAAACATGTGGACCAATACTTGGGGACCGACAAAAAAATGAATCTTACTGGTCTTGTAGATCCAGGCCTAGAACTGAATTTACCACCATAGCTTAGTTTCTAGCCATAAAACAGAAAAGTATATAAGATAAACTAAGAGAGAGGTGTACCTCCTTAGGACATTCAGCCATTCAAAATAGGAAGCATTTAGGCAGGACATTTAGGAAGCAAAAATCAAGACAGTTTAGAAAAGAGAGAAGAGGAAAGAGTAATGCTAAGAGAGGGTGGGATGAGTGCTGTTGCCTTTGGGGACTGCAGTCAATGACACGAATCAGTGTAAGTGTGAACGATGGCATGGATAAATAATTTTCACAATAAAATTTTAAACAATTACATGAGGTTGCTTTAAGAATTATATGGTAATATATTTGGAATTTCCTCAAGATTAAAAAGTGTTAAAGATGCTAGCTTGATTCATAACAAGAGAAATGTGAAGCTCACCTACACTATTCTCATTTATCAGAATGGTAACATTCAGAAATTTGATATCTCACTATATCTCACTATGAGGGAAAATTGCAAAAGAAATTTATAATGATATACTCTGAATGTAGAGGCCTTTTATAGTATTTAATAAAATCATCTGAGTTTGTATAGAGTCCTGCTGGAATAGTGGGTACTTGTGGTAGTTATATAATCCTTTGTCAATTTGAAAGGATTAAGAGTGAAGGGGTGGAGTCTAGCCTGCCATTCAGGTCATAGCCAATGAAACCTCTGTGTGGACATGGCCTTCTCCTGAGGATTCTGGGAACTCCTGTATTCCTTCTTGGAGGCAGGAGACACATTCTCTCTCTCTCTGCTCACTTCTTGGAAGACACTGCAGCTGAGAAGACATATGGAGCTACGTTAGTGCCCTGAGTTGGAGAAACCATGTGGAGACACCTCCCAGTGTTGAGATGCTTACAATGCCACTGGATGCACAATACTTACCACCCACTGGCCTGTGATCCTCTTGCATTCGGCATCATTGCATGTATTTTGTGAGCCTGAGGAGGACTTTATAGAATGGTATCTGACATGTGGGCTAATGTCAGATTTATGGACTTGATATGGACTGGCTGGGATGTTTTCTCAATACTCAATTGCTCTTGTATATAAGCTCTTTCTTATACACATATGCGTGTTAATGAATTTGTTTCTCTAGTCAACCCAGACTAACACAGTATTCGCTGTGCTACTAATTCCAGGGTCAGCAGTTTGAAGATACCAGTGGCGCCTCCAGAAAAGGGTGCAGTCTTCGGGTCCCTGAAACAGGTACCCAAGCGGCAGTTGTACTGTGTCCTCTAGGCTCGCTATGAGTCAGAATAAGCTCGATGTCAGTGGAGTGGATTTGAAGTTATAATCCTCAATCTCAGTTCTACAAAGGTATTTTGAAGATATATGCCCAACAATACCACGGACATACATTTTCTTCAATTTATTTGCCTTGGCATTTTGTAAGAGAAAAATAGGTGACATACCTAAATGAACATGTTGACTATTCTTGCATAAATAATACTTTATTCATACAATATGAAAAAAACAGAAATTCATTTTTTTTTAAATTTATGGACCTCCTTGGATTCCTTGCCCAGGGAAACTAGTAAACTCTATTTTTAAAATAAAAGTAAACAGACACATTTTCTAAACATGTTTCTATTGACAGGGAAAACAATTTTCAAGATAAGACAAAACCATTTGATCCAGGAACTCACTAAGAATTACGTGATAGCTAGACTTTAGATTTTATGTCAACTTAATGTATTTGTCCAGAGGATGGGGTGGAATCCCACCTCTCTATCGGATCATAGCTGGCGATTTTTCCCTGGAGATATGGCCCTTTTATAAGAGAGATGCTGAAGGATCAGGAGAAAGATAAGACTTCCTACTCTGATAAAGAGTTATAGTCTCAGAAACCCACAGGCGCCTTGTCCTACAAGGTCTCTATGAGTCAAAATTGACTTGATGCCAGTGTTGGTGGTGGTGGTATTGTTGCTGCTCTGTAGTTTTTTGCCAAGAGAAGGCTTGAACCTTCTCTTGACTCTGACTTCTTGCTTGCGGGGATTCTGCATCTGGCTCTGGGGCAGGGGCCAGTGGCCAACCTGACCTGCTGTCTCTAAGAGCTGTGTTCCTGCTCTACTTGGGTCCATGTAACTGCACCAACTGGCCTGGGAGACCTGAACTTCCTGCTTGGCCTTTCTGCCTCATCCACTGGGGGTTGTGTGAGTCAGAAAAGGAGCTCCGGCTAGCATCTGACCCATGGATTTGATTTTGACTCAGTTGAGCCTCTTTCTTGATATAAATTTCTTTGTTATACATATGTGAATATCACTAGTTTTTATTCTCTAGAAAATTCAACCTAATACAAATGTCAAGAGTGCAGTGTTTCAATCATGACTTGCTTCCTCTAACCTCTTTTAGGTAAGCGTTTTGCAAATTTCACTCTAAACACATGCCATTACATTCAAAAGCTCTCTTTGTCACAAGCTCCAAGAAGAAGGCTACAGTGCTTTCCTAGGAGGGACAGACAACAATTTTCACTCTACCCAGGTAACTTTTGAGATTCTAAATTTTAGGGGATTGCAGTTGAAAGCTAAAATCTCCCTGCTTCTGCCATGCCTCCACTTGTGGGGCATTACCTTGGCTGTCCACTTCCTGCCAAGAAGTTGATTCTGACTAATAGAAACCTACTGAACAATGTAGAACTGCTCCATACAGTGTCTGAGGTGGTAAATATCCCACAACAGAAAAGCTCACGTATTTTTTTCTCCTGGAGAGACTCGTGGCTGCAGTCCAGTGTGTAACCACTAGGGCTCCCATCTGAATGAACAGCACAGAAAATACTAGGATCTGATTTACCATAGATTTAGTTTATTTGTCAATCAAGAGCTAAGTACCAGAAAAATCCAGATAAGAAGATAATTGGCTGTAGTGACCATTCTCCACTACTAAGTATCTAGTTCCAAAGCAAAGGCATGGTTCGGAGCTTTTTCTCAGGGTGTGATGCAAACATAAAGCAGAAGACTCGGAAGCTCTTTCAACTAAATTAAACTTTATGTGAAATAGTGTGCAGAAGGGAAAATCTAAGACTACTATCAAACTAACAAGGGAGGTTTTGATGTAAAGCAACACAGAGGAGACTGGTAGTTCTATTAGTGATTTAAGCTAACCCATAGGCCAGACAGGTTACCAAATAGATCCAAAGAAAGAGATAAAGAGGCAAAGCCCTCCTGAGATCAAAAACCATCTAAACACTGGCAACTAAAGTGAGTTCACAGGAAAATTGGGTCTGCAAAGGAAACTCAATTTAATTAGCTCAGTCTATGGAGCAATTTATGACAGTCTATTGTTAAAAACAGTAGCACATCTGGCCACCAATTAGTGGAGCTAAAGAATTGGGTTTGGTTAGGAAAAGAGACCTTTAAAGAGAGCCTTGTCAAAACGACTGTGAGACCAGAGAGACTGTTTATATGTTCAGGTTTCAATCTCTAGAAAGCAATGTTAACAGACTTCAGCAAAATAATCCAGCTACTCAATAAATAAATAGACAATATAACCAGTGTTATAGATTTAATTGTGTCTCCTCAAAACGTGTGCCAACTTGATTAGGCCATGGTTTAGTAGTTTGGCTGTTATGTAATGCTCTAATGCTTTAATGTGGCAGGAAATATTTGTATTAATGTTGTATCTTATCATACTTATTCAGTCTCTATGCTGAGCAAATAATTAGAGAAACTGGCTTATAAAATGAAGAATGTGGCATCAGGACTGGAGGAAGGCTTATTAACAACCTATGATTTGCAGATGACACACCTTGCTTGCTGAAAGTAAGGAGGACGGGAAGCACTTGCTTTTGAAGGTCAAAGATTGCAGTCTTCAGTCTAAATTACAAATTACTATAAATAAGACCAAAATCCTCACAATTGAACTGAGAGATAACATCATGATAAACTGAGAAATGGTTGAAGTTGTCAAGGACTTTGTTTTGTTTCAATCCATAATCAATGCTCATGGAAGCAGTAGTCAAGGGATGAAAATATGAGTTGAATTAGGTAAATGTGCTGCACAAGAACTTTGTAGAGTATTAAAAATCAAGGATATTGCTTTGAGGACTAAGGTGAGCCTGACCCATGCCAAGGTATTTTCCATTGCCTCATAGGCATGTGAAAGTTGGACATTGAATAAGGAAGACCTAAGAAGAACAAATGAATTTGACTTGTGATGCTGGGGGAGAATATTGGAAGTGCTGTGGACTGCTAATAGGCCAAATCAATCTTCCTTGAAATAATACTGCCAGAGTGCTCCTTAGGGGTAAGGATGGTAAGAATTCATCTTGCATACTTTGGGCATACAGAGAGACCAGTCCCTGGAGAAGAACATCATGCTTGGTAAAGTGGAAGGGCAGTAACAAAGAAGACAGCCGTCAAGGAGATGGATTGAAGCCATGACTTCAAAAGCTCAGGCAGATGAAGCATTGTGAGGATGGCACAGGACCTTGCAGTGCTGCACTCTGTCATTCATGCAGAAGCTGTGGGTGGGAACTGACTCAATGGAACCTAACAACAATATGACTGTTGTGTAATTAGCCACCCCCCCCAAATGCTTTGACCAAATATGATAAGCCAATTATCTGCAAAATGATTAGAAGTAGGACACAACACCCTTATTCTCATATAGCTCTGATCTGACTTAAGGGGGATTTCCCTGAGGTGTTGCCTACAGCACCATTTATCTGACAAGGCATCACAGGCCAGAGTGAGGCAGACATGCTACCACCAAGAATGAAAAGTTATGTGCTGAGCTCATCCTGTACTGGGAACTTCCTGAATTTAGAAGATGGTAAATGCCAAGCCACATGGATAGTTCCCCAAATTACTAGGCTTTTAGATGCTTACAGAAAGGATCAAAAGATTAAAGTTCTTTCCTTAGATCTGGCACCATGAATTCAGACGGATAGCCTCCTGAACTATGAGAGATGAGCCAGCTATTGGATCCAGACCAAGTAAAAAAGCACGTCATCTCTCCCCCAGCAATCACTTACACTGGAAGCAGCCCACAATCTGGAGGAAACTGTCCTTTGATTAAGTGCATCCGGGCTTTGAATTGAATAAAGGTGTTAATCTCATTCTGATTTTGCAACAAATTGGCAGTGAGAATCCAGACCCAGCCAAGATGAGACAAAATCTACTGTCTAGAGCAAGTTAGCACTGATCTTCTTTACATACTCAGATGAGGAGGGGACTGGGAGTGTCACAAAGATGGTGCCTTGCCCATGTCCAAGTTTCTATTAAAGTGTGATTTCTGCCTTCTGACATCAAAATATAGATGATGCTCTAATCACTACAGTAACTTATGTGGGCCAGAGCTAGTGCTGTGATTCTAGCCTCCCACTAGTCTCAATGAATAGGCTATAGCAGGAAGTGAATTCCTGGTCTAACACAGGTATCACAGATGACTGTTAATCTGAAAAGCACTCTCCAAAGTAACTAGATGTGGTGACTTGAGTCACATCTTCTAGTCAGGCAAAGATTCAGTATCCATCTCACCTTAATTTTGCCTAGAATACCAAGTAACCCACACCAAAATGGGACTAAAGTCCAAGAAGTGGAGGCAAGAGTTTACAATATATCACAGAACGTGGATTGGGGTTCAAAAAGAAACAGCAACAGCAACAAAACCGAACTCACCGCTGTGGAGTTGTCTCCAGAAGACAGCGTAGAGACGGGGGGTTTCTAAGACTCTAAATCTTTAAGGAAGTAAAATGCCTCATCTGGTTCATGTGGTGCAGCTGGTAGTTTTGAACATGTGATCCAGTGGTTAGCATCCCAATGTGTAACACACTACATGACCAGGACTTCTGGATTTTGTATGGCTGGAAGGGCCACACTAAATAATTAACTATATCACATCTATCTATCTATCTATCATCTATCTATCTATCTATCTATCTATCTATCTATCTATCTATTGATATCAACATAGATAGATATAGATATAGATGATATAGATATAAATATAGAGTCAGAAGGAAGAGAGAAAGTAGAGGCGGTGGGAGTGGTTAAAAAATGATAATATGTAGGAAAATAATGACTAAAAGCTTTACAAATATGATTTAAAGTCTTAATCTACATTTCAAGAATATCAACAAAATCCATATGAGATAAATATAATGAATTCCACAAATGTTTACATCTAAAATTTCTGTAAGGCAAAAATAAGGAGGAAAATCTGAAAAGGAGAAAAGGAGAAAAACAAAAATAGAAGACAACTCTTACAAGGAATCTCTCAGGCAGTTTAACTCACTTTACATTAAAACATTTGGTGGGCAAATGAATACTACGACTGAAAATTCACTGCAATCCACTTGATCCCTGTTTGGGGTTGTCAGTCTGCACAGGAGCGGCTTCTCTCACAGAGCGCTGTTGGGTTTGAAAGACTAAATGTGCAGTTAGTTATTGCCCCGCAGCCACATCGGAACTCCCGTAAACGAATGCAATCATCATTCATTGATAGTGCTTGTATTAGTCTGGGTACTTTAGAGAAACAAATCCACAGAAACTCATGTAAAAGAGAGAGTTTTATATAAAGGTTAACAGTGCAGCAAGAAAACATCCCACCCCAGTGCTGCCCAAGCCCATAAGTCCAATATTCACCCATTAACCCATTATGTCCAACTCTAGTCCACAAAGTCTTCCTCCATCTCACAAAGCAGATGCAATGATGCCGACTGCAGGAGGAAAGCTAAGTCAGTGAATGTGAAAACATCTCAGCGCTGGCAGGGGTCTCCACACAGGAGCTCCAGCACGCAGGGCTGCATCGGGGTAGGTCCATGTGGCTTCTCCTTGGGGATGTCTTGCAGGAAGTGAGCCTTGTAGGCTGAAGCAGGGAACTGGCTAAGGCAGCTGCACCCTGGTGCAACCATCACAAAACAAGAGACCCTAGAACTTGAAAGGTGAGGCTCACCGAGCCATTTATCCTGCCGCCCTTCAATTAATCCCATATGTGTTTATCGGTCAGGTTGGTACAATAAACTAACTCAGTGCTGAAAGGCAATGACTTCTAACTAAAAATGTGGTTGGGTGCCTTCAAGCCAGTTCTGGTCCACCATGACCTTCTGCACTCAGCACACGTAGGAAGCACCGCCCCATCCTGGCCTCTCCTCAAATGTGTTCCTAGGACTGATCGCACTGCTTCAGCCATCCTGTCGGTCCATCTCCTTGAGGGCCTTCCTGTCCTTGTTGCCCCTCTGTTTTACCAAACATGATGTCTTCTCTCCTGACGACATGTCCAAAATAGGTACGATGAAATCTTGACATCATTACCTCTAAAGAGTACTCTGGGTACATGTCTGCCAAGGCTTTGTCCTTTTAGCATCCCTGGCACTTTGAATGTTCCTCTCTCATCGCCATTATCAAAACGCATTGCTTCTTCTTCAGTCTTTTTAATTCAATATCCAACTTCCACATGCTATGAAGCAAAAGAGAATAGCATGGCTTGGTTCAGACCCACCTTAGTCCTCAAAGCACATCCTTGCTTTTCAACACAACAACAAGGTCTGGTGCAACAGATTTACTTAAAGCAGTTTTCAAAAATAATGTAAAATAAAGACATTCTTAGATTAAAAACTGAAATCGTCTATTGCCAACCTACAAGAAACACCACAGAAAGTACTTTCGACTAGGAGCAAGATACTCTAGATTGAAATTCAGATTCATTAAAATAAAATAAAATTGCATGGGTAAGCTATTCATAGAATCAAAAAATTAAATTTAAATGTACATTTATTTTGCTTTTGGTCACAGCTTTAGCTTATTTAAAACATAATTATACATATGTCTAAAATTATATTATATTTTCCTATAGTATATAGAAATGTAAATATTTGTCAGTGACCACATGAAAAGTCTTGATGGAACAGCGTTGTTGGACTAAGAAATAGCTCAGTATGGTCACTCACATATACAAGAGTGAATGAAGATAGACAATAATGGAAATAAGAAGGCAGATGTAATAGATGTTAAGTATATAATTTCTCGCCATTATTTCAGTTTCTTTAAAATACATAAAATGTAACAATTTCAACCATATACTATGTATTTTGTATATAGTTAAAATATAAATTCAAACAAAATAATCCTGTTTCAATGGAGTGGATTTGGACTCAAAGTATCCCTCTAGAATAGAGTGCAAGTGTCCCACAAAGCTTTCAAAGCTTTAATCTTTCTTCTGAAGAGCTGCTGCTGGTTTTGAACTGTTAACCTTTTCAGTTAGCCATTTAGTGCTTAGCCACTGCATCCTCAGAAGTGCTACATGTAATAATCCTTCAAAAGAAAGGGACGAGAGTGACAGAAGTACTGTATGTTGGAATGATGTTGCTGTTTTTTATTCAAACTTGTTATTGTGTATTTTGGTTGTTCGTTGTCCTCAAGTCAGTTGTAACTCGGGTGACTCTCCCTGAGCAGAAGTGCTTCCTAGAGTTCTCAGGGGCTGACCTTTCACAAAGCTTACATTCCACGGTGTATTTGGGTGGGCAAAGCATGCTTTGGTCAAGCATGCTTCCCCTAGAGATTCATTAATAAATATAATTAATATAAATCAGAGGTAGATATTGACAAGTAAGATGCATAAATCTGAAAGGAACAACACATATAATAACAAAACTATAATGGAAAGAATTAAATAAACTGAAAGTATTACATTAAAAAATACTTCCTCAATATACAATATGGTTATAAATGAGAAAACAATGAACATAAAGGTAAAATGGAAGACATAAATTCAATTATGTCAATGTTATATTTAAAGTAAATCAATGGATATTCTAATTAAAAGGCACAGATTTTTCCACTGGACTTTGAAAAAAAGAGTGGTGTCTGAAGGGAAATATTTTAGATGTAATAATAATAATAATAGAAAGCAAAGGGATGAAGAGGATATATCGTTATATTCTATATGGCTATAAGATAGCCATAGGTAGATGTGGTTATAATAATATCAAACTTCATATTCCCCAAAACAAAAGGGAATAACAAGAAACATATTTTATATGAATTTACAGGTGAATCAATCAAGAAATAATAAAAAATTAATATATGAACTTAATAACACAGAACCCATATATATGCAGTGTATGCAAGGAGGCTTCTGACAATTCATGGAAATTTTTCATTATCTTTTAATTCCACAAATTTTGGATGCTCCTTTGTGATATATTCAACTTTTCAGCAAAATTTTTTGACACAAACCACTATCCAATAATATTTTTGTACATTCATACTAGGAATACATAATCATTGTAACAAAGAAAATAGACCAGGGAATTGTTTTCTGTCAAGATATTTACCTCTTGCTTCTTTGAATGTAACAATCACAGTCTTACAAGAATTTCATTTGGAAACCTTATCTCATCCACCTGACAGCCTTGACCTTACTTCTGCCCTGCCATTTGGGCAGTTTTCCCCCCCAAAACTCTCATACTTCAAAGGACAATGATTGGAGACACTCAATCGCACCAGAACCGCTATTCTGACATGATGTGAACTGAGGAGAAAAGAAACCTTCGTGAAATTGTCAGATGAAAACACGGCAGCACTGACTGGAGAAGAGTGTGGTTCTAGATGGAGGGTGTGTGAAGAGAGAAAAGTATAGAATCAAACCTTACGGGCTTCCTGCCACATGGTTAGGTTCTATTTTTAGCAGAAGGTTGCTGTTCTTTCTGATTTTTTTCCAGTTCTCTTCTAAAAGTTACATTGTTTATAAATATGTGCCTACGTTATTATTTTCTTTCAAAAATCTATTAAATCTCTGGACTCTCTTTGATGGATAGATGATAGATAGTAATAAAGGTTATGAATAATTCGTGACATAATGTGTGGGATTTACAAAAACCAGGCAACAAGGGTTTTTTTTCAATATTTTAAAATCATTGTATTAGGGGGGCTCATACAACTCATCACAATCCATACATACATCAGTTGTGTAAGCACATTTGTACATTCATTGCCCTCATCATTCTCAAAAACATTTGCTCTCCACCAAGCCTCTGGCATCAGCTCCTCATTTTTCCTCCTCCCTCCCCGCTCCCCACTCCCTCATGAGCCCTTGATAATTTATAAATTATTATTTTGTCATATCTCGCACTATCCGACGTCTCCCTTCACCCACTTTTCTGTTGTCTGTCCCCCAAGGAGGAGGTCACATGTAGATCCTTGTAATCGGTTCCCCCTTTCCAACCCACTCTCTCTCTCCACTCCCAGTATCGCCACTCATAACACTGCTCCTGAAGGGATCATCCGCCCTGGATTCCCTGCGTTTCCAGTTCCTATCTGTACCAGTGTACATCCTCTGGTCTAGCCAGACTTGCAAGGTGGGGCAGGGTGGGGTGGGGGGAACAAAGTTTTTTTTTCAATCTACAATCATAAATAAGACTTTTAATTATTATATAAATTTTAACCAAATAATTGATGTTAATTTACAATCATGTTATTTACTGCCTGCTTTTTATGTCTCATTCTTATATAAAAGTTATTCAGAATAATGAGTATTTTCCCTTGTTATCAGGACAGTATGCTTGGTAGAGTGCAGGGGCAGTGAACAAGAAGGCCCGTGATGAGGTGGATTGACACAATGGCTGCAACAATGAGCTAAACATGAAAACAATTTTAACAATGACATGGAAACATAGTATTTTCTTCTATTGTACATGGAGTTGTTGTGAGGATGAAACCACTCGATGGGACCTCACTGCAACAGCAAATCTGCTACTGAAAAGTGTAAAGTAAGTCCAATTTGCTTAGCGGAGTTTCCAAATCGGGGCCTTTGGTGTGGCCTATAAAGGATGTTGTGTACCATTAAAGGGGAGAGTCTGAAGTTCTGGTTGTCCACAGCCTGAGGCCTGGGTCACCAAGGGCTGGATGGACATCATGTGCAGCTGCCATCTATCAAGGAATTGATTCCTCTGAAGTGGACTGTTCTTTTTGTAGTCTGTGCTTAGACTGGAAACTCTGCTGAAACATGTTCTCCTTGGGTGACCCTGTGGATAATGGAAAGCGCCAGAGACAGAGCTTCCAATATCACAGCAACACAAAAGCACAAAAGCCACCGCAGCACAATAGACAGAAAGACAAATGGTATGCCTGCTAATACAGATAGATACATACAAATGACTAAAGAAAAAAAAATGTGCTGAAAACCTTGTATTCTAGTCATTATATGTAAACAATCAAGAACATTTTTTTTTAAAAACACGGGATAAATAAAAATAAGGGTAATTTGTATTTAAGATTAGACTCCATTCCTGCTTGTGTTAGAGAATTTTTCTTTTCTCATCATGTAGATACAGCTGTTATGTCTCGTTTACAGAGGGAATGAAAGCACAAGTGATTATTTGAAAACTTTTCATGCAACATGCTCTCAGAAAATAGATCATTTTAAGCAAGCAATTTTCAACTTGTGTTCTTACCATGTTAAAAGAATGTAGTTTGATTTAAATATAATATTCTTGAAAGGCCTGCACTATATGTTCTCAGAAAAACTATCTTAAATATGCTAGTCAATACCTAAAAAACCTGTTTGCTATCAGTTAAAACCTTATTCTGATATTGTTCTGTGGTCTGTTTGCATAACGAAAGCTTGATAAAACACTAAGTGTTTCTGAATCTTTTGTAGGTAGTATACACTTTTTTTTCTTTTTTCTTTTCTCTCTTGTGACCCTTCTGAAAGTTTCCCTTGACGTCCTGAGGGACATGCATTGTCCCCAAAATTCCACCTCCAACATCTCAGTCTTCCTCAGTATACATGGAAGCATGGGTCCTAAATAAATATGTTACTATTTTCTATTTTCTCTAACAAAAAATCAGACACCACTTGCAATACCCCACTCATAAATCCAGTAATTTGGGGAATATACACATTTCTTCAGTTTCAAACTAGGATGCATGCACTGTCAATGGTAATGTATGCAGCTTCCCAGGAAACACAAAAGACAAAAAATATTGGGGATCAACTGTATATCTCAATGGTAATAGAAGTATTAAACAAGTCAAACATCTTTTAAAAATCTGCAATTACCTTTCTGTTAGTTGCTAATTTATGCCCTATGTTTAAAGTTTGTTTTGTTTTGTTTTTTAAAAAATTAGTTTCATAATACTTAAGCTGCAGTGAAAATGTATTTTTCTTTAAATCACATATATATGATTTTATATATATATAGGTTTTGACTTGAAGTAAGATAGCTTTGAAATATGGCAAAAAGATAGATTGAGAATAAAACTCTTACTTTCCACATGCTTAGAAAATTAATTCTGTTATACTAAGGACCCAAGGGACAGCTAAATATAGTAAGTGTTCCATTCATCCTAAGAGTTTGTCATACTTGAATAATCTGGGCCTGGATGAAATTGACTAACCAACATTTTTAAAGGCTATAAATGAAGGCAAAACTTGAACGTGTTAACAGAACAGTAAATCACTTTTAATATTTACTTGGTCTTTATTTGTAATTGGAATGAGAAAAAAACAAAATATGTCTAATGAATGTTGTAATTAAATATTATTTGTATTATTAACTTCAAAAAAACCTTTATTTTTTAGGCAAGGAATGTTATAGAGACCTAAACTTTATTAACATCAATTATTCAATCACACAGTTGAACATAAAAAAACTCCACATTGGTTGGTATCAAAGAGAAAAGCAAAACAAAACAAAATCCTGCATCACACATCTATAACTACATGCCTTAAAGGCACAACACTCATCTAAAGAGGCAGACGGATGACGTGTTCTCTTTGCTTGCAGGTCCTCTTGTGGCTCGGACTTGCGGTCATTGGGGCAGTTGAGTGGGTTCTCACCCAAGTGCCTCCTTGGGCAGCAGAAGGAAACACTGCTCTTCTGTGCCGTCCTCACCGTTGTTCCTGGGCCGGAGTCCGTTCCTGCAGCCACAGTGCCAACCCATCCCTTTGAGGGCCTTCCTTTTTGTTTCTGGCTCTCGACTTTCCCAAGCATGATGTCCTCCTCCAGGGACTGGTCTTTCCTGACCACAGAAGTTAAAGAAGTAAGACTAAGTTTCACCATCCGTACTTCCAAAACAAGATCAGCACTCCTCCCTGATGGCTTCGAAGACAGATTTGACTGTCCTATGGGCAGTCCATGATGCTTCCAACAGCCTTTGTCGGCACCATAATTCAAATGCATTGAATTTTCTTTGGTCTTTTTCACTCAGTTTTCAACTTTCACATGCATAAGAGGCAATGGAAAATATCATGGCTCGGGCAGACACATTTTAGTTTCCAAAATAACATCCTTACTTTTCAATGCTCTAAAAAGGTCGTTTGTGGTAAATTTACCCAGTGCAATGCATCTTTTGATCTCTTGACTGCTACTTTCATGAGCATTGATTGTGGATCCAAGCAAGAGTAGCCCTTGGCAACATCAATCGTTTCTCCATTTCGGATGATGTTACTTATTGGTCCACTTGTGAGGAATTTGGTCTTGTATATATCGAGTTGTAATGGATACTGAAAGCTGCACTTTTAACGACCTTTTATTGGTATTTAATACAGATATCATATCATTCCATAGTTCAATCACATCAAGCGGTGTTGTACAATGGCTACCACAGTCAGTTTCAAAACATTCTTTTCTTCCTCATCTTCTTGACATCATTTCCCTTTTATCCACCACCACCACCACCGCCACCACTGTACCCCTCGGAAACTTATTCTACTTGCTGTCGCTAAAGGTTAATCAATCATGGGTTTCATGTACTGAAAAACAGAAAAACATAACAAATATTCAAGAGGGTGACCTCCCCATGACATAACACATCTGAGATCAACCCCAATATGAAGAAACAAAAGACAGAAAACCAGATCAGTACTCACAAAATTTGTTTAGAACATTCATATTCAATAAGTAGATTGGAAACTGTTCTATACTAGAAACATAGGCATTGTCATGATATCTGATGAATGAAGAGGGAAACATTCTTTAAAATATACAGATAATATTTAATGTTTTTCAAAATGAATTCCCTAAGTTTTAGTCTTTTTCCATGGAAGATTATATTCAATCAAATATCTTTTCTAAGGAATAACATTAGCAATGCACATACAATAATTTGACAGCATTTAACAAATTAAGAACACTTAAATTATAATAATCATAAATATTGCATTAAATATTCAATTTTCTATTAAGTTTTAGGAGAAGACACATTAAATAAACAAGGTGCATTATTTACTAGTGAAAATGTCAGAAACTTTAATAGGATAATATTCATGTGTCCAAGAGAGTTATATATTTGGCAGACAATTTTAAAATCATTTGATAAAAGTACTTTTTGCTGTAATTTTTTCATAAATATATTTACATAATCACTGAGTTAAAAATAGTTTGTTGTATGATGTCAGTTTTTCTGTAAACTCATTTAATTGAACCTAAAATGAATATTAGTTCATTGGCCAGGGCTGAGAGCACTAATATAAATTTCATTCACTTTCTATACACAATTATATCTAATTTGGTTGTGTCACGCACAATTTACTTTATAAATAATATTCTATCCTTGACAGTCTTCATTACTTTACTCACTGAAGGTAATATTTAATCAGAAAGTATTGAAATCAGCAATTATGATAGAATTTAAAAGTTGGAGAATGAATCTCTTCACATTTTAACATAGTAAGCTTCAACAGACAAGGATGATGGAGACTTACTAGCTGTACTCAGAAACAAGACTTCCTACAGAGCTTAAAGAATATAAAACTTGAGTTTTATGTGGCACCAATATTGAATAATTCTTAGTATTGAGAACATAGAAAGACTTCTTTACAATTCAATGTAACTGAACTTAACTAGGGCAGCACAGTTTTCAGTATCTATGAAACAAAACTGTGTGCCCATAGACTGCCATTTCATGTCTCTGTACCTACCACTGAGATTCGCTAGTCATATGTCTAGTGATTACTCCAACACTGGTGGCTTAAGAAAAAAATTGAAAGCAATAGACAATGTCCATCAATATGGATAACTTTTAATATAAAGATATGTAATCATTAAATAATGAGGACTTACAACACAAGACCATTAGTGTATATTATGAACTGAAAATTGCTTCTAGCAGAATAATAGAAATGGAATCTTTACATTTTATTAAAAGTAAATCTAGGCAAGAAAATAATCATAAAACAATGTATTTATATACACAGCTAATATAAATATTAGCCTATATTTTAGGAGTACATAAAATATCTCTATGTCTATTTTCAAGTTATCAATTTAAAATGATTTTGACCCTTCGTTTAATCTTCGTGATAAACAAGCTCAAGCGCTTACGTGATTAGAGAACAGAATCAGGATGCTCGTCTTGCTCTCTGACTGAGACCTGTGTGTGTCGGAATGTGTTTCTGCTGCGAGGTTTATGTCATCATACTTATTAAGCATCTGGAAAAAGTATTGCTAAATATTTAAACACTCAAATATACTTACTGTTATTGATGTCAAAACTATTACTGGCTCTTTCTAATATTATATTTATTGGGAATTCCCATTCAACACATTATTCAAATGCTGGTTCTCGCCGCACTCAAGGAACATGGAACAGCCACACTCCTGTTTGCTTTTAAGATGGAAAGAAGCCTGACCAATCCGGTTCCTGTTGGTAAACCTACTGTTTGATCACATAAGTCTTAAACTTTTATATTCTAAAATAGTGTATATGATTATTTTATATGTTTTAATCAACTATTCAGTGATTTAAATATATAACTTATTCTATATAGTTAAATAATATTTTATTCCATTCATTTCTATTACTATTTCATCCATTCCATTTCTTGGAAATTCTAGAATCTTTGACAAGTCTGGGAGCTAATTTTCCTAACAGGATAAGCAAGAGACTTATGGAGGAAAGCAAAACAACAAAATAGAGAGCAATTTCTTATGAAGTATATTTTCTCTCCCATGGCACACAGCTTTAAAGTGGTCCAATGAGTTTCATAATAATTTGAAAGATGCTGAATAAAAAAGTGCTGATTTAATCTTCCACAAACTCACCATTCAAAGATACACACACACACACACACACACACACACAAATCAAAGCATCATTTGCTTCTCTGTGGGGGACTATAAATACATACTTTTCACTTCTATTCTCTTTATTTTTCTTGAAATAACTTAGTCACTTGCAATACAGTTTGTCACAGTGTGGATTTTGCAGATCATATTAACAGATTAAATGATTCTTTTAAAATTTTATATTTACAGTAAACTGATGTTTTCACACAGATTTCCTTGGTTCAACATGAGTTTCCTGAGCAGTTGACTTTTCAAATATCAGTATTTTTAGTATGGAATAAAATTAAACTTCAGTTTCTCATTCATATTAGCTATGATAAACTACTCAAAATCCATACTTGGCTAGTATCTTTTGTAGTGGATATTGTCATTACCTGATAGTTCCATCATCACAAAACATTTTACTGGGCAGCACTGTCTAAGGAGGACTTTTTAGATAGTTTTATTGGAATATAATTCATATATCATCAAATTTAATAAAACTAAAGAAAAAATTTAAGCCTTGAGTGGAATCTTCAAAATGTCTGTTGACAAAATATTAAATGATACAGGAAGAATCCAAAAAAAAGTAAAATTATACATTGAGTCACTGTACCAAAAAACACTAGTCGCTATTCCACCATTTCAGGGGTTAGCATATGATGACGAATAAATGGTGCTGAAGAAAGAAGTTCAAGTACCACTGAAAGCATTACCAAAAATAAGACTCCAGAAACTAATGGAACACCAATGGAAATGTTCCAACAAGCTAAAAAAGAACTCATTTGTCTATGCCAGGAAATTTGGAAGACAGCTACTTAGTGACTGATTGGGAATGATTCATATTTCTACCCATTCCAAAGAAATGTGATCCAACACGGCTCTGTTTATTTTAGAATTACAGAACAATATCATTGATGGAAAATATAAGTAAATTTGCTAAAAATCATCCACCAAGTGTTCCAGCAGTACTTTGGGAACCACCAGAGATTTAGGCAGGATTCAGAAGAGGACAGGGAACAATGGATATCATTGCCGATGTCAGATGGATCTGGGCTCAAAGAAGCAAATATCAGAAAGATGTTTACTTATATTTGATTGACTGTACCAAGGTATTTGGTTGTGTAGATCCTTACAAACTATGAATAAACTTGAGAAGAATGAGAATTCCAGAACACGTCACTTTCATCAAGCATAACTTGAACTTGGAACAAGAGACAGTTGTTCAAATGGAACCAGAAAATGCTACATGGTTTCAAATCAGGAAACGTGTGTGACAGGGTGTATCCTCTCACCATACATGTGAAACAGCCACGTCAAGCAAATCATCAGTGAAACTGAGGAAGAATGCGACATCAAGATTGGGGGAAATCCTATTAACCACCTGTGTAGTACAAAAAGTGAGAAGGCCTTCCAGCACTTGCTGATGAAGATCACAGGTTACAGTCTTCAGTATGGATTACCACTCAAGGTAAAGAAGAGTAAAACCCTCACAACTGGACCAATAAACAAGAACATGACAAACACAGAAAATGTTGGTTGAAGTTGTCCAGGGCTTGTCTTGCTTCGATCCATAATCCATGCTCAGAGATACTATGCAGTCAAGAGATAATATGCATGGCTTTAGGTAAATCTGGTGCACAAGACAACTTTCAGAGTATTGCAAAACAAGGATGCTTTTCAAAGGTGAGGCTGACTCAAACTATACTATTTCACATTGCATCCTATACATATGAAAGATGGTCACAAAATAAAGCATCCCAAAGAAGAATCAACGTGTCTGTAGTTTGGTCCTGGAGAAGAATATTAATAGTGCATGGTCTTCTAACAGGACAAACCCATCTGTCTTGGAATAGGTAGGTACAGCCAGAGTACTCCTTAGAGGCAAGGATGGTGAGACTTCATCTTACATACTTTGGACATGTTATCAGGAGAGGCTAGTTGCTGGAAAGGGAAAAAGAGAAGAGAAGTCAAAAGGAGGAAGACCTTTCAGGAAATAAACGGACAGTCTGGTTGCAAAACTGGTATCAAGCATAGGAACAATTGTGGGAGTGGCACAGGGTAAGACACTGGTTCTGTTGTGCATAAGGTTTCTATGGATCAGTACAAACTCAATGGCACCTAGCTCATTCTTATTAAGAAGAGGTGTGTAGTCATCACCACAATCAACTTCAGAACATTTTCTTCTCATACCTATTGTTCCTAACTCTTCATTTCCTCCCAACCTCCCTTGCCATTCCCCTAGGTAATTACTAATCCAATTACTGTCTCTGTAGATTTAGCTATCCTGGATTTCGTATACAGAAATCCATTCAAAACACAGTAAAAACAAAATATCCAATAACAATGATTAGACAAAACATAAAAATCTCATTAAAAAGCAAAAAAAAAAGGAACATTAAAATAGGTTAAAAGGGTGATTAAATGATAAGGTATTATATTTTAACCTGACTACATCTATCTGATAACACAGTTATTCACATGCCTTGACTAAGGTCACAGGAAATTCACTTGGGGCTTAATCCATGTGGGGACGTTGCAAATGAATTTTGGACTGCCAATGTCATTCATAGCCTTCTGCATAACCAAGTGTTCATAATTTAAACTCTGATCCTCTTCCCTTCTTCAGATTTAAGTTTTATTATTTGCAGTCCTTGAATTACAGAGGCTAGTGTGCTTCCTCAACGTTGATGCCTCACTCATGTATCTGCTTGTATTAAAGCAAGCCTTTAAGAACCCTCCTGCTATTCTTCCTGATAGCTTGGCATCATCTAGCTTCTTCACCACAGTTTGCTACAGTACAGCACCCCTAGCTTCAGTGATCTCCTCATAATGACAAGTATCTAGTAGGGCCACTTCATAAGAATTAATGGTTCTGATATTGAGGCTAGAATTAAGTTTGAGCACAAAACAAAGCTGATTTTTTTTTTTATTTAGCAAAAGTATACCTTAGTGATATTGAGCATTTATTAGGAAAGTGGTACATTAAAGGTGTATGTTCATATACACATACAATTTTCAATCCATTGACAATCACTGACAAGGGAAATAAAGTCATTTCAGATTGTAAAATGCAAAATAATCAATTTATTTTACCTTGTAATACAAAATTGTCTTATAATGACCAGCTTCTCTTTATCATTCAATGTTGATTACCCTGTGGTACTGATGTTAAGATTCAGATACTCAGCTATTTTTCTTATTATCATTAAAAAGGAAGGTTTCAGTTTCCTAGCATTCTTCATGTTACCATTGAAATACTTTTTGGGTTAGTATGAAAAATAAGATTAAACACGTGATGTTTTTGAACAAAATGCAGTAATCTTAATGAGGGCTCCAAACTTCCCACATTTCATTGACGAGTGTTTTTACAGTTACCTCATGTTTTGGTACAATCAGATATGCTCAGCTTATCTTATTATGTAGATTTTCTGCCCTTATCTAAAATAAGACATTATTTAAATACTCTGGCTCCTTTTAATGGGAATGGTTTTCATATACCACACTCATAATATTTAATGTGATTGATCTTTGTGATAATTGGGTTTGGTATCAATTGGACTAGGCTATGATCCTGTGGTCGGACAGTAGAAGCAGCCATATTCCCTATGATGTGACCTAACATAACTTCCTCACAATGGAGCCAATAAGCCACATTATGATGGAGAAAAGATCGAAGTTGTTAAGGAATTCATTTTTCCTTGATCCACAACCCATGCTGATGGAAGTAGATGTCAAGAGAACAAATGATGCGTTGAATTAAGTAAGTCTAATGTACACAACCTCTTTAGAGTACTGAAAAACAAAGATGTTACTTTGATTAAGATGTGCCTAATTCAAGGTATGGTATGGTATTTTCAATTGTATTATAAGCATGTGAAAGTGGGACACTTAATAAAAAAATCAATGCATTTGAACTATTGTGTTGGTTCAAGAATACTGAAAGTACCGTGGGCTGCCAAAAGAACAAACAAATCTGTCTTGGAAAATGTAAAGACAAGGTTCTCCTTAGAGGCAAGGATGGTGAGACTTTGTTTCACTTCCTTTCATCAGGTTGTCAGGAAAGACCAGTCCCTAGAGGACATCATGCTTGTTAAGTAGAAGGCAGCAAAAAAGAGGAAGGTTCTCAACAGGATGGATTGATACAATGACTGCAACAATGGACTCCAAGATAAGAACAATAGTGGGAATGTAGCAGAACTGAGCAGATTTTGGATATATATATATATATATATGTTTGCTATGAGTCTGAACCAAACACCTATATATGTTTGCTATGAGTCTGAACCAAATTGATAGAATCTAACACAATTCTGTGAGCTATTTTCTTGATATAAATGTTCTTATTATACATATATTATTATTACTTTGCTCCTGTAGAGAATGCAGCCCAACATAGTTTTAAATTATGAGATGCCTGTACTTTCAACTACTTTAATATAATAATAACTACAGTTCTTTGAATTACAGAGGCTAGTGTGCTTCCTCACAGCTTGTGTGCTGTGATTCTTAAAGGTATATCACTGCTATTTCCAATGGCAGCCAGGTCACACAGTGTGAGCGGGCTTCTGCAGAGCGTGCAGACCACAAATAAGGAATCAGCTCTCCATGTCTGAGGAATTAATCTCTGGTTACCTTGTGCATAGTTTCAAAACACTGCCAGATACTTAGGCCTAATGTATGGAAGCAGACCATTGTCAGACATTGGGCCCCTGGGGTTGGGGGAAGCCTCCGATGTGACCGAGGAGCAGTTGGTTCTCAGAGTGGAGTCCACCATGCTGACCTAAGTTGGGTAGTCTGTGGGAGTGGAACCTTGAGGGTCTTCATTTACTGATGAATTACAACTCAAGGTAAGGAGAAACAACTTAAAAAATTCATTAATAATCAGCACTTGGATGTGTGAGGTATGAATCAAGGAAAATTGGAAGTCATCAAAAGGAAATGGAGCACATAAAGATTGATATCTGAGATATTAGTGTGGGGAAATGGACTAGTCTTGACCATTTTGAATAAGAAAATCATATGATTTACTCTGTCAGGAAAACACAATCAGAAAGCATGGCATAGCACTCATTGTCAAAATGGACATTGTAAAATCTATCATGAAATACAATGCTGTCTGTGATAGGATTATACCTATTCATCTTTCAGGAAATACAATGATATAACTATTCTTCAAATTTATACAACCACAAACACTAATGATGAAGAAATTGAAGAATTTTATTGACTTCAGTCAGAAATTGATAAAAATTCAGTCAAGATGTATTGATAATTATTTGCAATTGGAATGAAATTTGGAAACAGAAAGGAGCAGAAGTTGGAAAATATGGACTTGGTGAGAGAAATGAAGTTGGAGATTGCATGACAGAATTTTGCAACACCCATGATTTGTGCATACCTTTTTCAACAGCACTTGGACTTCTCAAAATGGAAAAAACAAAAGCAGAAAGCAAATTGACCACATGTGTGGGACAGGAAGACAGCGAAGTTCAATAACAAGAGCTAAAATCAGCCATGGGGGTAACTGAGACATATCATCAGTTGTTCATATTTAAGTTCAAGTAGAAGCTGAAGTTAATTATAATAAGTTCACAAGCACCAAAATATGGCCTTTACTCTATTCCAACTGAATTTGGGGAACATCTCAAGAACAGATTTGAAACATTGAACACCATGACAGAAGACCTAATGAACTGTGGAAGTATATCAAGAATCTCATGATGATGTGCTTCTTCCATGTGGTCTTTGTTGCTTCCCTGCTAAATTGTCATTTGTATAACTACAAGCCATTAGGACCTAAGATGTTATATCTTTTAATAGCCGGGCACTATCAGTTTTCTTCACATTTGCTTATGCACCCATTTTGTCTTCACTGATTGTGAGTATTATACAATGTCGCATTATTCGAACAAACTGTTCTTGAAATGAGGTAAGATTTAAGCAGAGTCCAAAGTCCATCGGCTTCCTTGTTGCAATTGCATATATATGCATACATAAACAAACACACACACAGACACACACATACGTACTTTTTCTTTCCTCTCGTTGTTTTCTTTTCTCCTGCTTCACTATTAGGTTTACCCAACATTCACCACTCAGGTATAATCTATTGATTAAACTCTACCAACAAAAGCCACACCCCATCCTCCTCCAAATTAATTTTAGAACACTTACTGTTTCCTGTACCCTTCATAGTTGGCTCCTCAGTCACACCCCCCCACACACACACACACACACTCCCCCTCCCCCATACACACACACTCCCATGACCCCCAGGAGCCATCAGACTGTGTGATCATGAGGAGTCAACAGGAAGAGGTATCAGAAGTTCAAAAACAAGCAACCAAATCAATGTGAAGGCGTGTGGATGTAGTGTAGACCCAAAACTCATCTGTAAAAAAATTAGACAGTCCCTCTCAGAAGCACCACACAGAAGGGATGAAAAATCCAGGGTGTGGTATAGCACTGGTGAATCACATAAGTATCCTCTAGTTCTTTAATATTTCCTCCCCTCCTTATTATGTTTTTTATTTGTTTACCTCATTAATCATGTTAGATTTGCATCTGTTTGTTTGTATATGTAAGATCACTCAGTACATGAAAGCCAAGATAGTTAATCCTTCAGGAACAGTAGCAGGAGTAATGGTTCCCTGGGGGCATGGGAAGAGAGGTGGTTGGGGGTTGGAGGAAATGGGGAGCTGATAGCATCAATAACTGTATAATCCCACTAGATGGGAGATGGGATCTAAAAACAGAATTTTATGTGAATGGATATATTGGATCATGTAAGATATGGCAAATATATATATATATATATATATATATATATATATATATATAATAAGGGTTCCTGGAGGGTGGGATGGGGGAGTGAGGGGATAAAGGGAAGCTGATATCAAGGAGTTCAAGAAGAAAGAATGTGTGTGGAAACTGATTGTGGTAGTAATTGTACAATACTGCTTGATGTGAATGAACAATGAATTGTTATATTAACTGTAAGAGCTCCAGATAAAATGATTTTTAGGTTAAAAAAACAGAATATCATGCATAAAGAAAGCAAAAGGCCATTAAATAGAAAGGAAGGTAAGAAAATAACAAGTGGGTGGCAGAAGAGACTATGAAATTTGCTTCAACTAACCATTTCTCCATTTATTGTGACTTTACCTTTTGGTTCAGCTATGAGGACTTTGATCCTCAGTAGTAAGTCCATCTGACTTCAGCAATGATATACCTCATTACAAGTCCTCTTCTGAAACAGACATGAATGTCTGGCAGCTTCCTGTTAATGTACTGCTGAATCTTTTGTTGATTGATCTTCATCAAAGGTGTACATTTTGAAAACCAAATAGGAAGAACATACTCAGCAGATCTTAAGCTGACACAGTGAAGAAACAAATTCAAGCCTCAAGTTGCAATATTGAAAAGTTCTATGGACAAACTATTGAAAGGTGCAGGAAGGATCTAGTCAACATTATGTCATTATAGGTGGTAGCATATGGGCAAGGACCAATTTTGCTGAAGGAAAAAGTACAAGCTGCACTGAAAGTAATAACAAAAAACATAGTTCCAGGAGTTGATAGACTACTAATTGAAATGCTTCAACAAGCTGATGAAGCACTCGAAACACCTACTTATATATCCATGACATTTAGAAAATATCTACTAGGTCAACTGACTGCAAGAGAGCCACAATTGTACTGATTACAAAGAAATCATAATATAGAATAATATCATTGATATCACATGCAAGTGAAATTTTGCTGAAGACCATACAACAAAAATTGCATCAGTACTTTGACAAAGATCTTCCAGAAGTTCAGTGCTGGTTAAGAAGAGGACCTGGAAGAAGATATATCATTGCTGACGTCTGATAGTCCTTGACTAAATGCAGAGAAAGCCAGAAGGAGGTGTACTTGTGCTTTATGGACTATGCCAAGGCATTTGCCTGTGTTGATGATAACAAATTATGGATAATCGTGATAAGAATAGGACATCCAGACACTTCCTTGTGCTTCTGTGGAACCTGTATATGGATCAAGAGATGGTTGTGTATACATAAAAGGGAATATTGCATTATATAAAATTAGGAAAGATGAGTGACAAGGTTGTATCACCTCACCATACATTTTCAATCTGTATGCTGAGGAAATATTCAGGTGGATTATATGAAGAAGAATGTGGCAACAGGAGAGGAGGAAGGCTTATTAACAACCTGCAATATTCAGATGGCACAATCTAGCTTACTGAAAGTAACGGGGACTTGTGGCACTTGCTGATGAAGGTCAAAGATTTTAGCCTTCAGTATGGATTACAACTCAATGTAAAGAAGACCAAAATTTTCACAACTGTACCAATAGGTAATTTAATAAAAAATGGAGAAGATTTTTGTTGAAGTTGTTGAGGATTTTTTCTTGCTTGAATCCACTAACAATGCTCATGGAAACAATAGTCAAAAATCAAAATACAAATTCCATTAGGTATATCATCTAAATAAGACTACTTTAGGATATTGAAAACAAAGCCGTTACTCTCAGCATTAAGCTGCATTTTACACATCATGACATTTTAATTTGTCTTAGATGCATGTGACAATTGGACATTAAATAAGGAAGACTCAAGAAGAATCAATGCACTTGAATTGTGATGCTGAAGAAGAATATTGAAAGTACCATGGACTGCTAAAAGAACAATCTAATTTGTCTTGAAGAAATACTTCCAGAATGCTGCTTCGAGGCAAAGATGTTCAGACTCTGTCTTACAGAGATGGGACATATTGTCAGGAGAGAACAGCCCTGGAGAAGAGCACTATGTTTAGTGAAGTAGAAGGACACAGAAGAGAAGAAGACCCTCAGGGAGCTGGACTGACACTGTGGCTGCCACCAGGACCTCAAGCATAGGAGCAATTGGAGGCCAGTGCAGAACTGGGCAGGGTTTGGTAAGGTTGCGTATCAAGCTTATGATGAGTCAGAACTGACTCGATGGCACCTAATGAAAACAACAGCATCTGAGAACATTGAAGCTATAAAGAACTAGCTAGGAGAATTATGGTTTATATATAATATTAAATATCTTACAGAGATGAAATATTTGAAAATTAATTATATAAATAGCATGTGCTATGGATAAACATTTGCATGCAACTTATATTTAATAAAACCATAAGAAATTTTTATCACAAATTTAATTTGGGTTCAAATTTATCATTATATTCATGGAAAATAATATTTTGCAAGCTAGTATTATATAACAAAAATATTATCCCTAATATTATATATTTAAAAAACAACACAAATAAAAAAAGGAAATAGTAGAATCCTTTGGCAGAGAATAATGGTTCGCTTAGAGGAATCTGAGAGTTGATTGGATGTGAGGTAATTGTCAACTTTGGTGTGTTTTTTCTGTATGAGTCAGAAAGAATGAGTTTCTCCATCACTCAGATAATAAAGACAATGGTAACCTTTTTAAGTATCTGAGCATGTTACCTGATACAATTAATCTAAAATATTTAACATGAGTTGATTTTAATTTTAGATGCTTAGCAAATCATTAGGGTCAATATCAATAAAAAATTGAGTATTTGTGTATGAGTGTATATGTTTTAATATATTCACTATGAAATAACCTTTGATTTAAATTGAAAACTATCAAATGAGCTTGGGTATTGAAAGATAAAAATATACTTCAGGTAAAATAGGGGCTCTTTAAAACAAAAAAAAATGTAGTCTGCCACTTTAATTTTATTTCTTTATATTGATCAAGTTGGAGAAAAGAACAAAACATTTGAAGTGTGATGATTCCAGTTACCACCTTAATATACCTCACAATCAAGCACATTGAAAACTATTTCCCTTTGTACAAGATTCAATTGTGAGGAATCTTATGAAGGTAATACACTATCTCAGGTGAAATCAATGTTAGCATCCTGCCTAGAATCCTTGCTACCTTTTCTGTAATTGAGATTTGAATTCTGTAATGAAGCCAATTATTTCCTTTTACTTATTTTATATGTCAAGAGAATGGATACAACTATATTATAATAGGGCAAAACCAGGAATAGTTTTACCAGCTCCAAATATACAATTTGTATATACTTTGCATACTTAATTTATATATTAAGCAATGCAGACTTTTACATAAATATTTTAGTGATTGGTAAATTTAAGTTGAAAGGAAATTTGAAAAGCATTTTTATTTATTGATTGTCTTTTAGGTATCTGAATTAATTTATTTAAAATTCAGCATGTCTCAAGCACTGGTTACAAAGTGACAAAGTGGGCAATCAATAACACTAAAATGATGTGTTAAAAGTGAATGGGTGGAGAAGAAGAGTGGGGTTTAGTAATTGTTTAATGGCACAGCACTAAAGTATAAGACTAAATTAATTAAGATAGATGGAGAGAAAATATTTTGATGGACACTATAACATTCATCCAATCTCAAGCTATGAGGCATTTAATCTCTTATATCGCCAATTTTGGTTCCTAAAAGAATGCACTAAATTATGCTCAGAGCACTTCAATAGAGTATGTAATGTGTAATTTGACATCAAAAGCATATGTCATTATCATCAAATGTTATTACTGCCATATCATTTTAAATATATGTTTGAAAGTAGTAGTTCATAACCTTTCAAACTACAGTATAATTCTCATGAATGCAAAGCAAAAAAAGCCTACCTTTAATATTCATATTATGAAAATGATTAATTATTATTGTAATAAGAACTACTCTCTACACTGATCTGTCCCAATTAGTACTAGAAATCCACACTGCTTTTGTCTACCCTGGTGAAACTAAATCTGCCACTTGTTTGTAGCCGTTTACTGGAGCCTGGGTAGAAGAAGGCAGGATGGATGGAAGTACCAAGTTAAGGACCTATGGACAAACTTAGGAACACAAAGTGCATGGATTAAGTAAAGCAAAGCTCATGAGGAATCTTGCATCCATTTCATTTCTTAGATGTACTCAAAGTAAGTGCATCACATTCTGTCTAATGGACTCCTTTTCTCTCGTTGTGAGCTCAGAGTCAGGGCTTTCATAGGTTCGCTTTGTTCCAAGGGAAAAGGCGACTCCAACTTCAAGTATAATTTATATGGACACATTTATGAAAGCTTAAACATGACAACAGTCAAATGCCATTGCACAGTCAGTAAAACACAAATAAATAACTTCCAGGTATTCTCTGATGTCCATCTGATGTCAGAAATTATATCCCTGGTGCCAAATCCTCCTCTGTATCTAGCTTTCAGAAATGGAGTTAATAGTGGTGAGTATTTTTGTGTTTCTATATGTACTACTACCACTGTTATTGAATTATCTTCAACAATATTTTATGTGTATTGGATATTAAAGATATTGTTTGAAATTCTCCATTTGGTAGGTCATCTTTCTTTGACATGAAATAAATACAGATCTCTTCCCGTGGATTCGCAGGTATTGAAACATTGCTGTTGGCCTGCCATCAATTCCTAGAAGCATACTTTTTGTTAATGCCCTAGCACAGCTTAGAGTTACTTCTTAAATTAGCATAAATCATATGCTAACTTTTGAAATGGCTGAATGTCTCCCAGTTCTTTTTACTACAGTGACTCTGTGCATGTCTTTCATAATTTTATTTTTAAAATAGTTTTGACACATAATTCATATATCTTATACTTCAAGACTTCAATCATATTAAAAAGAGTTGCACAATCATTATCAAAATCAGTTAGAAACATTTTCTTCCTTTTTGTGCTCATTGAATTATAGTGTTGGCAATGATTATTGAAAGAAACATGGATTCCAGAAGAATAAAATATTTCTTGGAAGCAGAGCAGCCAGAATGTTCCTTAAAAGGAAAGATGTTGATAGTTCATCTCATGTACTTTGCATGTTAGTCTTGGGAAAGGCCCTCTTGCTCAGTCAGTGAAAGAGAGTCAGACTGTCAATGGTGGTGGGTTTGGTTTGGGATTGGCTACTTCACCAATCATGCTGTCCGTTTGTAGAGATTAGTCATTCCTGACAATGTGACCAAAGGGACCAAACCACCCAAGTCTTGCCATGCCAGTTTCTTTTTTTTTTTTTCTTTTTTAACATTTTATTAGGGGCTCATACAACTGTTATCCCAATCCATACACACATCAATTGTGTAAAGCGCATTTGTACATCGTTTCTCAAAACATTTTCTCTCCATTTAAACCCCCGACATTAGGTCCTCATTTTTCCCCTCCCTCCCCGCTCCCCCCTCCCCCATGAGCCCTCGATAGTTCATAAATGAGTATTTTGTCATATCTTGCCCTGTCCGACGTCTCCCTTCATCCACTTTTTGGTTGTCTGTCCCCCAGGGAGGAGGTCACACACAGTTCCATGTAATCGGTTCCCTCTTTCCTACCCATTCTCCCTTTACCCTCCCTGTTTTACCACTCACACTACTGGTCCTATAGGGCTCATCCGTCCTGGATTCCCTGTATTTTCAGTTCCCATCTGTACCAGTGTACCTCCTCTGGTCTAGCCAGACTTGCAAGATCGAATTCAAGTCATGGTAGTGGGAGCGGGGAGGAAACCTTTAGGAACTAGAGGAAGGTTGTATTTCTCATCATTGTTACATCACATCGTGACTGGCTCATCTCCTCCCCGAGACCCCTCTGCAAGGGGATCTCCAGTGGCCTACTAATGTGCTTTGGATCTCCACTCTGCACTCCCCCCATCATTCACTATGGTAAGATTTTTTGTTCTGATGATGCCTTACACCTGATCCCTTCGACACCTCGTGGTTGCATAGGCTGGTGTGCTTCTTCCATGTGGGCTTTGTTGCTTCTGAGCTAGATGGCCGCTTGATTACCTTCAAGCCTTTAAGACCCCAGACGCTATACTTTTTGATAGCCGGGCACCATCAGCTTTCTTCACCACATTTGCTTATGCACCCATTTGTCTTCAGTGATCCGTTCGACACCCCGTGATCACACAGGTTGATATGTTGTTCCACGTGGGCTTTGTTGCTTCTGAGCTAGATGGCCGCTTGTTTACCTTCAAGCTTTTAAGACCCCAGACGCTATATCTTTTGATAGCCGGGCACCATCAGCTTTCTTCACCACATTTGCTTATTCACCCGCTTTGTCTTCAGCGGTTGTGTCGGGAAGGTGAGCATCATAGAATCCATGCCAGTTTCTTAAGAGCATTACAGTTGTATTTCATCTAGCAGTAAGTTGTTTGTGTTTCCAGCACTCTATGGTGTATTTGATTTTCTTTGTCAATTCAATTGTAATTTAATAATTCTTTCCTTTCACTAAATCATGACTTCCTGAACATATCAACTATTGATTAAAATAGAGTCAAGAGTGTAGAATAAGTGGCTCTATATAATAACTTAATCATTTTTATCTATATTGTTTGGAAATAATTGTTATAGGATTGTGCCCTGAAATTCCAGGTGCTCTTTAAGTGTGGGTAGTAAGACCCCTCCGCTGGAGTCACTGAGGCAATGATTTTTTATCTAGTGCAGTTTTCCCCTACTCTTTCCTTGTGTGTTCTTTGTCTGCCGAGTACTCTGTTATACTGTTCTATACACAACCAAAAAGAGTATGTGTTTGTCCCAGTGATTTATTATAAATTACATCTTGCATTTAAAATGACAAAAACCTTAAATTAAATGCAATGAAACTGAAATTTTCAGTTATGTTCTATATATTCTATAATATGTTTTTGCCCATTTAACATGATAGTAATAGGAATTCTACCTTCCTCTTTATTTCTTTTGCGCTTACTTTCCTAATTGTGTCCTTAGATCTTGTGGTGGTGAGATGTTATGCCGCCTTGATGGTACCTGTGTGGATGTCAGGGTGGAATTCAATGTGTTCATTAGGTAAAAACATGGTCATCTGATTAGATACTTCCTTGTGGGTATCGCCCTTTATAAGACAGAGTGAGAACTTCTCTCTTTGCCCCTTCCCTTTTTACCTCCTTGGGACTCTGTTGACCTCTTAGAGAGCTGTGTCTCTGGAGAACTGCAGACACCCTGCTTTGTTCCCACCAACCATGGATTCCCTAGATTCTGAGCCCATTGATCTGTGATCTTCCTACTTCCCAACTTCTGGTTTACCTTTCTGCCATTGGCCTGCAGCTACATGCATCTGAAGAGGGCTCTGACTAATATAGGACCCATGGACTTGAATTGGACTAACCTAAGAGATCTTCTTGATATTAAATTACTTTTTGATATAAAGTTCTTTCATATACATGCATTGTATTGCTTTTGTTTCTCTAGACAACCCAGTCTAACATATATCTTGATCATGGTTTGCAATTTATTGCATATATATAGAAACAGAATGTAATATTTCTTGTAGAATTTCTCTATATTGCCATAATATCCCAAACGTATTTCTTTTTGCTAGCACAGAAGGCCTGAGATTGAGTATATTCAAGCAATTAGTTTGCCAATAGCATGTAAGATATAAGATCATTTATTGTGTTTTAAATGATGAATTCACATTCTAATTCTCTTAATATGAAACTATGGAAGGCAAGCATTATGTTCCCTTTATATTTTTTCTTCTTTACTGTCAATCATAGATCCTCAATGATAGTAGTTGTAGAGGGGATTTTTTTTAAAGGACTAGCTTGTCAGATTTTTTTCTATTGAAAATCACCTCTCTCTAACTCCTAGCAAATGATAGTTCTTTCTACTTGCGGGTTCATACTATGTTTGATCATCCAAAACATTTCAATTCCTTGAATACAATCACTAATTCAATGTTGGATCATGGATAAATAATTGCACATTTCAACTCAGAACAATTCCTAAAGGGAGTGCAATTCATGATTTCTGCTGCTTTACAAACTGTTTCTTTTTTTTATTCTATTTAATTTAAATAATTTGTTGTTCTGTTTTGTTTGTTTTATTTAGTGATGTTAAACTAACAGAGTGTTACTTAATCCAAAAGTGTACATCAACATACATCCACACATGCTCTCCACATTCTGCTCTAAGGCCTGGTATAAGGGGCTGGGAGTTCATTATGAAATGAAACAACACAAGCTGTTCTTTCACACTCATAATTGTCACTGAAATGTTGTCTATTTCCCTACAGGGTGATAGAAAATTTCTACTACAAATAAGATAATCTCTCATCATTTAACAAAATAAATTTATAATTATGTTTGTTACAAAAGTAGAGCGGAGTCAAATTCATATTTTTAATTAAAAATTTGTCACAATAAAAAGCATTACATGTGAAATTATATATTAATTTTAAAAATACATAATGTAAATACAACAGGATTATTGCCTTGCATTTTAGTTATAATTCAGTAGAAATTTTACAGGGCATTTTAGAGGAAATTTATGTGGCTAAATATTACCAATTTATCTGAAGGTAAACATTGTTATTCGCTGTAGTGTGTAAAACTGAAAATAAGCTGCAATCCCCCTTTTCCCCTTCTTCTGAAACAATGTGCTTCTCTCAGGCAAAATTTTTTTTTATTAAAAAAAAAGTCCTCAAGTCAATTCTGACTCATGATAATTCCCTGTGTGTTTTGGTATAATTATACTCCATAGTGTTGTAAATGGCTGATTTTGCCAAAGTAGATCATCTGCCTTGCTTGCAAGATGGCTTTACATGAACAGTCAATCATTTAGCAGCAGTCCAGCAACATTTTGCACCCAAAGGGACTTCATCATTTTTATTTGAATGTTTAAAATATTCCAGTGACAGCTTGTTTATATTTTTATGAATTTATTTATAGTTTTCTTTTTTCTTTTTTTAACCTAAGAATTTTATATTCTCCAATGTACTTTTAAAAGCTTTGGTTACTGAATTATGGTGAGATTGAATCTATCTAATTCATGTTTGAACTCTAAAATTAATTTGAATTATTTTTTCTTAAAATATATATTTAAAACAAAGAAAATTTATTAACATAAAAGAATATGCCCACCGCAAATTTACAAAAAATATAATATTATATATATGTATATGTATATAGAGACATATATACATATACTATATATATTATTATGTATCTTATGGGAAACTGAAAGTCTAGAAGAGCGTTTATGCCGGCAAACTCTCAACATTCATTCATGAAGGAGTCTGGAAGGCCAAGCTCCCTTGGAGGAAATCTTCATGTTTTGGGGTTGGAGATCTGTCCCACTCACATTCTCCTAAGTAAAATTGATTCCCCACAATGTCTCCCATAATTATGCCACATCTAAGGTGTGGTTTGTAAAAACAAGACTATACACTTGGAAGCCAACTGCTTGAAGGTTATCAGCCTAAAGGTTGTCAGCCATCTAAGGCAATCAGACCTTGTCTGTCTACCCTAAGTAGGGCCTACTCCTATCTGATAAGGATAATGGGTTGTTCCCCTGAGGGAGGGTTCAAAGACTCCTAAGGTCAAGCCAACTCAGGGACAACCAAGGTTAGGCTGCCATCTTGACTCTAGAGCCTACCTACCTTGTTAGTGCATGCCTTCCTGTCACCGGTGTGGCCCTAGGGCAACCCCTTCCTGTTGCATGCATACCCCTAACTTGTTCTCTTCCTGTTAGTCATATGCCTATTGTACAACCCCTTCCTGTTACATAGGTACTTACCGGTTTTCCCATCGATGGAAGGTTCATAGACACACCTCTTTCAGAGCCCACCAGCCTCTCAGAGCTGCAACGACCACCAGACAAGGGTCCTTGTCAGGGCCCGGCCAGCACAATACAGCCAGAATGGGCCACTCAGAAAGGAATTCAGTGGCCCTGAATGGTCCTTCCTGCTGGAGTTGGGGGAGGGTTCTGGTAGGGTGTCCAGAGTGGCCCTAGTGCCCCCGGGGGGCCTGCAGAGCAGCACTACTTTTCATGCTTGTGAAGCAGGGATATGCAGGAGAAAGTGCAAAAGTAAGTCTTGCACTGGTACTTTAAAAAAAATCATTTTATTGTGGGATCTTACAGTTCTTATCATAATCCATACATCATCCTCTTGGGGTAGGGGCTGTTATATATCAACCATCCTTTAACCTGGCATTCTGTGATGCTCACCTTCCCAGCATGATAGGTGAAGACAAAATGGGTGCATAGGCAAATGTGGTGAAAAAAGGTGATGGTGCCCAGCTATCAAAAGATATAGTGTCTGGAGTCTTAAAGGCTTGAAGATAAACAAGCAACCATCTAACTGAGAAGCAGCAAAGCCCACAAGCAAGAAACACACCAGCCTGTGTGATTATGAGATGTCAATGGGATCAGGTATCAGGTATCAAAGCCTCAGAACAAAAAATCATATCAATGTTAATGTGGGGGAGAGCTGAGTACTTCTTGACAGCCTACTAGGTGTGGGCAGGTTGGAGTGGACTATGAGGGCACAGCTGCAGTGGGGGCAGGATAAGGGCTTCTCACTAGTGTGGGTGCACAGTGGCCCTATAGCAGTCAGGGCCTAGAGAAGGCATTCCTGCAGATGTTACAAATGCAGGGCAATGTGTGGCTTTGGATGTGCATCTTGAGGGTGCCCAGGCTGATGTACTTGCAGTACCTGCACTTGAAGGCCTTACAAGTCTGCAGGTTCTTATACGCTATTTTATATGTGCTTACAAATCAAATAGTATTACTTTTACATATCAAATAATATCATGTATTACATTTATCATATAATATTGGGAGAAAGATAAGGCTTTCTACTGCTGTATAAAGTTACACTCTCAAAAACCCACAGGGGCAGTTCAACCTTGTCCTATATAGTCATTGTGAGTCAGAATTGACTTAATGGAAGTGAATTTGGTTTCTGAGTATTTGGCTTGAGAGAATCAGTCATTGTAATTTACATTTATCTTTTCACTATAATTTTGTTTACGCAAAGAATTAAATTTATTTTATTAATTATAAACATATTTTAGAGAATATTTTTCCAGACTAGTGACTAAATTTGTTACAGAGGAAATATAGATCTTTAGGAAATTATTATTTAATAAATATGAGACAATAGGTTTTCACCAAAACTTCTTTAGATTATTACAGATTGTTTACCCTCTTCTTCAGTTCCAAGTTTTAGCCTGGCCTGGGGACTGGTTGAGCCATAAAACTAAAGGTAAGAATGGACAGGAATGAAATTATCTTTCATATTATTATTTAAGGTGCCAAGAAAAGTAACTGGTAAGAAAGGCTGGAGTTTATTTATATGAATGTTCAAGTACATATAGTTTATTTGTGAGTAGCATTTGTGTTAACAAGATGGGTGAAACTGTATACAACAAAATTAGATGTAAGTGTGTGTATGTCGCCTTAGTTCTGGTTAAAGAGAATATTGCTTTCCCCCGCCTGCTTTATATTAAAATTTTTCTCAACTGAATTTGATAAAAGTCTGCAATTTGAAAATAATGGTCCATTTGTAATATATGATATTTCAAATATACTCATTACATAAAACCAAGGGGGATATTTCAAAACAACTGTGCAGATTTCAAGTACAGACCACATTTTGAAATTACCTTGGAAAAATATTAGAAGAATGAATAGAGAGAGTACAAGCTCAGAAATAATGTCAAACTAATTATCTTCCTTTTTTTATTTGATGAAAAGAGAAACTCCAAAAAGGGTATAGTTTTGGGCATTATACTTAACAAATATATTTCCTAAATACTATTAAATAAAAATGGAGAAAAAGGTATTACATCCAACAGTCTCCACTTTCTAAATTGTTACATTTAAATTATATGTGTTTTAGACAAAAGAACACTTTATTAGGGTTAAATATTTATCAATTTAAATTTTTTTCTTTGAATTTTATTCAATTAGCTAATGAACAGTAAACATACACCGGGGTTCACATCAGTCCATTTACAATGTATGTAACACAATACCATACATTTGGCTAATTTCTCCTGGATTTGATAATTCTAACTTGATAAAGTTTAGATTTTTAACCATCTTTGAACCCCTTACTAAAACTAATGCCAGGTTACAAAATTAGTGTACTACCAAATTCTTTGGTTCTAAATTTTTGTAATTATAAACTTATTGTTATACCATTTACTCCCCAAAATATAGCTTGTTATGATCAACTTTTTTTAAACATTGAAAAACATTCCCTGGCAAATAGAGCCTTCTGTTCACAGAGAAGCTATCTTACTCACTCTGAAAACAATCCAGGTATAAACAAATATCCCTGTTTCTGCACTCTACAAATGTGTGGTGACATCTATTAAATTTTCTTGGTCTTTTTCTACTCTAGAACGTCTTAACCACAAATCATGTAAGAGAAAGTCAGGAAGTACAATAAGGACATCAATAAATACTGCATTGTGCTATATCAAAGGAGAAAAATAAAATCATAAAGAAATGAATTTTTTTAATAATATAAATAATAAAATAAATATATTTTAAAATGTATAAAAATGTAATAATATAAACACAATAACATTTCATTTTACCCTCAAGTATTAATAATAAAGATATATCTATTGCTCAATACCTTGACTAGATAGATACATTAATGAATAGATAGGTAAATAGATTTTTTTAATTATAAAAGATTACTTACTTTGTTTGTTCTTCTGTAACCGCTAAGCAAGAAATGATTGCATTCCTGTCTCCAAGTCTCTGGTGGCCAACAGAAATCTTTATTATTTCTTTGCTTGTACACCATCCATACCTGGTGTCTCTCCCTGGTATATTATTCTATTGCTCTTTCTACCTCCTTTGATTTATAAGGAATTTTTAATTAAATTTTATTTTTAAAAAGTTTTGTTGGCACACAGTAAACATATCATACAACTCAATATTTCAATCATACCAAGAAGAGTTATTTAATCACTGATAGATGGAAAATCAATACTAGAAATATACCACAATTTAATGCTTTGTTTAGTTTGTGAAAAGTGACAAAAGTAACAGTCCTCTCTCCCTTACAGTAAGATTTCCTTTTAAGCTTAATCAGCAGCGATGTTTCATCTTGGAAGTATGCTAATCAAATGAGTAAGACAAGTAGCCAAACATGAATCACTCCAATTTAAATAAGCAAGGGTGCATGAAGCTCAGGGATGGTGATCTATTGGTCCCTAGAGAAATGTAGGTATACATAATTTTGTAATTATGATGGTATAATGGTATAGCCTGCCTCTTTCTAGTATTAGGCGCATCTTGAGACATTTATAAAAACTTACTCATCTTCTTGTATAAGCATTGTAAAAGTCCATTTCTTGTTTTTTAACTTGTGGCATCTGTGCTGTACTCTGAAACTGCTCAGAGGAGAAACCTGGATGTTTTCCTTCTGCAAACACTTGCAGGAATAAACTTAGAATTCCTGAAATCAACCTGGTCTCTGTTTCTGATATAGTGGGGCTCTCCCTTCGACAACACCACAATCAATTTTACATTTTTTCTTTCTTGCAGAAATTGTTTTCAGCTCACCATTTCCCTCTGACCTACCCTTCCATACCACAAAGAAAACATTAATCCAGTTACAATTTGTATAGATTTACCTACCCTGGATTTCATATACAGAAAAACAAACCAATAATATATCAAAAACCTTACTAAAACAAAACAAAAACCTAATAGCATTAACAGTGCAAAGCAGAAAAATGTCAATCAAAATAAAAGCAGAAAATATGTAAAACTAGAACAAGTTTAAAATGGGGCAAAATGAAAATAAAATAATAAGATATTAAATGTACAACAAATTGCACCTGCGGTACTTCATGTTCCGTGCACTCTGCAAGATCACACACACTACCAAGTCCCTGATCTATGGACAGAGGGGGTTCACAGGAGGCTTCCACCACATGTATCACCCCTTCATCTTTGAAAAATGGAAACAACTTTGAAAGACACCAAAAAAAAGATCAAATGATAAGATGTTACATTATAATCTAGCTAGATCTGCCATAATAGACCTCACAATGCTCTCAGTCTGACACCTAGACTATTCACATCCCTCAACCCTGGTTAGAGGGATTACTGGAAGCTTCATTTAAGTTGTGGACCTGGTAAGTGAATTTTGGTCTTCCACTGTCATTTAGACCCTTCTGAACACCATTTGTTCACAATTTAAGTTCTAATATCATTTCTCCCTTTGGATTATATTATTTACAATTTTTTGATCACACAGGCTGGTGAGTTTCTTCCAGGTGAAATTAGTTGATACCTCATTTAGCTGCTTGTTTGAAGACAAGCTGTCAAAACCCCAGGTGCTCTCCTTTCTGATGGGCAGGCACCATCAAGTTTCTTTGCCACAACTTGCTACAGCACGCATATCTTCAGTGATCTCTCATGAGGGTGAGCATCAAACAGGGCAATGTAATAAGAACTAATTATTCTCAGATAGTGACTAGAATTAAGTCCAAGTCCAAAATTCATGTATATATCTATGGTTTATATATATCTCTATTTCTCCTTGGAGACATTATCATTTAATGGTAGAGAACGTTATCAATCATCTCTCTTCAGCATAAGGTAATTCTATTGATAGTGTCGTTAATTTAGCCACTGGTATAGAAATTAAAACATTGTGGACAAAAGGGAATTATAGATGTATAGGCCAATGTGGTAGTTGTATAATTGTCAATTTAAGGATTAAGCGTGTATGGCTGGTGTCTAGTCTTTCAATCAGGTCATAGCCAATGAAGCTTCTGTGTGGGCATAGCCTTCCCCTAAGGATTCTGGGAATTCTGGTATTTTCCTCCTTCGAGGTAGGAGACTCTATGCTCACACCCTGTGAGACAAAGCAGCTGACAAGACACATAGACCCACCCTGATGCAGCCCTTGGTGCTGGAGAAGCCATCCAGAGACCCCTGCCAGCGCTGACATGTTTCAAATGCCACTGAATCCATAGACTTTCTACCCACTGGCCTGTGATCTTCTACATTTTGTTTCATTGCATGTGTTTCATGAGTCTGAAGAGGACTTTATAGATTGGTATCGGACATATGGGCTAATATCAAACTTATGTACTTGATCTGGACTGGGCTGGGATGTTTTCTCAATGTTCAATTGCTCTTGTATATAAATCTCTTTCTTATACACATATGTGTGTGCCTGGATTTGTTTCTCTAGTCTACCCAGACTAACACAGCCAGCAATGAATTGCAATACATAAATTGTTGACTTGTACAAATTAAACTCTGGGGGTTAACAATGGGGGTTGATGATAGGGTAAAACTTTCAATAATATGAAATGGTAATGGCAGAACCAAGTCTTTTGGATTAATAAGTGTCATAATAAAGCACGGAGGTCATTAAAATAGTATGTGGTAGTTCCAGCCCTCCATAAATGTGCACACTCAAAGCAAGAGATCTATGCCCAAATCCAACAAATTCTGTACCCTTTGCATAATAGTCATCTGCTCCTTCTCACACTGGAGTTTCAGCCCTAAGTCTAAGTGCTTCCAGTGAGTTAGAGGTAAAGCCCAGTCCATTCAGTTGGGTTTCTCCGTATAGACTTCCTGGTGTGGCCTAAGAAGGGTGTTGTGCACCTTGAAAGAACAAACTCTAATATCCTGGAGTCTATAATGCATGGACTAGGCGACCAACGTCTAGATAGAAGTTAGGTGAAAATTGTCCAATTAGGAACATAATATCAGGCATATTCTTGCTTTGGGATCTAAGTATTGTTAAGCATTTGTTTCTGATGGGAGGCTACTCCTCCCCATTTTCCTACCAAAAGAAATGCTGCTCCAAGATGTATCTTCCCCTTCCCCCTATCTTTACTTAAATTTCCAGTAAATTGCATCTATCATTCTTTTTGAGTGTCTATGATTTGAAGTGACCCTAGTACAATTTGGTGCACAGCAACTGAATGGTCGACTCCCTCTCTTCGCATTCTTTTAATAAAATGCCAGTCATATGTATAATATGGCATCATTATTCTGATGTGGCATCATTTATTTTACTAATAATATCTGTAAAAACAAACAAAGCACACAATCCTACCTTATTTACAACAGAGAGGTCACACACAAAGGTACAATGGTTAGTACTTAAAATACATCCTTTCTGTGGGGTTGGATAGGCAGTACAGTTAACACTAATCAACACCTTAGCTGCCTTTTTCTACCTAAACTGATAAGCTGAGGCTAAAATTCATACTATAACACAAGAAGTACTAAAGACTCAAAATAATAATAAAATAAAAGAACGGAGTTTGAGGACTCACATTTGTCAATGTCAACATTTACTGCAAAGCTATAATAGCCAAGACAATGTGGTACTGGCATGAGGATAAGTATATAGACTAAAGAATCTGAATTGTTAGACAAATAATAAAGCTTTATATTTAGTGTCAATTGGTTTTTGACAAGAATGCAAGATCATTCAATAAGGGAAAATTGGACTTTAAAAAATGCTGCTAAGGCAACTGTTTATTTCTATGCAAAAGAGTAATGTCAGACCTCATTGTGGGTTGGAGGGCCCTGGTGCTGTAGTGACTAGGAGTTGGGCTGGAATCCAAAGGTCAAGAGCTATCAGCCACAGTTGCTCCATGGGAGAAAGATAGTGGTTTATCCTCCTGTAAACATTTAGTGTCAGAAACTCACGGGGGCAGTTCTACCCTGTCCTACAGGGTCAGGAGAAGTTGGCATGGACTAGATGGCAGTGGGTGAGTTGTGGGTTGAATGGTGTCTCCAAAAGTGATATGTTGACATCTGCAGACACAGTAGCTATTACGAAGATGAGTTCATATTGTTTTAGAATGAGGCCAAAACCAATGAGTGGTGCTATAGTAATAAGATGCAAATTCGGAAATAGAGATACAGAGAAGGAAGCTTTGCAACAATAGAGATAGAGAATGAATTCAGAACCCAGAATGACAAGGATTTTCATCCACCCCAATAAACTGGGAAAGAGCTATAGAACAGAACCTCTAGAAGACAACTACTCTCCTAAGTCCTCGACTGAAGACCAGTAACCCTAAGAAACTTTATCCATAGGAAGGTTTCTCACAACATACACAATAGTGAATACAAATTTGTCTTGCAATCAAATTAATTTTTCATGTAAAAAAATGTAGATTTCAGGGAAAACAAAACAAACCAAAAAATACAGCATAGGAATATATATATCTTTGTGACCTTTATTTAGACAACTGTTTTTTATCTAAAGCACCACCAAGATAATCGTTCTCTAATGACCCAAAATGTCCACTTTTAGGCTCAAAAGAAAAAGAATGAAAAATTTCCACAAATAAATATATACATGTGATTTATTGAATTATTACCCATAATAAGAAAAAAAGGTGCAAAAAATCCAAATGTCCATGATAGGAAGAAAAAAAATGTAGAAAATTCATACAATAAGTATGAATTATGAAGTACTGATTTATGCTAGAACAAGACTAATTCTTGAGAACATTATGGTAGTTAAAAAAAAACATAGAAAAGCCCATATTGTAAAATTTCATCCACACAAAATCTCCATTAAATGTAAATCCATTGAAATATCAAGTAAATTAATGATTAACAGGGACTGTTGCATAAGGTTAATTTGAAAGAAGTTGCTAATGGGGACATTTTTGAGGTCATAAATATATTCTAAAATCATAAAACAGTAATGGTTATATTATTCCTAATATAAAAAATAGCACTAAATTTTATATTTTTAAGGAGAATTTTATGTCACATTAATTACATCCCTATGGTTTTATTAAACAAAACAAAAATGATGGCCTCACATTCCACAATAATTTAACTTACCGATTTGCACTTTCTCATACAAGTTATTGTCTACCTAACTAACTATGGGTGAAACTTCTTTATTCCATTTAAAGATGAAGTTATTTATATGTATACTGAATTCCAGGTGTATTAGTCAAAGGTATTTGGCTCCCTTAATTATCTGTCTCTTTTCTGAGTCATCAATTTCTCACTTTCTATAAGATTATTCCCAGTAGCATGAGAAATTGCTATCAAAGCTCTTACATAAGCCACCAACCAAAAGAGCTACTATACCAAGAATATAAACTATAATAACTTTCTGAAATCACCTACGTCAATAATTTGCCATAATATTTACTAAATGCTTTGGGGAAAAAAAAAAAAATATATATATATATATATATATATATATATCTTACTTATATTTTTCTCTTCCACAAACAAGCCTGTTGATGTTGTTAGGTGATAAGGGACCACGCTGACTCATAGTGACCCTGTGTCCAACCGAGGGAAACACCTCAAGGTTTTGTGCCACCTTCACAATTATTGAACCCATTGTGGCAGCCATTGTATCAGTCCATATTATTTACGATATGCCTCCTTTTCATTACCATTATACTTTAGCAAACATGCCATTTTTCCAGGGAGTGGTCTCTCTGATAACATGTCTAAGGGAAACAAGACAGTCTCTCCATCCTTGGTTCTAAGGAGAATTCTGGCTGTACTTCTCCCAAGACCGATTTGTTTGTTCTCTTGGCAGCCTACTGTACTATCTATAATCTTCTCTAGGCCTAAAATTCAAGTGCTTCAATTCTTCTTGAGTCTTCCTTATTAATGTTCAACTTTCACATACATATGAGGTGACTGAAAATACCATGGCTTGGGCCAGGAACACTTTAGTACTGAAAGTAACATGCTTGCTTTTCAGTACTTTAAAGAGATCTTCTGCAGCAGAATTACCAATGCAACGTGTCCTTTGCTCTTGACAGCCGCCTCCATCAGCACTGACTGTGGATCCATGGAAGAAGATGACATCTTGAAAGTATCAAGCCTTTCTTCATTTTTCACATTACGTAATGGTCCATTTGTGAGGATTTCGGTTTTCTTTACATTTAGTTGTGACCCATACTGAAGGCTGAAGCCTAGATTTTCTTCAGCGAGTGCTTCAGATCCTCCTCACTTTCAGAAAGCAAGATTATGCCATCTGCATATCACTGGTTGTTAACAAGCCTTTGTTCAATCCTGATACTACATTATCAATCATATCATCCTGCTTTTCGATTTGAAAAGTATATAGATTGAATGAATATGGTGAGAAAACACTACATAACACTGAAACAACCTTCTCTGGATTTTAAGCCATGTAGTATTCTCTTGTTCTATTAGCACAACTGTGTCTTGATCCATGTACCGGATCTGAATGACCATAAGTAAGTATTCTGGGATTTGCATTCTTCTCAAAAATATGTATAGTTTGTTATGATCCTCACAGTCAAATGCATTACCGTGGTCAATAAAACACAAGTAAACATCTTGCTGGCATTCTCTGCTTTCAATCAAGATCCATCTGAGAGATATACTCACATTCTCTTCTGAATCCAGAATGAATTTCTGGCAGTTCCTTGTCAATGTATTACTGAAATGACTGTTGTGTGATATTTGGGAAAAAAAGACTTGCATATGATATTAATGATATTGTACTATAGTTTTACATTCTTTTGGGTCACCTTTCTCTGAAATAGATAAAAATTCAGATCTTTTCTGATCATTGGCTAGGGGGCTGTCTTCTATTGCCTTATCAGCTTGACACTCTATAAAGTCCTGGAGCCTTGTTTTTGGATAATGCTTTCAGTGCAGTTGGTTCTTGATCATATGCTACCCCTTGAAATGGCTGAGTACCTACTATATTTTTTTGATATAGTGACTTAGTATTTCCTTTCCATTTTCTTTTGATTCTTCCTGCATCATTCACTATTTTGCCCATAGAATCTTTCTCTATTGCAATCTGCGATTTGAATTCTTTTTCTTCAGTTCTTCCATTTAAGTCATGCAGAGGGGGTTCTTCCTTTGTGGCTCCCTAACTCTTGATTTTGCAAATGTCATTATCATATGTTGCTTTGTCTTCTACAGCTACTCTTTGCAAATTTCTCTTCAGCTATTTGACCTCATTATTTCTTTCTGTTCCCTTAGTTACTTAAAAGTAAGAACAAGTTTAAAAGTCTCTCTGACACCCACTATGATATTTTCTTTCTTTCCTGTCTTTTACATGACCATTTGCTTTCTTCATATATTATATTTTTGATGTCATCTTACAGCTCTTCAGGTCTTCCCTCATAAGTATGAAATGAGTCAAATATGTTGAATGTGTCAAATCAAGATGTTCTTGAAATCTAAGTGGGTGTCGACTGTCGGTTGTATTATGGCTCTTCTGGTTTATTTGCCTTTTCTTCATCTTCAACCTGAACTTGAATAAAAGGAATTTATGGTTTGTTCCATAGTACGGTTTTATCTGGTATGGTTTTACGTGGTGTTGCTGAAAAATGTTGACACTGTGCTAATTATTGGAAGTTTTGTGATAGCGTATCAGTCATAAGTCTCTATTCCTTTTTCATATATGCATTAATCACTATTTAGCTTCCTCTTATAACTGCTTTTGTTGTATCCCATAGGTTTTTGTGTGTTGTATTCTAATTCTCATTAGCTTCTAGAAACTTCGTAATTTCCTCTCTAATCTAGGCCAGTACCCATTTGTGTGACAGAAGATCTTTATCCATCCTCCAATTGTTTGCCCTTGCTTTTCTGGTAGTCCTTATGTGGATCTACAGCTTTATGGTGTGGTACTCCGGGAGAGATGCCTGAGTATTCTCTATCTCTCTGAATTTACTCTGGCTCAACTTGCATCCCAGCATGTGGTATATTTTTGTAAATGAGCCATGTTCACTTGAAAAGAATGAATTTTATTTATTTATTTATTTATTTTTGCATTTGGATGGAAAATTTTGTAAATGTCTATCAGGTTTGGGCGTCTATTTGTAGTATTTAGCTCTGTAGCCTCCTTGATGAGCGCCTTTCCCAGTGATCTATTTTTCTCTAATAGCAGTGTATTAAAGTCACCTTTTATCATCACTGAGTCTGTGATTTCTTTTTTCATCTTTTGAATAGTTTGTTTGACATATTGCGGGTCTGTCTTTAGGCACATATACCGGTATATTTATTATGCTCACTAATTCCTGGTCTACTGATCCTTTGAGCATTATACAGTGCCCATCTTGCCTCTTGTTATGATTTTCACCTTGAGGCCAATTTTGTCGGAGATTAGGATTGAAACTGCTGCTTTTTTTTAAGTTGTCATTTTCCTAAATCGGACTGCTATGTAGGCAGGGTGCCATGGCAACTCAGTAGCTGATGGCAGTGAGGTCCTCAGAGTTTGGGCTGAGGCAGGCAACTGTAGGTATGCCACTGGACTGGGTTGGGGCAACACAGCAGTGCAGGCACTGCAATCCACTGTTCTGGACTGTCTACTCACAATTTGCAGCCTTTGAAAGACTCTATGTGGAGCCCCAGACTGGTAGAGCCAGTTTGGGGCCTGGGCTATGACTATCAGAACCTGTTGACTTTTCTGTTTTGTTATGTTAAAGTCCTAGGTTGTACTCTGGGGATTAGAGTTCTGGCTGTTCTGTTCTGTTAAAACTATGGTAATAGAGAGAGTTCTAGCAGCTTATAGTCAAAGATACACAGAAGAACACAGTCTGGAATTGAAAGAATTTAAAAAAAATAAATCCCGTCCCCCCGTTTTTTTCTAACGACCTGTGGGGTGCCTTGCTATTGGGCTTGTGCTGTGCTTTCCCCAGGTAAGGGTGCCCAGCTTAGTGGAGTGGGTTTGGGGCCAACTGGATCTTGATTCTCCCTAAGCTGCACTTCTATGTCATTCCTGGTTCTTTCCTACACAGCACGGCAGGTTGAGTTCTGGGGAACTGTGATCTATTCCAGGTAAATATCCCAGCAGCTCCATAATTGCTGTAAATTAGTCTGTAGTTATGTAACATTACCCACATTGGCAGCCTTAGAGCTGGTAAGAGGTGAAAGGGGTGGCCAATGTAGTCACTCCATTCCTGGCTGAGGAGAGGAACTGCTAAGTCCTTCTGACTGCAGGAACAGGGCAGATAGCAGAGAGGCAAACTCCTTTGTGAGGTCTTGGGGCTCGTTCTCAAAGGCTCTCTGCAAGGCTGGGATTATGACTACTTTTATACAGCAACCTGGGGAAATTGCTGCACGTTGCAAGACTCGGTTCTTGGGTGCAGGAAGAGATGGCAGGACATGGTCCTGCTGGAGCTGGCAAGGGGTTAGTGGATCCTATGGGGAGACACAGTCAACCTAGAGTGTTTTAGTGAGTTCTCAACTTACTTTGTGGATTAAAATCACAGGGGGGGAGGGGGAGCGTCTGAACTAGAGCTGAGTACAATGAATCTATTTTTAGCACCCAGCTTCCCAGTATGAGCCTCCTTATGTCTTAATTTTCTGGTCTAACAATAAGAGCGCTGGGCAGGAGATTCTACCTGGATGTCATCTTGACTGATTTTCACCTCCTTTCTGCTCATCATCTTCCTCTGTTACCTTTTTTATTTCCAATTTTTAGATGTTATTTTCCTGCCAAGTTCCATCATATACAGGCTAGCCAGCACAATGGTTTGTGTCAAAATTTTCCCCCCTGGAGAATGCCTAATTTATTACTTTTGAGCAAAGAAAAGCCAATTGTTTCACAGCATACCTAAATATAAACACTAGGTTGTAGGTGTTGTTGAAATAATTGTTTGCTTCAAAATTAATTATCTGAAGTGGTAAACTAGGAGTGGATACATATCAAACATTATTTTATATATCAATGTTAGGCTAGCAGGTGGGTAGGGTTTATAAGACACATTTTTGGGGGGTGCACAATTCAATCCATTACAAAGAAAAAAAACAAAAGAAGGGTCTAGCAACTGCAATTAAATATTGCAGTTAATTGATTACTTAAATATGCATCTGCTGACCTATTTATGTAGATGTCTGAATCTGAAGGGGCTTCAAAAATTCATGGAAGAATCAATTATCTTATAATTCCATTTTCCATAAAGTTTTGTAGTCCTCTCATATCTGGATTGAAATATAATATGATAAACCTATTTGTCTCAAGCAGTCTGTGGACAATTAGAAAAAAAATATTTTTAGCCTCCATTAAAAAATAATGTGCTATTTTAGTGCCAGAAGAGATGACATAGCAGTAGGTGGAAAAATAAATGATTCAGTGAAGGCAATGCTTGAGGATTGTTCATCAGAAGTGACTTATTGTTGACTATCAGGAGATGGCAGGAATTAAAACGAGAGGAGATGAGTAAAATTTTAAATGTATAATTTAAATTCATTTTAAGATGGTGAAATCCTTGAGTACAACTACAAAATGAATGGACATGAGATAAAACATAAGATGGTTAACTGATGAAGTCATCCTAAAGTGCAGGATGGGATACTAAGTGGAGACATTTGAGGAATTAGCCTTCTTTGGAGAAAAAAAAGTTCCTACCCTGAGGCAGGTAAGAGGTATAGAATGGCAGACAGGTTTGTGCCCTTAAATATTTTTTATGAACAACTTGTAGTCTCAATATGTTCTGTGGAAGGCAGGTAGCTAGAGGAGGGAAAATATTCATATGTGGCAAAAGGTAAATAAGGTTGCTATGACAATCTGAAGAGGGAGATGTGGAGCATTTTATAAGGATCTTGAGACAAACCAGTAGAGACCCAGGTAAAAAGCCTATCTGTTATTTAATAGAAAATTTCTCTTAAGCAATTCATTTCTTCCAAACCACAGTGGAGATGTCAGATGATTAGAAGGATTCAAAGTGATACCTTAGTAGGAAAATTGAATTAGGTAATATATAATGCATTTATTGGTAACAAAATTATTATAACTAACTGGAGAGAGATAATTTTACTGCTTAAATTATTAAGTAATATAAAATTGAACTAAAATATAAATTAATTAGACCTGTATTTTTGATGCAGTAGTAAAGAAAAGTATCTAAGTAAAATATGTGTTTCAAAATATTGGTTGAGTAAGGGTTGAATGAATAGATAAAATGAAACTAACTAAAGTTTTCTTTTTTCCCAAAAGGAATATATTGAGCTACTTAGTAAATGCTATTGCTTCCTTTGGGCAAGCACCTATTAAAACAAAGCAAATGCAGGACCTTATATTACATATACCATATACTAAAATATATAGATACATAATATGCCAGTATCCTTCTTAAAATAGAAAAGAGTGAAACTTTGATTTGCATGTCATCAGGAAGGACCAAGAGCTAGAAAAATACATCATGTGTGTGCCACCTAAAACAAGGAAACTAATGAGGTGGATTGACATAATAGCTGTAACAGTGGTGTGTTAGCATGGGTAGACTAGAGAAACAAATTCAGAGACACTCATGCGGATAAGACAGTTTTATGTACTTAACAGTATAAAACTAAAAGACATACAATCTAATATGCGCCACCTTCATTATAAACATAATATTTTATAAGTGAACAAAAGAAAAATATCCTATGCCTAAAAATTGTAGTTAAGCAAAACCTGCACCTTAATCCTATAATCCTGTGAATATGTTCCCCCACCTATGAAAGTTTGTAAGCCAGCCAATGCATGCCTTTTTGTCCCCATTTTGGGTATCCAATTTCTATACTGACCACTTACAACAACCTATTTCTCTGAGGAGACAATCATATTCATTGATGTGAAGAATCTTCATTCCAGTTGGAACCTTATGAAGTCTGAATCCATAAGCAGAGTCAAATCAGGACAGGCCATGGATAAAGTCAACCATAATATACACCAGTTCACAGGCTCAGAAATCTCTTCATCTGGTTGGGTTCTGGTCATCTCAATGTGGGCTGCCTCACTTAGCCCCACGAGGGTGTCCATTGGTGACCTTGCCTTTAGACCATGGCTGCATCACAAATTTGCAACAACTTTAGCCCCCTTGGGCTAGGTCATGAATCTCAGAGCAGTCAACCAGCTCTCATCTTCTCCTCTAGTTCCTGTGAACTAGGTTCACGGCTGTCAGTGGCCAGACTCAATCCATCTCTTTATTGCTGCTTTTCTCCCACTTCCACACAACAAGTGGATCCAGGTGGTCACCTAGCTAGCATTTCAGCCTGCCCATAGGCTTCCTTTAAAGCTCAGTCCTAGAGAGGAGTTTTCTTCATGGCTCCAGGTTTTTTCCAGCCTCAAGTGCAAACCACGAGTTCAAAATTCAAAAGTCCAAAGAATTTTTTTTTCTTCAATCTGACAGCATCCCCCTAGGCTCTTGGTATGCAAATATATTGAGTACTCTAAAGCACTGGGTGGGCTTATCTTATCAGATCCTTCTTTGCAGGTGTGTCCTAACCCATTTAAAGATTCAAATTTTTTTTTTCTTTCTTTTTTAACATTTTATTAGGGGCTCATACAACTGTCATCCCAATCCATACACACATCAATTGTGTAAAGCGCATTTGTACATCGTTTCTCAAAACATTTTCTCTCCATTTAAACCCCCGACATTAGGTCCTCATTTTTCCCCTCCCTCCCCGCTCCCCCCTCCCGCATAAGCCCTTGATAGTTTATAAATGGGTATTTTGTCATATCTTGCCCTGTCCGACGTCTCCCCTCATCCACTTTTTGGTTGTCTGTCCCCCAGGGAGGAGGTCACACACAGTTCCATGTAATCGGTTCCCTCTTTCCTACCCATTCTCCCCTTACCCTCCTTGTTTCGCCACTCACACCACTGGTCCTATAGGGCTCATCTGTCCTGGATTCCCTGTATTTTCAGTTCCCATCTGTACCAGTGTACCTCCTCTGTTCTAGCCAGTCTTGCAAGATAGAATTCGAGTCATGGTAGTGGGAGCGGGGAGGAAACCCTTAGGAACTAGAGGAAGGTTGTATTTCTCATCATTATTACATCGCACCCTGACTGGCTCATCTCCTCCCCGAGATCCCTCTGCAAGGGGATCTCCAGTGGCCTACTAATGTGCTTTGGATCTCCACTCTGCACTCCCCCCATCATTCACTATGGTAAGATTTTTTGTTCTGATGATGCCTTACACCTGATCCCTTCGACCCCTCATGGTTGCATAGGCTGGTGTGCTTCTTCCATGTGGGCTTTGTTGCTTCTGAGCTAGATGGCCGCTTGATTACCTTCAAGCCTTTAAGACCCCAGACGCTATATAAAGATTCAAATTTTAATGGCTGAAAATAAACAGGCTTACAAGCTCTCTATTTTCATACTTCCCAATAATCAATTCTATCAATCACTATATCAATAATAATAAGCAGACAAAATCAGTATAAACAAAGTAGAATCGGATTCTTAAAGCTCAGTTCTAAAACAGTTAAGTTCAATCCTTATCTATTTTATCTTAATCCTTATCAAAATTATTCTATTGATACAAAATATGGGATTAAGTCTCTGACAGCATCAAGCCAGACCCAGGCTTTCTATCAGCCATTTTCCCTCAGTAGCTCTCAGAAATTCAAGGGGCAATTTTGCCATCCTATCTTGAAACTCATATTTATCACAATAATTTTTACCATTTAGTCTGGGTTGACAAGAGAAACAAATGCATAGACACTCATATGTATATATGAGAGAGTTGTATATAAAAGAGCAATTGAATATTGAAGAAACATGCCAGCCCAGTGCAGATCAAGTCCATAAGTCCAATATTAGCCCATATGTCTGATACCAATCTATAAATTTCTCTTCAGATTCATGAAACACATGCAATGATCCTGAATGCAAGTGGCCGGAAACAAAACATATCAACATCTTAAAGATGACACAGGACCAAGTAATGCTTTGTTCTGTTTATAAATTGACTTACATTGGAGCCAATTTTATGCCAACAACAGAAAGATGATGTGAATGAAAAGGCAAAAGGCTGAGACCACATTAGAAAACACATTTATTGCTATGCTTATCAAGTTAGTTTAGTTTTAGTTTTGTTTTTTAATTTGTTTGTCTATCTATTTTTCTTCCCATGGGCTCAAGGTAGAATAAACCAATGTAGAATAAAGTGTTAGTCTACAGATATAAAATAATCTAAGCAATTAAAAGAAGAGATCACCCTGATAGTTATATCCTGATATATTGGATAGAAAAGATACACACTAACACAGCTTCAAGAGGGTGAACTCCATGACATAACACCTGTGAGATACACTCTAATATGAACAAACAAAATAATACAAACCAAATATACAGAAAAGTTTGGAAACCAAATCAGGTTCAGCCTGCATCATAGGGGGGTCTACTGACAAAAATTTAACTGTTCTAGTCAGCTTTATGCCTTTGATCTTCTGCACTCCTCTCTCCCAAGCACTCTGTTTAGTAACTACCTCCCTACCATCCCTCAGTTTTAAATAAGGGAAGTTTTCTGGAGGCTTATTTCCTACGTAGTTTCATAAGTGAATCTTGGACCATCTTCCAATGCCTTCTGCACCCTAGGTTCTCACAATTTAGGCTCTGATACTAATCCCTCTTCTGACTTTGGATTATATGGATTCCAGTCCTTCAGTGACTGATGATGGTGTGCTTCTTCCATGTTTTAAGTATACGAAACCTAAGATTCATAAACCAATAGTAGAGCAAGTAGAAATTGGGGTTTGGGGCCAGGGGGTACAGTGGTGGTGGTGGGATAACAGGGAGACGATGTCAAGGAGTCCATGTAGAAAAGGAATGTTTGAAAGCTGATTGTAGTAGCAACCATACAATTCTACTTGACATGATTGAAATATAAAATGATATGATATATGTTTTAAGTCCAAACTTATAAAAAAACTTAGAAGCTTCCCATAGGGAAAAAAGAAAAGATTCACACTAGCCAAATCAGGTGAGAAGTAGGAACAATGGTCCCGACATGTGAGATGATAAAAAACATTATTTTCAGTAATATGTAATGTCTCATATCAACAGAAACACTTATCTTGCCAAATTGTGAATTACTTTATATTTTAAATACATTTTTATAACTGAGCAAAGGGATATTGGTCTGCTTTATTTACTTCTTCTAATGGAACTATTGTCTGAATTTTTATTCTGCAATTGGCTTGAAAAATCCATTACATTAATTTTATAAAATCATTCTCAAAAGAGAAAACTCAAAACCTAGTTACATTTGTCTTTAATGTTTGTCGGTACTGCTCTGTGGTAATTCTGTGAAGGAAGATGAACTCAGCTTAGAAAAAGTAGGAAAAGAACTGAGCCATTTAATCTTCTTATATTGATTATTTCAAACAATGATAATTCTTTACACTGTGTGTGCCCAGTGCTTTCACATGACAAGGTTTAGACATCCTTGAATACTTTGGGTACATGAAGTTTATGTTATAATAGGTGTCTACTTTGTGACAAAGATTGTTCTTTTGTTTTACCTTTAATGCATATTACATATTTCACATATGTAATTGTGAAATTACATAATTGAGATTATAATTTTATAATTGATATCATAAAATGGTTATTTTAGCCTAATATATACTTGAAATAGTCAAGAATATGTCTTTTAAATCTTATGTTTAGATGTTCAGAGTCAAATGCTTTAATAGGGAAAGCTCTCTTCCATTCATGAATTTTAATGACTAAAGATGAGAAATCAAAACTTTTCTAAGGAATAAGCAAACAATTTGGAATTTATTGTATTAGAAAATCTTACTAATTTACATATAAAATATAGAACTTAGTTCAGTTGAAAGAGTAATATATTTTATAAAGTATAACTGAATAACAGCAAGAATAACAAAATTGTTATTTTTCCATCCTTTTGGATGGAAATGAAAGAATTCTTTCATTTTTTTTTTGAATGGAAAATGAAAGAATTACTTCTAGGAAGTGGAGCCACGTCTATATTTATTCACATTTTAATATTTCCATTAGTGGAAAGTGCATATTAAAGAATATGTCATTTTCAAAGCAGCATTTGTGATTGACAGGAATAATACAAGAAGCAAAGTGAATGTTATCTCTATACTATATAAGCGTTGAAGGATGTCATCTGTAATTGCTCACAAAATGTACTGCAGAGCCAGGGACATTTGTTTGCTTTAACTTTGTCCTTTCACCCAAGAGGGTTAAGACAACTATCCCCAAAGCTTCCAAGCTTCCAATCTAAGGCCTCTCTCAATGGAACATGCTGAGTTAGTTAGTTTATTGCCAACCTGGCTGATAAACACATGTGAGATTAATTGAAGGGCAGAGGGATAAATGGCTCAATGAGCCTCTGTTTTCAAGTTCTCGGGTTTCTTGTTTTGTGATGTTCGGACCAGGGTGCAGCTGCCTTAGCAGTTCCCTGCTTCAGCTTGCAAGGCTGACTTCCTGCAGGACATGCCTGAGGAGAAGACACATGGAACTACTCCGATGCAGCCCTGGGTGCTGGAGCAGCCGTGTGGAGACCCCTGCCAGCGCTGAGATGCTTGCACGTTCACTGATTCGGCTTTCCTCCTGCAGTCGGCGTCATTGCGTCTGTTTTGTGAGATGGAGGAGGACTTTGTGGATTGGTGTTGGACATATGGGTTAATGGATTAAT
>NW_022111324.1:34280698-34317320 GCF_000313985.2 Echinops telfairi | reverse complement strand
TGGGTTGGGATGTTTTCTTGATGTGCACTTAACCTTTATATAAAACTCTTTCTTATATATGAGTTTCTGTGGATTTGTTTCTCTAAAGTACCCAGACTAATACACATGCATAATTGTTCTGTTAATTCTCTTTATAACAAAACTATGACGGTGAGTCATTATCCTCATTATGACAAGATTATGAGTATTTAAAATAACTTATGTCAGCATACCAAGGAAAGCTAGAATTCAACACCTTTTACCAAGATTTCCCTGGAGACAGTGTGCCCAGGCATTCAAGTAAAAAGTGAAGTGTTTGTGGTAGTAACCCATCATCCTCTCTACGGAAAAGGTGTGGCCGTTTGCTTCCATCACGATTTACACCCTCAGAAACATTAGGGGCCTGTTCTACTCTTTCCCATTGAGTTGCTGTAAGTCAGAACTGATAGGCGGCAATGGGTATGATTCAATGGTAAATAAGTATAATGGCATTATCTCTAAAAGACCAGGCCTGCCTAATTCTTGAGATTCTGTAATTTTTTATAATGAGCCACATGAATATATAAACCACCATAGCTGTTTTCTTCATATCTGTCACTGGACAATACTCTTTTGGGGTCTCAAATCTTAGACTTGGGTCTGGTTATATTTGACCTTCTGATTTCAAAAACAGTTTCCCCCTATCCACCTTCATTTATGAGATACAGAACATATACCCTCTGCTACTCTTCTTTCTGCTCATCCATAAATAATCCAGATATTTTAATAAAGTATTATCTAACCGGAGATAGATGAAATGCACCTTGGCTTTATTTTGAGTAGTGTAGGTAGAGTTATGGTTCACATAGTCACCTTTGGTCCAATGACATATTTGAACAAACCAAATTACATGAATTTGGGGTTTCCCCAGTTATCACTTCAATTTTATTAGGAACTGACTAGCAGAGAGTTCCAATCTGTTACCTTCAAAAGGGGCTGGAATTAGAGTTACTGTACAATAAATAAGGATCTATGATGGCATAGTGGTTTATGCATTTGACCGCTAATCATAGGTGCCAATCAGCTATTGTCACCACCTGCTACTCTGAAAAAGAAAGGTGAAAACCTGTTCCCATAAAGATTTACAGAAGAAGTTCTATTCTGTCCTCGAGGATCTCTGAGTCATGCCAGATCAACTGGTTGTGAGTTTGATACAATAAACAGTGATTCAAACATTCTGAAACCCCAAAATGGGTCTGTCAGAGTTCAAAGTCCTTTATTAAAATAAAATGTTCCAGTCTTCTTATAAGATGGCATACCTCTCTACCTATGCTCAGAAACTCTTAAAAGTGATATTTTTCTTATAAAGGAGCTTGGAGTCAACCTCACCTCTGAAACATTTGACATGGATTAGCCATTGACTTCTATATATTAAAATGTTTACTGCATAATTTGAAGAAGAAAAAATTGGATCTTCAAAATATTTATAAAAATTACTGTGAATTCTTATATTTTTGACACTCTAAATTGCCTTCACGCCTTTCATATATGTGCCTTTCGATTTTTTACTATTTTCCACTCTTTTCAAGCTGTATTCTGGCTTTCTGGTGTCCAACTTCTTCTTGCTTTTGCTTATTACAGACTCCATAAAAAAGAATCCATTCTAAATTATAATGACCATACAAGACAGAGAAAGACTAACGATTTGGGCTTACAAACCTTTAAGTCTTCTAAAGGCTGAAGAGTGACTGGTGTGTTGGAACCATGACTTCATGATTGACAGCTCAATGTGTAACCAACTGGTCTCCATGGGTCCATATACAGCCTCCCTTAGAAGTACCATAATGCCTAATTCTTTATCAATTATTTTTTATTATTTTTTCTGGTATTTTTCTGTAATTTATATTTTTGAATTCTTCTCATATTTAAAACTAGGATTATAAATTAATAAAACTTAATAGCTGAAAATACAATGAAACACTGTATTTGCAAAACCAGAGCTGATGCAGTCTAACACGTGCGGTTTTTAGTGTCAGCATAACAGGTAAAACAGGCCTAAAAGCAAATACACACGCACACAAATTGTTAGGCTGTGTATTTTACCACAATCTGATAAATTTTCACTGATCTATATCTCTGAGGAAATTTGTTTTATATAAATATGGAATTAACTTTTCTAAGCTATGTATTTATATATATATATATTTTTTTTTACAAAAAAACCTTATCACCTTCAAAGTACTCTCCATTACACTTACACATTTGTCAAATTTGTGATTTCACTCTTGGGAACATTTTTCAAACTCATCTCTTTGGATGGCTGACAGCACCTCGCTTGTTTTCCCTTTACCTCTTCTACCTGGTTAATCATTGTCCTTTCATGTCCCTCTTCATTCACAGGAACACAAAAAGTCATATGGAGGGAGGTCAAGTGAGTAAGGTGTGTGGGACAAAAGAGGCAGCTGCTTTTTTGCCCAAAACTGGTGCACTGAGATGGCTACATGAGCAGGTGCATTGTCGTGGTGGCAAGCCAGTCCCACCTGCCACAAATCAGGCCTTTTTGGTCGCACACTGTTACAGAATCTTTTCAGACCCTCTAAGTAGAAAGATTGATTCACAGTCTGACCTGGTGGAACAAACTATAAAAGCACTTGATGTAGATATCCTCATCTGTCTGGGAAGTTGACGGATGTCCAGAACAAGATTTGTCATTAATCAACATTTCACCATTTTTGAAATGTGAAAACCCCTCGTACATTGAGTTTTCCTATAGGCTGCCCTTGCACGCTGTGAAAAACATCACAACAGTTTTGGCGGAGGTTTCCTCGAGCAGGACCAAAAGTTCACAGCTGCACTCTGTTCTTTTTGATCAGCCTTCGCCAAAAAATACAAAACCAAAACCAAAACAAACTGCTTTCATGAAAAAATTCACTGTGACCAGAAAGAACCTCATCAGGTGATGCCACTGGGTGCATTCACTCAGATCCAGTTGCTAGATGCTCGCTTAGTGGGAAAAATATGTACTACGAAAGGTCCACCCTGCAGAGCTTTTTTCCATTTTTTGTTTTTTTTGCAGGTACCCTCTCGAATATATTGTGGGAAGCTATTTTGAAGCACTTTATATATGAGTATTTAACAAGGGTCCATTTATAATACTTAAAGGACAAGTAAAATCAGGTTTAATGTGAAAATCAATGGGAATTTATTCAAAGGCAATATATTGGGGAAATATGTGGTCAAATTGAATTTTCTTAAATCCTTATGACAAATTCCTGCACTGTTGCCTATTCATATCATGTGAACATGCTAGTCAATACTTACATAGAAATGGCATTACAGATAAACTACTTGAAAATTATATTTTTCTTTCTGCATTCATTGAACAAATAAGTTGGGAAAAGTATTATTTCCCATAACAGAGTGATAATTAGACTCTAAGATGCCTGGAACGATTTGATTGCTTACTAATACTGTTTGTTTCAGGTTTGAATAGAAACTCAAATTTGATTCACAAGTTTATATTCGCTATTCGAAATACACATAACTTAATGGAATTGTGCCTGTCTATAAAATTAAAACAACCAAACTTTGGGAATTAACTAAATTGAAGAATTGAACAGTGAAGTGATATCTATTTATACCCATGTAATGAAAAGCAACTTCTCTTATTTACTTGCACTTGCTAAAACTAAATCTGTTGCCATCAAATAAATTCTTATTTATAGAGACCATGTAGGACAGAATAGAACTACCCATGGCTCTGACCTTTTCAAAGTAGACTGCCACATTTTTATTTCCTTGAAGAACAACCCCAAACTATCTACAGTGTCACCCTATACTCTTATAACCTCTACTTGAGATTTGCCCTTTGAAGCTAAATAGGTAATTTGAATTATCAATTGTCTTTGTCTAATTCACCCTTCCAAGAGAGGAATAGCATATATATCCAATAATCACACATTATTCACGTGCCCTACTAGTTTTTTTTAATTAAGTTGCTTATTCTTATAACACTGTAAAGAGATGCCATAACTCATACTTATGTATGAGAAACTGAGGCTCAATAATTTAATTGTTATGTCAATTTGGAAAGAGTAAAACCAAAATTAAACTTTGAACATTTTAGAATTAAAACATTTACCTGAATTCCATGTAAATACAATGGAATCTAGGCATTTTACCTATAAACATAAGATATTAATAGAAAAGTTATAAGGTTCATAGAAAAAGAGTGGAATATTTTCATAAAATGCACCTGTAAGTCTGCTTAGCACAGCAGATTAGTACTTTTTGTTTGCATTCCATGTGTTTTATACAAGTTTACTAAAAATATGCTATTCTTGATACTATAAATAAAAGGTTCATGTATAAATTTTAATATCATCAAGGCTTTCAAAGGATTTATTAATATTTTCATTAAAGAAGAGAGGTGTGGCTACTCATTTCCCTTTACTAAATACAAATTTCTGAAGTAATGAGCAGCTAACTGAAAGGTAACTGGTTTGAGCCCAGATAAAGCGATCTGCTTCCATAAATATTTGTATCACTGGAATCCTGGTAGCAGTTCTAGTCTGTCTCATAGGGGTATCCTAACTTGCAATGGATTATATGGCAGTGGGATGGTACCACTACCAAAATGCTCATTCTAAAGCCCAATGTATACCTTTGTTGTGTATACAGCAACTGTATTCTCATAATTTTGTAAGATTTTCTTTCCATAACATACAGTAAAGTTATTGAGATAGTACTAGATTAATAATGTCTCGTAATTTTTAAAGGGTAATGTAGAGTCATAGACTACAAAATATTTTTAATATTACTAATAGACATTAAATATAGACTTATAGAGGAATAAGAATACTAAACATATTTTTTGTGGTTCTAGGGAAATATACTTTCTACTTCATTCCATTTCTGTTATTACTGGGTGCCACTGAGTCAACTCCAACTCATAAGGACCCAATGTAGACGGAATGAACCGCTACCCTGTCAGGGGCAATCCTCATCATTGTCCTTGTTTTGTTTTCTGAGCCCATTGCTGTACCCACTATAGCAACCTGTCTTCTGAGGGTCTTCCTCTTTTTCACTGAATTGCTACTTAAGCAAGAATAATAGCCTGGACTGGCCCACTTCATAACATATCCAAATTACATTAGCCAAATTCTTTTCATTTACATAACAAGAAGCATTCTTGTTGCACCTTCCCCAAAATTGATTTGTTTGTTCTTAAGGCAGTCCATGGTATTTTCAATATGTATCACTAATGATTTCATCCAAATGAATCAATTAGTCTCCAGAATTCCTTATTCATTGTCTAGCTTTTACACAGGTATGACATAATTGAAGAGAGCGTGATTTGCTTTAGGCCAACCTGTGTACTATAAATGATGTTTTTGTTCTTAATACATTATAAATAATTCCTTTGAAGCAGACTTTCGCAATGCAATACTTTATTTGACTACCTGACTGCTGCTCTTATGAGCATTGATTATAGTTTCAAGTAAGTGAAATCCTTGGCAGCTTAATCCTTTTTCTCTTTATCATACTATTGCTTATTAATCCAGTTGTAAGACTTTTTGTTTGCTTTACATTGAGCTATGATTTATTCTGAAGACTATAAGATTTTATTTCTATCTGTGAGTGACTTAAGTCCTCCTGGCTTTCATCAAACAAGGTTGGATCATCTGCATATCAGAGGCTGTTCATTTGTTTCCCATCCTAATGCTCAATCTTTTTCCATCTATGCAGTTTTTAAGTTTAGTGACTGAGCACACACACTGAATTCGTATGGCAGAAGGATAAAATGTTGGTGCACAGTTTTCTGTATTTTAAATGATGCAGCATTCCTTTGTTCTGTGTGAGTGCTTCTTGATCTGGGCACAGGTCCCCCATGAGCACAATGAAAGGTTCTGGATTCCCATTCTTTGCAATCTTATCCAAAGTTTATTTTGATTCTCACAAATGCATTTGCCATTTTATTTATCATTCCAAGTAATTTAAGATATGGCACAGGTGTAAATTTTGAGTACTATCTGTTATTAAATAATATTCAACAAAGGACTTGCAAACAAGAAAATTCACAATAATCGTTTGTTACCCCCATCAACTATGAAGTTAAATTCTTTATTCTTATGGTTATGCAGATACTTTCTGTTGTTTTTATTTATTTCCAGAGCTTTTATGACTCATGAATACTCTGTGTGCAGAATATAATTGCCCCATTGTGCTCTAAAGTTTGTGCCCTTTTAGGAGCAGATAATTGGACTTTAATCTGAGGCATTTTTTGGTGAGTTTTCTTTCTGATCTATAAAAGCATTGTTGTTATTGATATTGCATAAGGGTGAGTTGCCTGGTTTTGTGTCAGGTTGTTCAGTGGGTTGGCAATTAAAGGCTAGTAAGATAAGGAGCTCTGGTAGCATAGCGGTGACGCTATTATTTGGGTTGCTAACTGCAAAATAAGCAGTTCAAAAGCATCAGCCTCCCCTAGGGAGAAAGATGAGTCTTCTACTCCCAGAAAAAGTTACAGTCTTGGGGCAGTTCTACCCTTTGCAACAGGATTACCATGACTTGAAATAGAGTTGATGGCATTATGTGACTTAACACAATGTACCCTTCTCCATAATGGGATCTTCTATTTGCTACTGATCAGTTGTAAGAATATTGCAACCCCATTACTATATTACAGCCCTGATGTAGTTGAAGGGACGTTTTCTTGGAAGTGTACTTCCTATTTAAGTAGAAGCTATGGAAACAACTCACTTACTTTCTCACTAGGTCTAGATCCTGCATCTGGCTCATTGACCTCCAATTCTCTGGGCTTGAGCCAACCACTTGCTATATTGCCTATCAATTCCAGAAGTCATCAGCAGTCTGCCATCTGACCTACCATCAAGCCGATTGACTTTGTATTCATCTCTTCACCCTGACCGCCTGACCTTGGATTCATCAGCTTCTGCAACCACCAGCCTGTATTAACTCTGACTGAACGTGGGTGCTGCCTAATCCATTCTTTCTCTCTCCATATATACATACAAAGAAAGAACATCTTACTACAGTCAAGTGGGTGCTGACTCATAATAACCCTATAGAACATGATAAAACTCTCCTGAATGCCTTGTTAAGGATGTGGGGTGAGGGAGCGCTATCAAGTTAGTAACATTCTATGAAAACTTAAAGTTCATAAGAGCCACACAGGAATCATCTGTGACTCACATAACCAATGAGATATCACCATTCTAAAACAAATCTGTTAAATATGCTTATTTGGTCTTCGCTTCAGTTTATTTTCTGTCAGTTCACTGTTAAACATTTCAAACTGATTATTTGCCTTCAGAGGAAAATATTGAACTGGAAACATTCTCACAATTTACTCTTGTTCTAAATTGCTGTTGACATTTATGTACTTGGCATACCTAATTGCCATAATCTCTTTCTAGACCTCCTAAATGTCCTGCCTATCTAAACTGAATTTAAAATGCATTTACTTAAATTACTGCTGTGTTTCTTAACAAGTTTACATTAATACCCTTAGTGCCCAACCTCATATTTCCAAAAGGCTATTATTTCATTAAATATATTTAATTGTGCTATTTTTCTTACATGTCCAGTATCATACCCCAAATCAGTATATCTATATATGTCAAAGTAATAACATATATATACATTATAAATTATATATCTTCCTTGTGCTAGTAATCCAGAAGCATTTGTGAGGATAAATTAAAAAAAAAACCACTATTGTTTCAAAGATAGAAACCTTTACTAAACAAAAAGATACAAATGTAAAGCGATTGTTTCTGTATATATTATCCATCTGGGTCAGGGGTCAGCAAATGGGGCTGGAGAACCATGTGTGGCTCTTCGGGTACATCCATGTGACTCTGAAGTAAAACTGGAAAAACATGAAGGATATTACTCAGAGAATGGGGATCACTTTATTTGTTTTTTAAAATATATTTATTGTTCTTGAATGGGTTTCACATTGTTGTGAGTGACAGAATTGGCTATTTCTGCTCAAAAGTTTGCCAACCACCTGCTCTAGGTCTACGAACCTCTGAAGGCGCTGTCTTCCCCTCCCCATTCGTCCTGAAAGAAGTCCGTGGTTTCAGGTGTCTTTCAAGGGCCCTGGTGGAATTTTAGGTACCTGTTGGGCTGTCATCCACAAGGGAAACATTTCAAAATCACCAGTTGCTCCCATGGGGAAATATGGGGTGTTTTTACTCCCCTAAGTGGTTATGGTCCAAGAAGCTCAACAGGGGCATTTTTACCCTGTCCCATAGGGTTCCTATGAATTGGCACTGATGCCATGGCATGATGTCAATGAGCAGAGGTGTCTTTCAAGAGAACCTATCACAAGTATCCCTTTGGGACACCAAAAGTTAGTCACCATAAATCTCTGCGCTCATCTCTGTTTTCACTGGATCTTTTTTTTTTAAGACATTCTGTGGATGCTAAGACAAATGTATTATCCAGAGAACTTTCCATAGAAATCAACTGATTATGGAAGCATGCTTAAACACATTTTATTTGGAATAAACCAGATATGTATGAATTTGAACCCTAGTAGGAATATTTCTTACTTATCTTCATATTCCGATTCTGTCATAAGTTTGCATTGAATTGAGATAGAATTATTGTTTTCTATTTCTGTGTAAATCTAGATACCAACTTACAACTGGTCCATTTTATGATGAGCTATACATCATATGATGTTAAGTAAATTACTATGTATTAGTAATCAATACTGCAAACACTGTTGCAGCTCGTAATTTGGTGGTGTTTTCATACTCAGCGGGAGAGCTATCATTCTCAGTGGCACAGTTTGACCCTGTCATTTAGGGTCGCGATGTCAAAATTGACTTGATGGAGGGAGTTTTTGGGGGGCGTTTATCATTCTCAGATATTCACTTAAAAAAACCCTTAAAACTCTAACTCACTGTCATCGACTCATTCTGACTCAAAGTGACCTTACTGCTCGTGTGCCTGTCTAAGACTGAACCTCTTTACCAAAATAGAAGGCCTCGTCTTACAGATTTTCCTTGTGCTGATTTACTGCTCACACCCTGGTCTTCCATGAAGTAATGGCTAATGCTGAGTGTCATAAGAACAGAAAGTGAAGCAATGTATCATGGCACATGTTCCCCAAAACAATGTAACTCAGATTTTCACTTGTATGAAATTTATGCCAATTTCACTATAGATTAGGCCTATAGCTTAATCTTAATCAGTTGACTATTATAAAAATCAATTGTGTATTTGAAGCTAAATTGTTCACTTTTCTTACACAGTAGCACTTGAAGTGTTTATATTCCCAATAACATGTCTAGTAAAAGAATCATGCCACATTCTAATGCAAACAAAATAAACAAGGCTGTAAGCAAGCATATGAAGACAGGGATCTTTAACATCTATGAAAATTAAAAAATGGTGAAAAAGCACCATGCAGATACTTCTTATTACTGTTCTAACTAGAATCATTATCCTCATTCCAAGTAATAAATCGGCGATTCTGTATCTTCCACAAGTGTGTTTATTACTTTAGTGACAAAGTGCCAATGCTGTCCAAGTGTTCTTTACAGGAGTAAAGTTTATGTCTTGTGTATTTTTAATATATCAGTACAATTATATGTGATGTTTGTAACCTCGAAAGATAAAGATATGATTTATAAAGATATGACATGTTGTAGCTATATAATTTCATGTCAACTTGAAGATATAAAAGTGGAGGCTTGGAGACTTGCCTGCCGACTGGTCCCAGGGTGCTGGTACCTCCTTTGGGCATGACCTCATAAGGAGGGTCTTGGGAATTCCCCGCTCCCTCTCTGCTTTCATCTTCCTGCTGGCGAGTCGGGCGGAGGCCTGCAAACCCTGTGATGCTGCCCAGCAGTGGCTCCATGAGACTTTGCACCCACTGGCCTGTGATCTTCCTGCATTCTTCATTGTTGCACGTGGCTACATGAGTCTGAAGAGGGACTTGTGAACTGATATCATACTTATGGACTAGCATTGGACTACTGGGCTTGATCTGGTCTGGGCTGGGGTGTTTCTGTCATGTGTAATTACTTCTTGATATAAAGCTCTTTCTATACATATATGAGTGTCTCTGGATTTGTTTCCTTAGTCAACCAAGCCTACCATATTAATATAATATGATATTAATAAACAATTATAATGAAACTAAAAAATATATATATTTACATCAGAACTAACAACAGATCTGTCAAAAATGAATCTTGTCATGTCAGAGATTAACTATATATTGAAAGATTTTTACTAGTGAATAGTTTTTCTGGCTTAAAGAACTACTTATTATTTCAATTATTTTGTTTCTTCTATGATCAAAATAACTTATAACTTTCTTAAAATGCACATTGTAAGGCTCATCCATATGAGAATGGAAGACAATTTGTTTGTTTTTTGCAACTAAAATCCAGTTAAGAAATGCTGTTGAGCCAGTCAGGGTGCGATGTAACAACGATGAGAAATACAACTTTCCTCTAATTCCTAAATATTTCCTCCCCGCTCCCACTCCCATGACTCGAATTCGACCTTGCAAGTCTGGCTAGACCAGAGGAGGTACACTGGTACAGATAGGAACTGAAAATACAGGGAATCCAGGGCAGATGAGCCCTACAGGACCAGTGGTGTGAGTGGCAAAACAGGGAGGGTAAAGGGAGAGTGGGTAGGAAAGAGGGAACTGATTACAAGGAACTATATGTGACCTCCTCCCTGGGGGACAGACAACTGAAAAGTGGGTGAAGGGAGATGTCGGACAGGGCAAGATATGACAAAATACCAATTTATAAACTATCAAGGGCTCATGAGGGAGGGGGGAGCGGGGAGGGAGGGGAAAAATGAGGACCTGATGTCGGGGGTTTAAGTGGAGAGAAAATGTTTTGAGAATGATGTACAAATGCGCTTTACACAATTGATGTGTGTATGGATTGCGACAACAGTTGTATGAGCCCCTAATAAAATGTTTTAAGAAAAAAGAAATGCTGTTTACTTCAAAATAAACAAAATATCTTAGAAAGTCAGGAATATTTATTTATAATAAAGAAATAAGAGAAATTAAATCATCTGGTGTATGGAGACAGGAGGTAATTAGGCAGCATTTGGTAAAAATAAATGTTTGGGAAGTGTTAGTTTTGTTTGGGTCAGATTTAAGACTGGTATGGTGCTTAACCATTTAACTACTAAACCCACTACTTGTTTCTGTATGGTTAGCATTTTAAAACATTTTAGAAATATTTTCTAGTGATTAAAACTATTTAAAAATTCATGACATATTAAATTTCAATGACATTGAAATGGTAGTGTCCATAAATGATGCTTTATTGGACTTACATCATTTATATCTATATTTGTTTACATATTTTTGTTTGTACTAACAGAATCAAATTTGATCAAGCTAACATTGGCATTTATCTTATGGATACAGAGGTAAAAAATCATAAAATATAATTAGAAGAATGGGGTTGGAGTTCAGATAATTATCAAAATCTCGATTTCTCTTTCTCTGTCTCTTTGCTTGTGTTTTTCTATGTCTAGCAATATAATGAAACCCAAAACCAAACTAACTGCTAATGAATTGATGTAGACTCACAGCGGCTACCCCGTGAGTTTCTAAGACTGTAATTGTTTATGGGAGTAGAAAGTCGAGTATTTTCCTGCATAGTGACTGATGGATTTAAACTGATGACCATGCATATCACGGCCTGATATGTAACTACCACACCAACAGGGTTCTGGAATAACATAGTTGTTTTTTAAAAAATATTTGTACACATTTTTTAAATATTCCATATATCTGTCATTCAATGTCTTTAATACACACACACACACACACACACACACACACACACGCCAACATCCTTTAGTAAAGATAAGCAGACTCTTACTTTGTCCTAGTTCAAAATTCTTCCTGGAGAATCAATAGAGAAGTCTGAGGGGCCAGCCCCAATCCCAACTACATGGACAGCCCCCCACACCCCACAGAAGAATCTACTTCAGAGGACAGCATTGAAGCTACAGCTCAGGGAGAGGGACATGTCTAATCAGAGCACACTTCATCAAATGAAGGGGGAGGAAGAGAGAGTGGAGCACATCCTGGCCCACCAGGGCTGGAGGATGATATCCCGCTCGGAGCAGCCAATGTGCAGAGTGGGCCACATGACTGATCCCACTATGAGACATGACGTCCCTTGCTGACCCATGGCCCTATGGGGGACAACACTGGAGACTCAGTGTCGGGATTGGTCCGGTCTTACCCCACCAAACCAAGGCAAAACACTAAGGGTGTGCAACAGAACAGCAAAGGGAGCAGAGCAAGGAAGTCCCAAGGGAATACCAAAAATAGACTTGGGGGCTAGGGCATGGCACCCCATCAGACTGGACCAGAAAACACTCCTAAAGGTCAACAAACAGACCTTGAACTATCTGCAGGCTTTTCTCTCTTTCTTTGGTCATTTTTTTTTCTTGTTGTTTTGTTTTGTTTTCTCTTGTTGCTTTGTTTAGCTCTGTCTTGTTTTTTTGTGTGTATTATTACCTCTGCAAGTCTATCTAGATAAGATAGACGGGATAAACAATCTGCAGGATAAAACAATGGAACCGACAGTTCTGGGGGGACATGGGAGAGGGGGAGGCAGGGGAAGTGGGTGTTAACCCCAGGGACAAAGTAACAACAAGTGATCCAAAATTGATGGCAGGGAGGGTGTTGGAGGCCTGGTAGGGCTTGAACTAGGGCATTGCAATGGAGAGGAATTACTGAAACCCAAATGAAGGATGAACATGATAGTGTGACAAGGGGAAAGTAAAAGGATATAGAGGAAAGAAGTAGGAGGAAAGGGCATTTATAAAGGTCTAAATACAGGCATGTACATATGTAAATAGTTTGATATATGACAATGGGGAAATAGATCTATGTGCATGGGTTTAGTATTAAGGTAGCAGGTGGACATTGGGCTTCTACTCAATAACTTCCTTAATGCAAGAACACTTTGTCCTATTAAACTGGCATTCCATGATGCTCACCTTCCTGGCATGATTGCTGAAGACAAAGTAGATACATAAGCAAATGTGGTGAAGAAAGCTAATGGTGCCTGGCTATAAAAAAGATATAGCATCTGGGATCTTAAAGGCTTGAAGATAAACAAGCGGCCATCTAGCTGAGAAGCAACAAAGCTCACATGGAAGAAGCACACCAGCCTGTGTGATTACAGGTGCTGATGGAATCAGGTATCAGGCATCAAAGAACAAAAAATCATATCATTGTGAATGACGGGGAGTGTGGAGTGGAGACTCAAAGCACATCTGTAGGCAACTGGACATCTCCTTACAGAAGGGTCGTGGGGAGGAGGCCAGCCAGTCAGGGTATAGTGTAGCAACAATGAAACATACAACTTTCCTCTCCTTCTTAAATGCTTCCCCTCTTCCCCCACTATCATGATCCCAATTCTACCTTACATTCTGGCTAGACCAAAAGATGTACATGGGTACAGGAAAGAACAGGAAACACAGGGAATCCAGGACAGATAAACCCCTCAGGACCAAAAATAAGAGTAGCAATACCAGGATCTACATATACTCCTCTCCCTGGAGGACGGACAACAGAAAAGTGGGTGAAGGGAGATATCAGACAGTGTGAGACATGACAAAATAATAATTTATAAATTATCAAGGGTTTGTGAGGGAGTGGGGAGCAGGAAGGGAGAGGAACAAATGAGGAGCTGATACCAAGGGCTCCAGTAGAAAGCAAATGTTTTGAGAATGACCATGGCAACAAATGTACAAATGTGCTTGACACAATGGATGGATGTATGGATTGTGATAAGAGTTTTATGAGCCCCCATTAAAATGATTTTAAAAAGAAAAAAATTATTCCTGTGAACTTTACTAATAGGACAAGACTTATTAAAGTTTTCTCACATGGGCCAAGTAACTATGCTTAGAGAATTAGTCATATTGTAGGAATATGGTTGTCCAGAACTCCCTATATGCCTATATCTGCATGCATATGGAAGGATAATTTTCCCAGATTATTGGGACTTAGCGGACAATCCATTATATGAAGCCAGTATTAAAGGAAATATTGGAAACAATATATTTGAATCCATGTAAATCATATTGATTTTCTCTATATATATGGTATTGATATAAAATTGTTTTTAGTAAACCTGAAATATTTTCAGTGTTGTAAAATAAAGCAAACTTTTTTATATATCCAAAGTGCACATGGCAAAATTAGTAACATATATACAACAAAAAACACAACATCAAAATAAGCCACGGCAATAACAGTAATCATGTGTGACACTTTCATCTTTTACATTGTGTCGTAATTTTCCTTATGCATTATTTCACCCAATGCTTGCAATATTCTATAACATAGATACTGCTAAGGAGACTGTACTACACATACGTATCTTGAGGCTTGACCTCACTAGGCAAACACAATTTTAATTATAGATTTATGTCTCAAACTGAATAGCCTATTCTTTTATGGAACAAAAGAATGAAAACATGTGAAAAGAAACATAAAGATATAAAATCAGTTATTTTATTGGAAAGACACTATTTCCCAAAGTGTTCATATATTGAGTGGTAATATTTATAATATATGCTTTTCAACTACACAGTGTCATTAGAGATGAGACTTTAAATTCAACATAAAAACCTACTGTGCTGTTGGAATTGTGAAAGCCAGACCAGCACATTTATTTTCACTGTGTTTCCTCCATCAGATTACATTCCCAATGAATAACTATTCATAATATGCTGCTTATTTTGTAGCTCAGCAAACTTAAAATTATATATAACCAAATAGCATTAGGTTTCAAATTAATCATCTATTTCATGAAACCCCAAACACCCTTCATTGTTTTATAATTTCAATTTTTTGCAAATTTGAATCAAATGCAGCTGTTCTTTCACTTTACATTTGCTTGGATAATTTATTTTAATTTATGAACTGCACACAGTTCTCTAATTTCATTCCAGGGAGATTACATCCTCCCTTGCCAAACTTCATATAAACAATATTTTGCAGTTTGGCATCTTTTTCACAGAAAGCCATTTTTTACATATAAGTAGCTCCCATTCTGGAATGTTCAATTAAAAAGATGTACACCGAAGGTGTTTTTAAATCAATGACAAAGTCTTTACTCTTAATAAATTATGTATTTTTATAGTTTAACATCATAGAATATATGTATTTAAATGCTTTGTGGAGTGTGGTTAAGTTGTATTATTTTAAATATCTGTCACATTTCTTATTCAGGAAGTAAAAGAAGACATTTTCCACAGACAACTTTAAATAATCAAAGATAGAAAGTTCACTTATTTTAATGAACTCCTATGTGCGCAAACACTTTGCTTGAAATATCTCATCCTCTTTATTCAATGGTTTACAAGTGTGTCTATATATCATTTTAAAAAAATCTCCTGGCTTTGCTTACTCTATATCCAAAAGATGATCCTAGAATTTACAAATCTGGTCTGTAAATGTAGGTTCATATATATTGTTTTAATGTATCCGATAGGATATGCAGTGTACTCTTTAATTTAAGTTAGAGGTAAGAGGTGAAGGCTAAAAGCTAATCGGCAGGATAAACAGCACTGGTTTTCTTTCTTTCTTTTTTTAATCATTTATTGGGAACTCTTACAGCTCTTATAACAATCCATATATCAATTGCATCAAGTATATTTGTACATATGTTGCCATCATTATTTTCAAAACACTTTTCTCCACTGTTGCTAATAAGAAAATTATTTTACATTGTGACCTCTAGTACACATCAAATGTGCATGCAAGCAGGTAGGAACTTTGAAAATTTTTAACAGGAGTTACTGTATGCAGTATCCTCACATCTCAATGTTATTACATCTTGCACTTCTCTATCCCAATTCATTGAACTTTATAATGTCAGTTGAAGCCTCTGAAATAGCTTTCTCAAACCCACTTTGGAAAATACTACATCAAGTCTATTGTTTTTAGAAATCAAGATTTTGTAGTCATTTCCTTGATTCTTCCCATCTTAATTCTCACATCAGAGTTAGGAGTCCTGGTGGCATAGTGGTTCTGTGCTGGGTTGTGATCCACAAGGTGGGCAGTTTGAAGCCAGCTGCTGCTCCACTGAAAAGCTGGAAAGTTCTACATACTCAAAGAGAAAGGCCCCTGACACTTTTCAACCTGAGTAGTGTAGCTCATCTAGAAAGCAGATACAACTTAGAAAAAATCTGTGATTCCCATGAAAATTTGAAGAATGCAAATTTTAATAAGAAGTGAAATTTCACAGCCTAAAAAGAGGGGGCGTGCAGGAAGGATATTGCTAATGTATTACACCTGTCGCTTGCGTTCCCACGCCTACTCTGGCACCATTGTAAGTGTTAATGAAGCCGGAGGATGAAAGACTGAAGCAGCCTCACAGAAAAGGGATTATTTGACACAGAATGCAGGCATATTCTGAGTTTTAACATTTTCTCAGCTTTCACTTTCAGTGTTAATTATAATATACAATAGGTTATTAATTACATTGGTATTTTTAAAAATAACTTTTTAATTACCAAGCTATTTGTGATTCAGTCCTTGAATAACATATAGAAACAAAAAAGCCTAAAATGAAACATGATTTTAGCAACCAAATTATTGAAATACATCTATTGCATTGATAATAGATAGCATAATAAATGATGCCAAAATTCCATGTAACAAATTTGAAAAATCTGACCAGTTTTCATTTCCATGTAATTTTGGGTTACTTATGAGGTGGATCATGTTACATATTAGATACAGTGTTTCCATGTTTTTACTTCTTTTGTTGTGCTGTGCTGAATCTTCTGGAGAAGATGAAGTTGTCTGTTCTCACGAAGGTTTACAGCCTCAGAAACTCAAAGGGGCAATTCTACTCTACCTATAGAATTGCCAAGTGTCCGAATTTAATAGATAACAGTGACTTTGGTTTGGGGTTTTCTGAATCTTGTCTTAAGACAGAAAAAAAGTATAAGATAGCATTCTTACTCTTCTGAATGAATATATGAAATATGTATGTACATATATATTCCACAACTAATGCCATCATTCATCTATTCTATCAACAAACATTCATTCTGTATCCAAATTTGTCTCCCTATCTATCTATATTAGAATTATAAGCTTGGGTTTAATTAACTATTACCCAATTGTTTTCTAAAATGGTCTTGAAATTTATATTTCTTTTTTTTGGAAATTTATATTTATATCAACATTTTAAGAGCGTATCCTTGGTTTCTCATAGTTTCCAGCAATATGTATGGTATGCCTATTCATAATTTTAATAAAGTAATGCATAGAAATTGATTTATTACAAATACCTTAATTTTTATTTCACCGAGTTATGAGAATATTAATTTTTCTATTAAAACCAGTTGTCCATGTCAGTTTTCTTTTCTATAAATAGTTCGTATTCTTTGGGTACATTTTCTATACAGCTACTAATCTTATATTACTAATAAAGACATAGGTTCTTAAATGTTCTAATTCAGTCATTTTCATAAGTGATGCAAACATGTCCCTATTATTAGACCTGTCACATGCCCACCCCCACGGTGATACCATGATAAGTCTCAGTGAGGCAGGAAGGTAAAAACGTTTGAAACTGAATCACAGAACAAAAAATGTTTCTAATTTTTAAGCTGTAATTTCTCAGAATCCCTTTGTGTAATAAATGATGCAAATATTTTCCTACCCTACAATTTCTGTTTTCATTTTTATTTTGCACTTGTGTATTTCTTCAAAAAACTTAGCATGATTCAAGTATTAGAGGTTTTTGTGCAAATAGATGCAATGTTCCCATGCTTTAGTAAATCCTGTCCTCATGAAAATATTGCCTCCCAACATTTATGTATCTTTGTATTTCCTCATATTAAAACTATCTTACTTTCTTACATATCATATGAGGTTGTAATTAAATTTTAAGTTATTTTATATTGATACTAACTTTGCAAGCACTATTTTATAAATGGTTTGTACTAAATTCAAAAGTATTCCTTTTTATGCACATAAAATTATAACTTAGACATATCATATAATTATATATTATGATATAGATGAAATTGTGTTATATTATTCTTTTCTACTGCTTGATGTACATATTTCAATGACCATAATACAGACACAGTGATTATGAAAGGAATATAGTACTAAAATTCTATTTTCATTTGTTATTTTTTGTAATTAAGATGATTTATTTCCTAATAAAAACTAATACATTAACCAAAATTTATAAATTAAATTTAATGCTATAGAAACTCTATGTACCAGATATGTAGTTATTATTAATTTCCATCTAGTCCATGCCACAAAAGCACTGGTGGCACAGTGGTTCCACTTTGTGCTTCTAACCCAAGGTCAGCAGTTCAACAAAACACCCGCAGTACCTCAGAAAAAAATGAGTCTTTCTACTCCTGTAGACAGGTGCAGCCATAAACTCACAGTTACAGTTCTTTGCCTTTCCAGCACCATCCTCAAAATCACAGCTATGTTTGAGCTTATTGTTGCAGACACTGTGCTAATCCACCTTATTCGGGTTCTTCCCCTTGTCATTGCCCTTCTCCTTTACAAAGCATGAGGTCTTTGCCAGGAACTGCTGTCTTCTGATAACATGTCCAAAGTACATGAAAGATGTCTTTCGTCCTTGATTCTAAGGAGCATTCTGGTCGTGCTTCTCACAAGGCAAATCTGCTTGTTCTTTATCAGTCTGCAGTACTTTCAATATTCTTCCAGAGCACCATAACTTCAATAAATGATTCTTCTTTAGTCTTCCTTATTCAATATCCCAGTTTTCACATGCATCTGAGGCCATTGAGAATATCATAAATTGGGTTGGAGATCTCATGCAACAAATTTAGTCAGTGCAATGTATTTATTAAGGATTGGTGTCAGACATATGGGCTAATGTTGGACTTCTGGGCTTGGGCAGTGCTGGATTGAATGTTTTCTTGATGTGCGCTTAACCTTTATATAAAACTCTCTCTTATGCATGAGTTTCTCTGGATTTGTTTCTCTAAAGTACCCAGACTAATACACCTGTGGAGGTGCTGACTTTAGGGTTAGCACTACAATGCATAACCAATACGCTGCCTGGGTTCCTGCCGTAGGCCTCCTGCTTGTAGGAGGACTTGTCCAACACCCATAGCAAGAATCCCAGGCAAGTGTGCAAGCAACCAAGGGCACTTTTGTTGGATTCCTATGTTCTATGCAGCCTGAAGCCCTGCAGGTCAAATTTCTGTGGAATGGAAAGGTAAAGGGGTGGGGGGAGGTTTCAGAGTGCATTGGGGAGAAATATATGTGGATTTAATGGCACCCCAAAGTTAGCTGAATGGGCCCTGAAGCCTTTGTGTTGCTTGGGCTAGGTGTACTGTCATACTTTCAAGACCCTTGCAGGAAGTCCAACCCCTTATGACTTCTCAGGCTGTGAGGAGAGAGCAAGCATCCTGATCACAAAGGCAGGCCCTGAACAGGTGGGTGGGAAGCCCTGGAGGAGTTGCTAAGAGGGACGCTCAGACACAGCACTGGAAGATGCTGAATATGTAAACTGTTGGACCAAAGCATTATCCAGTATTGTCTCTCCCAAGCATCTTTCTCTGCAGAGTAATAAACCATAATTTGATTTGTGACAGTGATGAGAACACAAAGAAATCTTACCTGTTATTCTTTCTAGGTTCATATTTTCAAAGTTATTTAAATCAGACCAATGGGTGGTTTGAAAACAGAAAAGGAAACAAAGCCTTTCTCCAATGCACCTGACTGCTTTGAACCACGCACACATAATACACTCTGCTATGATGACCCCAGAGGGACCTGAAAGGTCCTCCCTGCCATTTACATACTCTGAGAAGGCCATAACCATGAAGATTGTCTTGCTTGGTCACCCAAGAAGGAGGCTATTTAGACTGTTTGAAACTGATGATAACAAGCATTACACTTCAGAGGATGGAAGTGCAATGGTTTGTTTTGAAGTTTGGTATCAATTGATGAGGCTGCCCAAATCATTTGCACAAGCCGAAGTGTTGCCTGGCTGATTAAAAACAAGAGCATACCTTAATTGCTTAATATTTTAAAATAATATTCAAAACCAGAGACAAAAGATCAAATCAAACTATTTCTCCCAGGGCTCTCATTTATGTGTATATGATTCTGTTCCACATATTTCATAAAATAGGTTTATAAATTCTGATTTAGAATAATTCAGAATGTATTCTGCTGGTGCTGATGATTTTTACAAATATTTCTTTTATAATTCAAAAATAATTTTATTGGAGGCTCTTATAGCTCTTATAGCAATTCATACATCAATTATATCAAGGATATTTGTACATATGTTGCCATCATTATTTTCTAAACATTTGTTTTCCATTTGAGCCCTAGATATCAGCTCCTCTTTTTCCCCTCCCTCCCAACCTCACACCCATGGGACCCCTTGATAAATTATAATTTATTATTATTTTCATGTCTTATAGTGACCGCTGTCTTCCTTCCACCACAATTTCTGTTGTTTGTTCCCTGGGTCAGGGTGGGGGGTAATGTGTCCATCATCGCGATAGGTTTCCCCCTTTCTCCCCTCCTCTTCCCAGGTTTCTCCTACCCTTCTGGTATTGCTACTCCCATTCCTGTTACTGGATTCGATGTGTAGTGAGCTCTTTTCTCTTATCTGTACCTTTGTACATGCTTCAGTCTAGCCCACAGTGAAAGGCAAGACTGGGGTCATGATAGCAGGACTGAGGAAAGCTCAAGGAACCAGATGCAATATTGTTTGTTTCAGTGTGTTATACTGCACACTTGTTGACTCATCCCTTCCTTTTTACCTTTCTGTGAGGGGATGCCCCGTTGTCTGCAGATGGATTTTGGGTGTCTGCTCTAACCCCCCTCATACTCAGCAATATGTTTTGTTTGTTTGTTTGTTTGTTTGGAGTCTTCTTATGCTTGTTACTGGATCCCGTTGACACCTCGATGTCACAGAAACATGTTGCTTCTCTGTTAGATGGTTGCTTGTTTAACTTCAAGTCTTTAAGACCCCAGATGCTACACCTTTTGATAGCCAGGCACCATCAGCTTTCTTCATCACATTTGTTTGTGACCCATTTTGTCTTCAGTGATCTTGCAGGAGGGTGAGCATCACAGAATGCCAGGTTGTTAGAACAAAGTGTTCTTGCATTGAGGCAGGACTTGAGCAGAGGCCAAATGCCCATTTACTACCTCAGTGTTTGCCATATAAATATATAGACTTAGGCCAATACCTCTATTTTTATGAATTAATATATTTACATATGTACACACCTGTGTTTATACCTCTATCCATAGCTTTGCTTCCTAGATCTTTCTTCTGTTTTCTTTTACCTTCCTCCTCCCCTACCACAATGCTTGCCCTTCTTCTGCATTTTGTTTAATTCCTCTCAGCTAGATCGCTGTTGCTCCAATGCCCCCAGGATCTCTACATCCTCCTTGTTATTGTTGGGTTTGCCTACCTTTTCAGAGAGGCATGGGAAGTAAACTCAAGGAGAAAGTAATGGAGCGGACAGTTCCAGAGCAACATGGAAGGGAGGAATGAGACAGAAAAAGGAAGTGGTGAGCAAACAACACCATAGACAGAGGTACAACTAGGGAATTAAAATCTACACCAAGGAGAATGTAAAGATTTCTTGAATTATATTACTTCAGTGTAGATGACCTGAGAATGCTAACTGAGATACAGAATAATACTTTGTTTGAGTGACTCTGGACTTTTTCCCGTTTCTTTTTTTTTTTTTTTTTTTTAGTTTTCTGAATGTAGTATTCAGTATGGTTATGTATTCTTTCCCTAAATACTTATATATCGTTTACACATTGTTATAACTTCAATTTTATTTTACCCTTCTTTTTGTCATCTAGTTTATGTGTGCATACTTGAATACCATTTACATTTCCCAAAGATTGGTATGTGGTAGTTATATAATTATTTGTCAATTTGAGAGGATTAAGAGTGAAGGGGTGGAGTCTAGCCTGTCAATCAGGTCATAGCCAATGAGACATCTTTGTGGGCATGGCCTTTTCTTGAGGATTCTAGGCACTCCTGTATTCACTCCTTGAAGGCAGGAGACTCTCTCTCTTTCTCTTTCTCTCTCTCTGTCAGCTGACTTCCTGGGAGACATCGCAGCTGGCAAGACATATAGAGCTTTGCTAGAGCCATGAGGAGACTCCTGCCAACGCAGAGATGCTTAAGACAACTCTGAATGCACAAGATTTCCCATTGACTGGCCTGTGATCTTCCTGCATTTGGTATCATTGCATGTGTTTCATGAGTCTGAAGAGGACTTTATAGATTGGTATCAGACATATGGGCCAATATCAGACTTATGGACTTGATTTGGACTGGGCTCAGATGTTTTCTTAATGTACAATTGCTCTTTATATAAAGCTTTTTCTTATGCACATATGAGTGTTTATGATTTTGTTTCTCTGGTTTACCCAGACTAACACATTGGTATAAGTTCTAGTCTTCTAGTTGGTGTTCTCAACTATAAATGAATTGCAGTAAAAAAAATGAAACAGCTATTATACATATTTACATATATTCATTATAATAGTCAATCTTGTGCTTAAGTGTCTATGTTAACGTCCTGTTACCTGTCAGCTTGATGTGCCATGGTGGCTTACATGTTGCTGTGCTGCTGGGAGCTATGACACTTACCCGCAGGTTCTCCACAGTGAGCAGGTTTCAGAGAATCTTCTACAACAAGCGACTTGGAAGGGAGAGCTAGTCATATGTTTTAGAAAATTAGCCCATGAAAATATTATGGAACACAACAGAATAATGTCCATCTACTATGTTTTGTACATGTCAAAGAAGGGATGCATTGGTAGAGGAGTATTTCATGTTTGACAAAGTAGAGAAACAGAGAGACCCTCACTTAGATAGATTGGCATAATTACCCATAATGATGGATTACAGATACTGGTGGATATGAGAATGATGCAGGGCCAGGCAAGGCTCACCTTCATTTTATATACAAGGCCCCTGATTTTAAATGTACTCCAGGTAACCTATCTATTTCTCTACCTCTATTTCATATATGCTTTTTTATATATGGCCATTTGAATTACATATATTTCTCTATATAGAGACACATCATAGTTTAAATAATATATCATTAGTAATGTATGCTAATTTCTCCAAATTAATATTTATTACCTTCATGACACATCCATGACTATTTTTCTCAGGGAGAAATATAGGTAAACAAACACCAACTGTCTCTGTTTTATTTTCATTTTAATCTCTGTCAGTGAAGGACATGCTGACCTATCTATACTAACAGACAAATGAAAAGAAAGAGATCCTAAGACCCAATTGGGAACATTCTCAAACACATTAGTCTTTGGAGCTTGAACCCCTGCTTTTAGTATAAGCTTTTTCATCCCAGAGGATTTGATTTTACTGTGTGTCATACAAACTATAATGCAGATTTCTAAAGGAACACTTAATTCAGCGATGTGGGAATAAAATAAAAGGGAAATAGCCCAAATCAGAATGTCAGAGATCAGAAGGAATGTGTAGCCAAAAAGAAAATAATTCACTAAGTGTTCTGTAGTGAGGATTCTAATTTCCATCACTGTTGTCCTTGACCTAGAGAGCATATAGCTAAAATATATGAAAAGCTTTGCCCTTAGACTGGCCAGAGAAGAATAATGCCTTTAAAGTAATTTCAAAGTGAAAAGAAGAAAGCAATAAGCACAGTGGTTGGTAGATTGGAGACTATGGGAATATACTTTCAAAGGAAAGCTTCTTATCCAAATGAAGAGAAATGAGGGAATAGCACTGCAGACAGACGTGCCCGAGTGCAGCCAGATCTATTTTGACTCAGCTTATTTTCCTCATCACTGAGAAGGGGCTGCTGCACTATCAATCATAGTCAGATCATTTTTCCTCTGTTAAATAGACAACTTGTCAGGTAGGTAACTAAATGTATGGTATGCTCCAACAATGTCACTTAGAACAGAATCAACACTCTGAGCGTGATTTTCACAATACAACATTTCATTATTGAGACTGTAATAGTCCCATATAAAGCTCTGAGGGCAATTTCCCCACAGCCTTTCAGGGAAGTCAACATTGGTTGAACTTCAACACAATAGAAAATGTTACTTTAACAAAAAGTCAACTTGATTAAAACAGTTCCCAAGGCCTATTTATTTACACAGAAACTTTATGAGACGAAGATCTTTATTGTTTAAAGACAATCAAAATTAAACATATGTTTCATATCCCAAACTAAGACATTGAAAAAAAATTATATTTTAAATTAAGATGATTTGCAAATTAATATTGAGTGTAAATTGTGCCATGCCTGCAATGTGTTTTGAGGACAAAGTTCACATTAAAGTAAATTTTGCTGCCTGGAAAGTACTTGTGAAATGGCAATTAGATTTTATCACCAACTTTAGAAACAGAGCATCTCCTACATTGCAGTTCTCACCAAGGCAGTTCAACTTCCTCAAATAGCCTTTCTACATGCTGATTGCAGTCTTTGGGAATACTTGATTTCTATGAGGAAAACATGATATTTTATCAAACTACATTTAAGTCTATTGGAAACACAATCGCAAGGAAGCTAAGATCTCAAAATGAAGCTGTAAAAATCATCAAGGCAGTGCTAGCATTTCAAAAAAATGTGGAATAAAAATCTACTATCATTTAATTAAATGATAATGACCTACATTATTCAATTACTACTAGTGATTCTTTATATTGACACAAAAAGTGAGCCCAGCAGTATTATTCAGATTCATTCTCTAAGCGGAAAATGGGATTCTGATTAATAATGCTGAGCATAGGGAAACAGTTTGCTTTTTTAGTATACAGACCACACCACCCCTCTAATGATTTTTAGTAGAGTGGTGATTTACATGTTACTCTGGTGCTGGAACCTATGCCAGCAACATTTCACCCAGAGATAACAGCCTAAATGGAGCATTCAGAATCTGAGAGACTACGAAGAAATGCCTGGTGGTTCACTTGAAAAAAAAAAGGTCTATTCACATGTTATGAAGAGCAGAAGAACATTATCTTACATAGTGTTGGAAGATAAGTCCCACAGGTCAAAAGGCACTCAAAATGCTGCCGGGAAAGATGTTTTTCCTTAGAGTCCACCTCACTGATGGAGATGGAACAGTTTGGGGAGGGCATTCACTTGCTGATGTGGCATGACTCAAAATGAGAAATAACTACAAACATCCATCAATAATCAGGCCAAGAAATGTAGGAAGTACAAATCTAGGAAAATTGGAAATCAACAAAAATGAAATGAAGCACATAAAGATCAATATCTTAGGAATTAGTGATCTAAAGAGACTGCTACAGGCCATTTTAAATTAAAATAAATTATACCATCTACTATGTTGGAAATGACAAGTTGAAGAGGAATGGCATCTCATTCACCATTGAAAAGAACATTTGAAGGTATCCTTGATAGTGTGATAGTCTATACCTCAAGTTATTAAATACCAAAAAGTAATGCCAAAGATGAAGAAATTGGATGCTACTATCAACTCCAGCAATCTTAATTTGTTCAAATATGCAATTAAGATGAATTTATTACTGGTATTTGAAATGTGAAATATGGAAACACGGACCTTGGTGATAAAATGATGCTGGAGTTGCAAGAATGAAATTTGCAAGACTGATGTTATTTATTTTTTGCAAATATATACTTACGTATCAAAAAAGGCAACTATATGTATCTGGTCACCTTCCGGAATTCACAGGTATCCTATGAACGACCTCTGTGGCGGGAATCACTGTGAGTCAGAATTGACGTAGTAGCAGCGAGTAGAGTTTGGTGGAAAGAGATGACGCAGCAAGTCAATATTATCAGTGAGAACAGGGCCAGTGACTGACTGTGGACCATGATATCACTTGCCATCTGCAAGTTTAATTCAAAGTTGAAGAAATTTAAAGCAAGCCCACACAATGAAAACGAAAAAAGATAGTTAAAAACATCAGAAAGAAAATACCAAAATGAATGTAAGGAGAGACGCTGAAACTTGTTAAAACATGAAAGAAAGCTAAAGATAAAAAGAAAGGATGATGATTTAAAATTAGTTGAGCAGATATTTCAAAGGATGGCTTGAAAAGACAAATTATTATCATTATAATACGATTAGAAAATATCTAGTATTACAACAAACAAGAGTGAAGGAAATATTTAGTATTTCTCAAGTGGGAAGAACTGATTGGAAAATGCAAGACTCCAATTCCACTACTGAAGTATCTGATGAGCGAAATATTGAAGAACGCACGGAACATCAAACGAAGATGGAGGGAATATACAGGGTCACTGGACCAAGAGGAATTTGGGTGCGCAGACCTTTCAGAGGATAGCTTATGATCAAGACGCAATGTGCCTGAAGGAATCCAAAGGTGCACAGAGGCATCGACAAAAATCAAGATTCCAGAAATTGACACAATGCCAAATGAAACATTTCAAGGAATAGATGTATTGTTGAAGTTCCTTATTCATTATGCATGAAATTTGGCAATTAGCTTCCTGGTTAGCCAAGTGGAAGAGATCCATGCTTGTTCTCCTTACAAATAAATATGATCCCTCATAATGATTAAATGATGTGGAGCGGTTAGCAGATTAAAGTGTTAACTGAGAGACGGTCATTTTAAACCCACTGGGGGTTCCATAGAAAAGGCTAAGGCTTGCTGTTTCAGTAAGGATTTTCAGTCTCCGAAATCTAAAGGAGTGGTTTTCCTCTGTTCTGTAGAGCCACCCTGAGTTGGTATCAGCTCAATGGAAGTTGGATTATTTTATCACTAATATTAAATGTATGTGAAATTTGATTTTGCTGAGAAAATGAAAACCTGGTTGTAGAAGTGCAGTGGCCGGGGATTGCTATAAAATCAACCTGGATTTAGAGAAGGACACCGAATGAGCAATATAATTAAAGGTAACACTGTGAAGAAGAACCTGTACATAGGCCAAGAGGGAGGCCTTCAATCATAAAATTACGTGGATGAAAAACAAAACAAGAAGGTTTGAATTTGAATTGCATGTATCCTTTCACCATGCCTATTCAATATACTGAGTTAATAATCAGAGAAGCTGTACTATATTAAGAATTAGAGGAAGAATCATTAATGACCATCGATATGCATATGACGTGACCTTACTTGCAGAAAGCACAGGACTAGAAATGCTTTTTAAAGACTAAGGGTGATCAGTATGGGATGAATTTCAACATAAGAGAACTGTGGTGGAAAGCTGTACCTTAGTCAAACAGGACAGGACCCCCACCTTCCATGGCTCAAGACCCTGGAAGCATGCTGACGGCTGCTCATCCTGGGTTGATGATGAAATAGCTGATGGTGCCCGGCTATCGAGACCTATAGTGTCTGGGGACTTAAAGTGCTAATTTTACTTGACAATTAGCACACATGTAAGTAGCAAGCAAGAATTCAAACATTATATTGGCCAAATCTGTTGCAAAATATCTACTTAAAAAGATCCTGAATAAGTAAATCTCTAAGACAGAACAAAGTAGGAGGCCTCTCACTTTCTGACTTTAAAATACACTGCAGCAATGAAACAACGGGGACAGACATGCGTATCCTAAGGCATGACATAAATATATGATGGAAAATATTGGAAATAAAAGCAAAAATAGAAAACAAATGCTGGAAGGGCTGTGTAGAGACAGAAATATTCATACATTTTTTGGAGGACGGTATAATTGTACAATCTCTTAGAAAACAGTATGGAGCTTCCTCCAAAGTTGGGAATAGAAATACCATATGATGCACAAGTGCCTCCACTAGATAATTATCCCAGAGAAATGCAAGTTGCAGCACAAATAGATATATGCACACCCGTATTCATTGTAGATGAAAACAACCTGGTGTCCATCAGTGCTGCAAGGCTTAAAATAAATGAACATATGTGGGTCAGTGTATCCTTTCACAATATCTGTTCTATCTGTATGCTGGGAAAATAATATGAGAAGAATGTGACATCGGTATTGGAATAAGATTTATTAACTGATTGAAATACGCAGATGGCACATCCTTACTGCTGAAAGCAAGCATGATTTGAAGTACTTGCTAATGAAGATCAATGACGGTAGACTTCAGTATGGATAGCACCTCAATATAAGACCAATAGATATCACGACAAAGAGAGAAAGATTGAAGTTGTCAAGGATTTAATTATGCATGAATCCTAAATCAATGTTCATAAAACTAGAAATCAAGAAATTACAGGACATATTGCATTGGACAAATGTATTGGACAAACTATGCATCAGTTTCTAAGCTAGATGCCTTTACAGACTCACATATGCTGCAGGATGATCACCTAGGAAGCAGGAAGAAAAATCAGGAAACAGTGGTCAAGTTACATGAATCCAAAGTTGGAGCCAATATAGTGGCTGTATTAGTCTGGGTACTTTGGAGAAACAAATCCACAGCAACTCATGTATAAGAGAGAGTTTTATGTAAAGAAAAGGTGCATCATGAAAACATCCCAACCCAAGGCTGCCCAAGCCCACAAGTCCAACATTAACCCATTAACCCAAAACCAGTCCACAAAGTCCTCCACCTCACAAAACAGAGGCAATGATGCCGACTTCAGGAGGAAAGCTGAGTCAGTGAAAGAACAAGCATCTCAGCACTAGCAGGGGACTCCACAAGGCTGCTCCAGCAACCAGGGCTGCATCGGGATAGGTCCATGTAGCTTCTCCTTGGGGATGTCTTGTAGGAAGTCAATCTTGCAAGCTGAAGCAGGGAACTACTAAGGCAGCTGCACCCGGTGCAACCATCACAAAAGAAGAGACCCTAGAACTAGAAAGGTGAGGCTCACCGCCCATTTATCCCTCCGCCTTTCAATTAGCCCCACATGTGATTATCGGCCAGGTTGGCACAATTAACTAACTCAGTGGCCAACTAGCTTAAGTTCCAAGAAAGAAGATGCAGAATCCAGAGCAGCAGAAAGACGAGCAAAGGCATTCTCCACTGTATCTGTTTATGTATCCAAAGTCAGCCACACCCCAAGGGAATATCAGTAGACTATGTAGGGAGCAAAGGGTTGCACTACACTCTAATTTTATCCCATCCTGCGGTTTTTACATTGTGAGGTTATTATATGGGGAAAGTCTGACTGCCAAACTACTGACAGAGCAAGTTGACAGAAAACTTGGCTATCACTGACATGTAGGCAAAATAGCTATGGGAGAGAGACTGGGAATTTACCCACAAATATATATCAATATAGAGGATAGTTATATATGTGAATTTATCTTTGCTACAAACATGTCCATGAATGCAGGGGAGCCTACAGGAGGCAAAGTTACCAATACTTTTATTCATAACCAACATACATAAGAGAATGAGCCACTGGGACTTGTGGATCAGGACTATAGTCTCAGAGGACAGTGAGGTACATGGGCAGAGCATAGTTCATAAAGATTATATTCTATATTCAACTTGGGTGAGTAGTGATCCATGTCTTTAAAATTGTGAGCAATTATCTAAGGTGAAACCATTGGTCTCTCCCAGTTTGGAGAAAAGAGCAATGATGAAAGCAGAAATCCACATAAAAACAATTAGTCCATTGGAATAATGGAGCACGGAAACACCAGTCTCCACTACCTTGTAAGCAAAAGAATTAGATGGTGTCTGGCTATCTTTGCCAACTATTCTGAAAAGGATCACATTAGAAGGCTCTGGATAAAGTAGGGAAAATGTGCATCAAAACTCAAAATGATAAAAGAGACCAGATTTACCTGTTAGATAGATACAGATGGTCTCCAAGATTATAGCCCTTGGTTACCCTAAATATCTAGAACTGAACTTGCTCTTATATTAGGATAATAAATTATTTAAGATAAAAAAGAGCAATATTACCCAAGTACAGGGTTCAGAAGATTAATAAAGAGGAACATAAACAGAATGCACAGGGCAAAGGCAGAATAAGTGATGGTACATTGAGGGAATTGCAGTGGGGTTAGATTTGTATGATTTATTAATGTAAAATATTAATAAAATTCGTTTAAAATAATAAAATGTGCATGATTTATTAAATGTAAGGCTGGTGATCTTTTCTGTAAACCACCTAATTTATAATAAATAGGTTTTTATCAAAGAAAATTCTTTATATTGGAAAACTAAATTTATTCATATATGTGGATATAGTAAAAATCATAACATTTATTGTAAGATTTACCATAAATGACTTGCTAATAAAAACTAGTTTTAGACATTGAGCAACCTCAAGAACATACATTTCTAAAGTTTTAAAAAGCAAAGTGGTCATTTTAATAATAGGTTGCTCCCAACCGAAGCCATGATATTTTCAATTACTTCACGTGTATATTGTGTCTAGACAATGAACAAATAAGACCAAAGATGAATCGATGACTTTGAATTACGGTGTTGAAATATATTAAATATACCAAGAGTTGACAGAAGAATGAACAAATCCACTTAACGAAGTGCAGCAAGAATTCCAATTAGAAGCAAGAAGGCAAGACCTTGTCCCATGTCCTTTGCGTATGGTATCAGAAGGGCCCGGTCCTGGAGGAGGATCTTGTACTTGGTAAAGCAGATCGGCATTACAGCGGAAGACTTTCAGTGAGATGGATTGACAAAGTAGCCCAACCAAGCTAAGTCAGTATTTTGCTCAGTTCACATCTGTGACTCAGTGCTGACTTGAGAACATCTAACATGAACAACAGTAGTAGGCACATCTTTTACCTCCATTTTTCTCTCTACCCAGAGAGAATTAGAGAAAGTACGGGGATTTATCAAAAATAATATTATTAACACACTCATACTACCTGCCTAAAATTACAATTTTCTCATTGTATATTCATTCTCAAGCTATGCACCTATCTACCATCAGTCTATTTGAATCCATCTGCTTGCTCTCTTTTGTGAGATAATTGGTAGATAATATTATCAGCCAATATTTTTATTTCAAATCAATAGCACTGTTTGGAATTTTTTTCTTATTGTACCTTGCATCTTTTTGCTTTTCAATGATACTTATATGTACTCAGTGATAAGATATGATGTAATAATTGATGCAGAATTTCATGTGAAATCTGTCCAGTGAATAATAAAGACTGAAGAGCATTGGAACATTTGAATGACTGCACCACGGACTCTAGAAAGAACAAGCACATATTACGTGGAGAAAGAATGGCCAGAAGGCTCCTTGTAAGGGAAGCTTGTGAAAATCAATAGCTTGCACTTCAGACATGCTACCAGAAGAGATCAGTTCCTGGAAAAGAGCATCATGCTTGGTAAAGCAGAAGATCAGGGAAAAGAGGAAGACTCCCGAGGGGATGTATTGGGAAAGTGGCTGCAACAACACACTGAAACATAACAAAAGTTGTATAGGGCCAGGCAGTGTCTCCTGGCGTTGTACATAGGGTCCCTGTGATTGGGAGGTAAATCAACAGCACCTAACAACAATATAGATGCCATCACATGGGAGTAGCATGCATGTAAGATCAAAATTGATAATGTACTGTGAATGTTATGTGAGAAAACGGGTAGCACATGTTGCCATGGAGGTGATTCAGGGTCACTGTGACACGGTAACACCAAGGACAAGCGAAGAGCAGCTGTTGGGTTCCATTGGCTGACAGTTGAGTTAGAAGCTGAGCGCATTGACACTGTGCCACAATAGCTCCTAATGAGTAACAAAGGATAATATACATGATAACATTACTGACTCATACTATATACATTCATTTTATAATCTATTCCACATCAATACTTACATATAGAATAGTCTCTCAGTTGTAGATATAAAATATATTTGAAGTAGTTTCTTTATATGTAACCTAATAAACATGAAATTATCTGCAATGATGTTTTCTTTATCCAAAAGTCTGCTTTGATCACCACTGTTAAACCTACCCCATAACAGAGAATGTTTTTCATCAAAAGCAAATTCACACATCTTAAATTCTGCATTAATAATTTTCTCGTATATTTGAGGAACTTTGTTAGTACATTCTAATGTATAAAGGGCATATTCCAACTTCACGATTAAATTTTGTATAGCTAACATGCAGCATATATCTGACAATTGCATTTATCTTTTTTATCAATTGACATAATGTAGGATGAATTCCAAAAATACTACTAATAGGCATTTATAATAAAACTGTGCACCAATTGATAAAACTATAAAATATATAGTATCAGACAAGTAGCACTGATTATCAAATCAATTTCTCTGTCACATAACCCTAACTGTAATACATTAGAGAACATAGGATGCTAGTAAATCACAGATTGAGTTATTTATTTTTTTATTCAATTTGGGTACTGATCAATACATTTTATAAAGTTTCAAGCTTCAATAGTTTTGTTTTCTAGTACATCCAAAGTGAACACGATTCAATGGAGCTGTAAGAAAATACTACAAAGAAGTAATAGGCTGTCCAGAGAAATTCGTGCCTGAAAGCCTTATGAATCCCTGGAAGCATGGTCAGTTACTGAAAACGTCATGAACAGAAGAAGAAGATTGTCAGAGATAGAGCCAGACGAGGAACCCTCAGATAAGAAAGCGTCCAAAACACGTCTGAGGAAGAGCTGCCTTCTCACAGTAGCATCAATCATAATTACACAGATGAAGTAAAGCCGGCGGGAGTAAAGCCTTTGGGACTTTCATTTGCTAATGGGATATGACTCAAAATGAGAAGAAATGGCTGTAAATGACCACTTAAAATTGGAACTAGGAATGTATCATTATAATGAAATGGAATGCACAAAGATCAATATTCTAGGGGTTAGAGAGCTGAAATTAACTGATAAAAGCCATTATGAATCAGAAAATCAGATGGTTTCCTATGCAAGGAACAGGACAATCGAGAGGAATGGCTTTGCATTCATTCATCATCAGAGTCTTTAGGTTAAGCATGCACAGTAGCAGTCCATTCAGTGGAGGAAGAGAGTATGCACAATATTGGATTGAAGCAGGAAGTGAAGGCAGAAGATACACGAGAAAATGGATAGTATGTAGCCCGTAGTCTCATCTTCTGTCCCCTTAGCTTCCTTTTTTTGGTCTGCCCCTGTGGCATTATGAGGAAGTCCTTATGATCGCGTGACCTGGGAAAGGAAAGCCTGTGCTTGTTCTACAGATAGTTAGTTCTTCATGAAGGGATTCTACCACTTAAAAGTAAACCTCCTCAGCACGTCTGGTACCAGGTCAGTACTACCAGGGTTTGTGATGAAAGTGGTGAGGGGAAAGCCTTCTTATAGACGTAACTTCAAGCACTACACTAGTTTTTCATTTTTCTTGACAGGAGAAATGGCCAGATTGAAACTGTATACTGCTTCATGGGCTGTGTCCAATGGTTTTACTCATCGGTTCCCCAAATTATTTGGCCTATCACCCGCTTTTCAGGAAAAAAATACTAAGCACCCTCCAGCAGTTAAAAATATTTATACTATGGCTCACAATGCAAGATAAAGTCTAAGTATCTAGTTTTTCAGCCTCCTCCTGGGTCATTCCAGTTCCCCTCAGGGGATGTTATTATGCACATGGAAAAATGTTGGTTTAGCTGAATAGTCAGGGATGTATAGATCTCTTTAATCCTACAAAAACTAAAGATATTTATATATTTATATCTCAGGTGAATTTTCATCAAAGGGTTACCATGGCAAAGGAGACTTTTAGCAATCAACAGGAAAAGATGACATGTTCTGTCATTGCCCAAGGAGCTCATGAACAAAGTGGCCGTGGTGGCCAGGGTGTAAGCTATGTCTGAGCTCAGTGACATGGCCTTATCTTCATCGAGACAGATTCGGCTACTGCCACTTGAGATTGCCCAAGCTGCTAGATGCAGAGACCAACTTTGGGTTCATGACATGGGCTATTCCTCAAGGAGATCGACAATTAAGCTGGTGACAGGACGATTATATCACACTACTTCCATCATAGAAAGGAAACATTTTTGTTTTTAAAGAAATATTTATTTTGGATAGGGATTTGACTTCCCTGCACACAACACTCCTGCAAACTATCATCTACAGACTTAGAGAAAGGTTTAGGCACCACTATGGTACACCACAAAGCATATATTCAGAACAATTGACTCACTTCATAACAAATGGAGCATTGCAATGGAATTTTGCTAATGGGATCCACTGGTCTTACTATTTACCCCAGGATCCTGCAGCTGCTAACTAGATAAATTAATGGAATAACCTTACAAAGATGGCATCACGTAAGCAAAACCTTGCAGTGCTGAGTCAATTTCTCCACGAGGTCCTATATTCTTTTTTAAATTTCCTATGTATATATGGTGGTAATATTTTTCTGTAGCCAAGATTCACAGATCCAGAAACCCAGAGGTGTAGGTGGGAATAACACTACTCATTAATACCCCTAGTGACCTTTAATAACACTACTCACTATTACCTCTAATGACATTATTACCCCTAATGACATTATTATCCCTAGTGACATTATTACCCCTAGTGACTTTTAATAACACTACTCAATATTACCCCAATGACATTATTACCCCTAGTGACTTTTAATAACACTACTCATTATTACCCCTAGTGACTTACTCATAACTTCCCCCCTCCCCACTGTTTTTCTGACCTAAATCCTTTAGGTCTGGAGGTCTTAGTTTCCAAGGAAAGAATTAGGAGGAACTACTATGCCTGGAGATACAACATCGAATCCATTGAACTGGAAGTTAAAAATGTCCCCAGCCACTCTGGGCTTCTCATGGCTCAGGATTAACAGTGAAAGAAGCAGGCCACTGCATTGATGGTTGTGATTGATTTGACTGACTACATATGAAAAAGTGGACTTACATTATTACATAATGGAAGTCAATAAGAATGACAACTAATGGCCCATAACCTTCAGCAACGAAGGTTTGAATCATACAACCAGACAAAGCATCACAACCAGTGGAAGAGAAAAGGGAATATGGAATAAGTCATGGAAGAAGAAAGTTCTAAATACCAGCTATAGCCATGTGATCAATTGCAGAAACAGAAACTGTAATTGGTATGGGCATTCCTTCTTTGTATGCAGGCATCAAATATTCTTGTTTTGTTTATGTGCCATCTGTTTTCTGGTATTTTCAATCCAGGATTGATGGACTGTAGGTATAGCAAGTACAATTAGGGTTTCGGACGGAGGGGTATATGGTGGTGGTGGTGAGGTGGGGGGTAAAAGGGAGACTAGGTCAAGGAATCCAGGAAGGAAAAGAATGGAAACTGATTGTGATAGCATTTATACAATACTGCTTGGCAGTACTGAACTATGGAATTATATGATGTATGTATTAACTCCCAATTAATGATACTTTTAGAAAAAGAAAGATAATTAAGTATCACCTGTTTTAACCTATATAATTTCTTCATTGTCTGTATTAAGGAGAATGCCTTTTTATGTTTTACAATAGTTGAATAACAGCTATTGTTGATATATATTATGTAAATGGGATAATGAGTTTTTAGTTGTACCATGTTAAGCATGTGACTTCCTGATACATACTACATGGTAAGTATGACATTAAATTCTCTTTATTTAAAGATTCTCTGTGAGTAAGGAGTTGTGTATAGGCATCATTTTGGCAAGGGATGAATTATGATTGTAAGGCTTTCCTTTCTTCAGCTTTACTGGGCCAAGATTCTCAGTAATGTGGCTTTGAAAACCTAGTTTGGAGGATATATCTGCTTTCAGTATTGCATACAGGTGTAGAGTTGGCAAGAGGTGATCTGTGGTGGTTAGATTTTATGTCAATTTGTAGCTGGATGGAGGGAGGAGTGGAATATAAGTGACCAATCCAGCCACTGCCTGATGGTACCTCCTTGGGCATGTGGCCTTTGATTAAGAAAGACACCAAGGAGCTGACCTTTCTCTCACCACACTTTGCCTTCCTGCTTTCCTGGATTGTCTAGCGGCCCTGGGACTGGCAGTCTACATGGCATGCCAACCCTGGGAGCTGTGGCACCCTGCTATCTCCCTGTGGCACTCAGATCTATGTGACTCTGCATCCACTGGCCCGTGATCTCAGCTTTCTACTTTGTCTTCTTGCTTCATCAATGGCAGCTGGGTGAGTCTGAGGAGGCCTCTAACTAGCATCACACCCATGGGTTGAGTTGACTGGGGTGGACTGGTTTCTTAGTATTAAACTATTTCTTGGTAGAAAGTTCTTTCTTAAACATAGATGAGAGCCACTGGTTTTGTTTCTCTGATCTTGTTTCCAAAACACTGATCCCACCTCCCCCCCTTATAATTCATCTTAACACTAGGATGATAATAAATGTGATAAGACTAGTGGATTGAATGACTATGGCCCATTGCTGATATTTGGTTTGCTGTGAAAAGCGTCTCTGGATCCCAGGTGAAATGGTCTGGGATACCATGCTGGTGGATGAGACATTCTATAAAACCATGAGAAGTAACTTTGACTGATGCTCTGTGGGCAAAGAAGGCAAATCAGTATCCCAATTAAGTGTCTAATCCAGTAAGATGCAAATACAGTGAACCCTCGCCACTTCGCGCTTCGACTTCCGCGGCTTCACTCTATCGCGGTTTTTGAGTAACAGCGCATGCTCTGTCATTACTGCCACTGATTGGCTCATACTGTACACGCTTCTGTCTGCAT